>NC_133329.1:278365861-278666540 GCF_042186555.1 Aquarana catesbeiana
TAGGGATGAGCCGAACACCCCCCTGTTCGGTTCGCACCAGAACATGCGAACAGGAAAAAAGTTCGTTCGAACATGCGAACACCGTTAAAGTCTATGGGACACGAACATGAATAATCAAAAGTGCTAATTTTAAAGGCTTATATGCAAGTTATTGTCATAAAAAGTGTTTGGGGACCTGGGTCCTGCCCCAGGGGACATGGATCAATGCAAAAAAAAGTTTTAAAAACGGCCGTTTTTTCAGGAGCAGTGATTTTAATAATGCTTAAAGTCAAACAATAAAAGTGTAATATCCCTTTAAATTTCGTACCTGGGGGGTGTCTATAGTATGCCTGTAAAGGGGCGCATGTTTCCTGTGTTTAGAACAGTCTGACAGCAAAATGACATTTTGAAGGAAAAAACTCATTTAAAACTACCCGCGGCTATTGCATTGCCGACAATACACATAGAAGTTCATTGATAAAAACGGCATGGGAATTCCCCAAAGGGGAACCCCGAACCAAAATTAAAAAAAAAAAATGACGTGGGAGTCCTCCTAAATTCCATACCAGGCCCTTCAGGTCTGGTATGGATATTAAGGGGAACCCCGGCCAAAATTAAAAAAAAAAAATGACGTGGGGTTCCCCCTAAATTCCATACCAGACCCTTCAGGTCTGGTATGGATTTTAAGGGGAACCCCGCGCCAAAAAAAAAAAAAAAACGGCGTGGGGTCCCCCCAAAAATCCATACCAGACCCTTATCCGAGCACGCAACCTGGCAGGCCGCAGGAAAAGAGGGGGGGACGAGAGTGCGGCCCCCCCTCCCTCCTGAACCGTACCAGGCCACATGCCCTCAACATTGGGAGGGTGCTTTGGGGTAGCCCCCCAAAACACCTTGTCCCCATGTTGATGAGGACAAGGGCCTCATCCCCACAACCCTGGCCGGTGGTTGTGGGGGTCTGCGGGCGGGGGGCTTATCGGAATCTGGAAGCCCCCTTTAACAAGGTGACCCCCAGATCCCGGCCCCCCCCCCCTGTGTGAAATGGTAAGGGGGTACATAAGTACCCCTACCATTTCACGAAAAAAGTGTCAAAAATGTTAAAAATGACAAGAGACAGTTTTTGACAATTCCTTTATTTAAATGCTTCTTCTTTCTTCTATCTTCCTTCATCTTCTGGTTCTTCTGGTTCTTCTGGCTCTTCTGGTTCTTCTGGTTCTTCCTCCGGCGTTCTCGTCCAGCATCTCCTCCGCGGCGTCTTCTTCTCCTCGGGCCGCTCCGCACCCATGGCATGGGGGGGAGGCTCCCGCTCTTCTCTTCTTCTCTTCTTCTCTTCTTCTTTTCTTCTCTTCTTCTCTTCTTCATTTTCTTCTCCGGGCCGCTCCGCAATCCATGCTGGCATGGAGGGAGGCTCCCGCTGTGTGACGGCGCTCCTCGTCTGACAGTTCTTAAATAACGGGAGGGCGGGGCCACCCGGTGACCCCGCCCCCCTCTGACGCACGGTGACTTGACGGGACTTCCCTGTGGCATTCCCCGTGACGTCACAGGGAAGTCCCGTCAAGTCACCGTGCGTCAGAGGGGGGCGGGGTCACCGGGTGGCCCCGCCCCCCCGTTATTTAAGAACTGTCAGACGAGGAGCGCCGTCACACAGCGGGAGCCTCCCTCCATGCCAGCATGGATTGCGGAGCGGCCCGGAGAAGAAAATGAAGAAGAGAAGAAGAGAAGAAAAGAAGAAGAGAAGAAGAGAAGAGCGGGAGCCTCCCCCCCATGCCATGGGTGCGGAGCGGCCCGAGGAGAAGAAGACGCCGCAGAGGAGATGCTGGACGAGAACGCCGGAGGAAGAACCAGAAGAGCCAGAAGAGCCAGAAGAGCCAGAAGAACCAGAAGAACCAGAAGATGAAGGAAGATAGAAGAAGCATTTAAATAAAGGAATTGTCAAAAACTGTCTCTTGTCATTTTTAACATTTTTGACACTTTTTTCGTGAAATGGTAGGGGTACTTATGTACCCCCTTACCATTTCACACAGGGGGGGGCCGGGATCTGGGGGTCACCTTGTTAAAGGGGGCTTCCAGATTCCGATAAGCCCCCCGCCCGCAGACCCCCACGACCACCGGCCAGGGTTGTGGGGATGAGGCCCTTGTCCTCATCAACATGGGGACAAGGTGTTTTGGGGGGCTACCCCAAAGCACCCTCCCAATGTTGAGGGCATGTGGCCTGGTACGGTTCAGGAGGGAGGGGGGGCCGCACTCTCGTCCCCCCCTCTTTTCCTGCGGCCTGCCAGGTTGCGTGCTCAGGTAAGGGTCTGGTATGGATTTTTGGGGGGACCCCACGCCGTTTTTTTTTTTTTTTTTTGGCGCGGGGTTCCCCTTAAAATCCATACCAGACCTGAAGGGTCTGGTATGGAATTTAGGGGGAACCCCACGTCATTTTTTTTTTTTTAATTTTGGCCGGGGTTCCCCTTAATATCCATACCAGACCTGAAGGGCCTGGTATGGAATTTAGGGGGACCCCCACGTCATTTTTTTTTTTTAATTTTGGTTCGGGGTTCCCCTTTGGGGAATTCCCATGCCGTTTTTATCAATGAACTTCTATGTGTATTGTCGGCAATGCAATAGCCTCGGGTAGTTTTAAATGAGTTTTTTCCTTCAAAATGTCATTTTGCTGTCAGACTGTTCTAAACACAGGAAACATGCGCCCCTTTACAGGCACACTATAGACACCCCCCAGGTATGAAATTTAAAGGGATATTACACTTTTATTGATTGACTTTAAGCATTATTAAAATCACTGCTCCTGAAAAAACGGCCGTTTTTAAAACTTTTTTTTGCATTGATCCATGTCCCCTGGGGCAGGACCCAGGTCCCCAAACACTTTTTATGACAATAACTTGCATATTAGCCTTTAAAATTAGCACTTTTGATTTCTCCCATAGACTTTTAAAGGGTGTTCCGCGGCATTCGAATTTGCCGCGAACACCCCAAATTGTTCGCTGTTCGGTGAACTTGCGAACAGCCAATGTTCGAGTCGAACATGAGTTCGACTCGAACTCGAAGCTCATCCCTAATGGCCAGCATTAGAATACATCTCTTCAGTTTGATTGTGTATGAGAAGCATCACTGTAATTGAGATCAAACAAGTAGAAAATGTAGAAATGGGTTTAACCACTTGCCGATTAGCCGCCATCATTATACTGTTGCAGGTTACCACGATCCCGCAAACCGTCGTAGCTGTACGTCGGCTCCTTTAAGCGAGATGGCAGGCATGCGCATGCACCCACTGTGCCTCGAGCGATCGCAGGCACGAGAGGCAGAACAGGAACTTGTGTGTGTGTAAACACACAAATCCCTGTTCTGTGAGGAGAGGAGATGCAGATCATGAATTTCTAATAGCTAGGAACCACAATCTGTCATCTCCTATAGTCAGTCCCCTCCCCCTACAGTTAGAACACACAGTCAGGGAACACAGTTAACCCCTTGATTGCCCCCTAGTGTTAACACCTTCCCTGCCAGTGACATTTATACAGTAATCAGTGCATTTTATAGCACTAATCACTGTATAATTGTCAATCGTCCCAAAAATGTGTCAAAAGTGTCTAATGTGTCCGCCATAATGTCTCAGTCATGATAAAAATTGCAGATCGCCACCATTACTAGTAAAATAAAAAAAAAATAATAATGCCATAAATCTATCCCCTATTTTGTAGACGCTATAACTTTTGCGCAAACCAATCAATATACGTTTATTGTGATTTTTTTTACCAAAAATATGTAGAAGAATACATATTGGCCTAAACTGAGAAAAAAAATAGCTTTTTTTTAAAAAAAAACATTTGTGGGTATTTATTATAGCAAAAAGTACAAAATATTGTGCTTTTTCAAAATTGGCGCTCTTTTTTGTATATATAGCAAAAAAATAAAAACCGCAGAGATGATCAAATACCACCAAAAGAAAGCTCTATTTGTGGGAAAAAGGGATCTCAATTTTGTTTGGGTACAGTGTCGCATGACCGTGCAATTGTCAGTTAAAGTGATGCAGTGCCATATCACAAAAATGGTCTGGTCATTGAGCAGGTCTGGGGCTGAAGTTGTTAAACACAGTACATCTTTTTTTTTTCAAAGTTAGCAAAGGAAACTGTTTTTAGAAGTAGAAAGTGTTGAAATTGTTGTCAGTGAAAGTGTTAACAAGAGAAATCTACTTATTAGAAGTCGCTTTGACGCCTGAAATAAACAGGTCAGGATGTTTGGGAATATGACAGTGAAGCAGGAAAAAAATTCACAACATTCAATTTCTGAAGAAGCAAAGCATGACTGACAAGGTCAAACGCTCCTGGTATATCAACAAACAATGGCAGCCACTGCTTCCTCTACCTCAGCAAATTACACTCTCCTGCTGGAGCTGCTCATGTGTGGATATTACATGAGAGAACTTTCTGAAGAGAAGTAGATGAAAAGCTATTGTATTACTAGGAATCACTTGTCTTTCTCCTCTCTATTTATTACCCTCGAGTTAGGGATGAGCAGTTCATTTTTCACAGGCTGCTCTTTGCGGGACTAAAGGGAGTGAACGGTATTGATGTATAATGATCAAACCTGTCTGCATATGTATCTGTTCCTATTAATTGATTTTGTTAACACCATGGAGTCTTCGCATATCAATTATTTTGCACTGGCTTGAGAGACCCCAATGTTTATCATATTTGATGGTTAAGATCAAGAAATAAGTCCTCTTTTGTTCATTTTATTTTGTTGCCAGATCAGCATCTAGAGGATTTTGGGTTCTAACAATTATTTTGTAAAGCTGATTAAGCTGGGTGCTCTAGAGTAAAGCACAATGTTATATGTGTAGTTAATGGACCAACGCATAGTTTTATCTGTCTTCCTTAGACCAATGTGGATCCTTATTGATCCTTCTTTTAAAGCAACTATGTCATGGCAAAAAAAAACACTGCTATCAGGTATAAAGCGCAGGCACCTAGAGATATATGCATCAGCCCCCATGTCCCAGTGTTACATTTAGGAAACAAACCTTCAAACATAATATATGAATGTAAATTCGACAGGTCAGGACTCTTACTACACTGTAAGGAAAAGAGTAGTAGTTTAGCACTGTTCCACAAGTGCGCACAATTTTAAAGCATCACATGTTAGGTATTTATTTGTTCAGCATAACATCATTTTTTACATTTACCATACAATTGGGTATTATATTTGTGTTTTTGTGCATTGAAATTGATTAAAGTGTATTTTATCCCAAAAAAATGCATTGGGAAAAAACTGCTGGGCAAATAACCTGTGACATAAAAGATTGCAACAACCACCATTATATTGTCCTGCTTTAAGAGTAACCACTTTTGTTGAGAAAAAAACATTCCCCCTGGGTGATCTATACAGTGCAAGAAATTTAACAAACTTTGTTGCAGATATCTACCTTTTGTTATTCTCAAGAAATCACTGTTTGTTTGTCTGTGTCCATGTGGGAAAGCGAATCTAATGGGAGTGATTTCATAATTATCAATCAGCTGCAGCACCTGCAGGGCTCTAATGAGGAAAGCTGATGTGCCTGCATCCCTTTAGATGCGATTTCCTATTGGGAGTATCTAACCAAAAATGACATTTTTGTTGCAGGGGATGCCTGAAATCCGACTTGTATCTTAGTGCAGACTTCTGTGAAAATCAGTGAGCCAATCACACAAGCAGGAAATTATGTTTCTGGGTGATGTTCTGTACACATTCTGTGTACAGAACACCTCCAGGTAGCCATATTGCATTGCAATTTCAGAAAATGACAGAGCTGCAGATTTTCTAGCAAAAAAAAAAAAAGATTTCTACGTGTAGGAGAGAAGTGTCAAAATAGGCCCAGTGTTAAAGTGGTTAAAATAATGACCTAATTTTTATTCAAAATCATATATAGTGTTAAAAAACATGTGCAATAAACACTTGTGCAATCCAAAATCTTCTATGTCCTTGTGCAAATTAATCCTCCACACCATATACAAGGCTTCTGTGTTATTAAACTTAAGAAAATCTTCTGTGCTCCCTTGTGCACAATCTCCAATGTATGCAAGCCACACTCCTCCACCGGCAGTGCTCAAAAGACAAGATGTGCTCTCACCTTCACTAAATGACCCACATGTTATTATTATTATACAGGTTTTATATAGTGCCAACAGTTTGCGCAGTGCTTTACAACATGAGGGCAGACATTACAGTTACATTACAATTTGGTACAAGAGGAATCAGAGGGCCCTGCTCGTTAGAGCTTACAATCTAAAAAGGAAGGGTCTATTGATACAAAAGGTAATAGCTGTGGGGGGATGAGCTGATGGAGGAAGTAAAACAGTGTTAGTTAGAAGCAGTATAGGCTTCCTTGAAGAGAAGGGTTTTCAGAGATTGCCTAAAGATGGATAGATTAGGGGACAGTTGGACAGATTGGGGTAGGGAGTTCCAAAGGATGGGAGAAGCTCTGGAGAAATCCTGGAGGTGAGCATGGGAGGAGGTGGCAAGGGAGCTAGAGAGTAGGAGGCCTTGGGATGTCCGAAGAGAGCGGCTAGGTTGGTATTTTGGGACTAGGTTAGTGATGCAGCTGGGGGCAGAGTTATGGATGGCTTTGTAAATTATTGTTAGTACTTTGAATTTTATTTGTTGGGTGAGTGGAAGCCAGTGGAGGGATTGGCAGAGAGGAGTGGAGGACACTGAATGGTCGGTAAGGTGGATGAGTCTTGCAGCGGCATTCATTATGGACTGAAGGTGGGATAGTCTATGTAAAGGTAATCCAATGAGGAGGGAGTTGCAGTAATTGAGACGAGAGATGACCAGGGAGTGAATTAGAAGCTTGGTGGTGACATTAGTTAAAAAGGGGCGTATTCTGGAAATGTTACGGAAGCTAAGGCGACATGATCTGGACAGGGATTGTATGTGGGCCTGAAAGGACAGTTTAGAGTCTAAGGTTACCCCTAGCACCCTGGCATGCGGGGACGGACTGATAGATGTGCCATTGATCTTGACAGAGAAGTCAGGGGAAGGGGCACGTGGGGGAGGAAATATTAAGAGCTCAGTTTTAGATAGATTCAGTTTGAGGAAGTGGTTTGACATCAAGGCTAATATGTCTGTCAGTAGATCAGTAATGCGTGAGGAGATTGATGAGGTGAGCTGAGGGGCAGAGATATAGATTTGGGTGTCATCAGCATATAAATGGTAGTGAAAGCCATGGGAGGCTATCAGCTGACCCAGGGAGGACGTGTAGATCGAGAATAGTAGAGGTCCAAGGACAGAACCTTGGGGGAGCCCAACGGTAAGAGGAGTTGGAGAAGAGGAAGTGGAGTTGTAAGTGACACTGAAGGTGCAATGAGATAGGTAAGATTTGAACCAACAGAGAGTGCAGCAATGGAGACCAAGCAAATTGAGTTTTTTTTGAGGAGGGGGTGGTCAACTGTATCAAAGGCAGCAGAAAGG
The DNA here is from genome assembly GCF_042186555.1 of Aquarana catesbeiana. Taxonomy (NCBI): domain Eukaryota; kingdom Metazoa; phylum Chordata; class Amphibia; order Anura; family Ranidae; genus Aquarana; species Aquarana catesbeiana. The sequence goes on from NC_133329.1 coordinate 278,373,287, forward strand.
TCCAAGAGTAAGAGTATGGAATAATTACCATTGGTTTTGGCTGTTAGTAAGTCGTTTGTGAGTTTTAGGAGAGCAGTTTCTGTGGAGTGCTGTGGGAGAAATCCAGACTGAAGGGGATCAAGAAGGTTATGCTTAATGAGGTGGTCGCTCAGTCGATTGTAGACTAAACGTTCAAGGAGTTTGGAGGCAAAAGGGAGTAAAGAGATGGGTCTTAGGTTGTTAAGACTGGTGGGGTCTAGTGAGGCCTTTTTTGTTATGGGAGTGACTAGCGCATGTTTTAGAGGGTTGGGGAAGATGCCAGTAGAGAAGGAGAGGTTGAAAATATGAGTTAAGGACATGTTATAAAGGTCAGCGATACCATTTTTGTATATCCTCTTTACTGGGGTTCCAGATGTCTGATGGTTTCATCTTCTTTCCAGCAGCACTCCAAGCAAAACAAAACAAACTACATTGTGCTCACAATTTCAAACAATCATATTTATTGAAAACAATTCCCACATAAAATATTACTCACACTGTATAGTTCACTATTTAATATATGAGTGCGCACTCAGTAAAAGTGCAATGTGCATATATTGAGAGCATCAGCAGCCAATATCTTACATACCTTTCTGGTTACTGTGTGCACAATGACATCACCCAGACTCAATATGTTTCATCTCCATTATTGGACTTCTTCAGAGGAAGAACAGTGATGAAATGCATTGAAAAGATCCCCTGAAGAATTGTTATGAAACATGATTAATGACATCAGGCTGTGGGCTCCTGAAAAAAAAAAAAATTAATGCACATTTTTACCATTTTTTTTTTTTTTTTGTATTCTTTATTTATCATTTTATATAAATAACAATACATTTCCCTGGGGGGATAAGTCTTCAAGCATAACCACTTTAAATTTTATAACACAAGACATAATGACCCCTCCTACCCCCCCAACCCACCCTGCCCCTCCCCCCACCCCTCAGGACCGTGCTAGTCTAGGAGAGCATATTTCAATATTCATATAATTATGATGGGTCAACAATCTCCTTCAGATAATCCCAAGTCCCTTTGAACTTGGTCCAGGCAGCCCATTTCCCTGAATGCTCTTCTTCTTCAGGTTCGACTCCTCCCCTATCCACCTGCTCAATGTTATATATTTCGTTGAGCCTGGTCAACCATTCTCGAATACAGGGCCTCGAGACGTTCATCCAGTTCAAGGATATCTGTCTCTTGGCTTCATCCAACATAATAGGGACTAGGGAAGACTTGTAGTTTTTTACCGAGTCCGGGGTTCCGTGGAAAAGGCAAACCACATGGGTCCTCGTCTAATGCTTTCCCAGTGATGACTTTTATTAACCTTAACACTTTTTCCCAGAAGATTTTTATAACGGGGCACTCCCACCAGATGTGGGCCATTGTTCCTAAAATTGGGCAGCCTCTCCAGCAGGTGTTTGATTTAGTCCTATCCGTTTTGCTAACCCTATCTGGGGTGGTGTACCATCTCGCAAGGCATTTAAAGTGGCTTTCTGTTCTTCTAGTGTCTATTGCTACGTAATGAACCATCCTCAAGATCTTTTCTATCCCAGCTTCACTACATTGGGACCCCAGTTCCTGTTCCCACTTTTTAATATAAGGAGGTATCTCCAGTTCCTCCTCAAATCCCAAGATCCTATATATTTGCGTTATTGCCCTTCCTGTCTGTTCCTTTATGCAGAGCTGCTCGAACGGTCTAAGTTCCTCCATACTCCTAAGAGGTTTCGGGAGTCTCTCTATGAAGTGGGAGAGCTGAAGGAACCTCCATCTGTTCATTACCCATAGATTAGATTCTGTACTTAGTTCTGAGAAAGTGCGAATTTGCCCCCTATGTAAAAAGTGTTTCAATTGTACCATATCACCCTTCAGCCAACTCCCTCCCACCTCCCTCATCCCTGGTTCAAAAAAAATATTATCTTTCATGTGTATCAGTGGTGAGTTGTATGACCATTTGTTCTTACAGTGTATCCTATCCCAATGTTTAAATGTGTTTAGCGTTAATTGTGATGTGTAAGTGCTCAGTGTTCTAAATTTTGGGGGATTCCAAAGTGCCTGTCCTAAATTTGTGTCGCTCAAAAAGTGTTCAATGTGAACCCAACGTTTATCCGTGTCTTTTTTGTTCCATTCCGTGATCCTAGATAGCACTACTGCGCTGTAATATCTGTTAAAATCCGGTAGAGCAATTCCACCTTTTTTCTTCCCCCTACTTAGTACTGTATAGGCAATGCGTGGTTTTTTACCCCTCCAAACTACCCCACTTATTAGCCTCCTAAGGGCTTTCAAAAAATATCCGGGTAATGGGATGGGCAGCATTTGAAATTTAAACAGGATCTTGGGTGTTAGATTCATTTTTATCGCGTTGACTCGCCCAAACCACGAGAGAGGTCTGGTCTGAAGTCTTCTCGCTTCTCGCCTGATGTCGTCTAGCATAGGTAAAAAATTTTTTATGAATAGTCTATTATAGGAGTTAGCCAGTTTAATCCCCAAGTATTCCATCTCCTCTTTCCAAGGGAAAGGGAAAACCGCAGCTAAGTGATTTTCTTCTTGCTTGTTTATGTTAATATTTAAACATTCGGATTTGCTGGAGTTTATTTTAAAATTCGAGACTTCTCCATATTTTCTAATGATGTGAAGTAAGTTGGGAAGGGTTATTCTAGGGTTTGTAACAAAGAACACAATATCGTCGGCGAAGGCCGCTAGTTTATGCTCCTCCGTTCCGACCCTTATGCCGCCGCAGTCCGCGTTATTGCGAATGACAGACAGCAGCGGCTCAAGGGTCAGGACGAACAAAAGAGGGGACAAGGGACAGCCCTGCCTTGTTCCGTTGAACATCCTGAAGGGCTTTGAAGTTGTCCCATTTACTCTCACCATCCCTGCCGGGTTACTATATAAAGCCTTGACCCAGGAGACAAACCTCTGACCGAACCCCAGGGCCTCTAAAGTGTTCATCATGAACCCCCAGTCTACCCTGTCAAAAGCTTTTTCAGCGTCAATTGACAGGAATAGAGCTGGGGGCCCACCTTGTTTACATACTTCTGATAGTAGAACCGCCCTAACCCCGTTGTCCCTACACTGTCTCCCTTTAACAAAGCCTGCCTGGTCTGGATGCACAAGATTTGTCATTTTCTCTTTAAGCCTATTTGCTAAAACTTTTGCGTAAAGCTTGACATCTGCATTCAGAAGAGAGATTGATCTATAACTAGAACACAACCTAACGTCTTTCCCTTCCTTCTGAATAAGTGTAATTGTAGCGGTCAAAGCCTCTATTGTCAATTCACCTCCTGTTCCGAGGCCATTCCAAAAACGGCAAAGCCTCGGAACCAGGATGTGTTTCATTTTTTCTAGGTAGAGAGAAGTGAAGCCGTCTGGGCCTGGACTTTTCCCCTTCGGAGAATCCCTTAATGCTGCCAAGATTTCATCTTCTACCAAAGGTTTATCCAGTAAATCCCTGTCCTCCGCTGACAGGCCCCCTAGTCCTGCCTCCTTCAGGAATTCCTTGCTCCTATCTGAACGAAGAGCATCTTCTGCTCCCCGTTGCACTATCAAGTATAGATCCCTGTAATATTTTTGAAATTCATCTGCTATGGCACTGCTAGTCACTCTCACTGCCCCTCCTTTACTGAGTATTTTCTCTACGAAATTTCTACTTCTTTTTTTCCTGATTATCCTGGCCAGATGTTTACTGGGCTTATTGGCCCAGAAGTAGTTGTTCCTAGTTATAGCATTTATAGCTCTCTTGGCCTCTAGATCCATCGTATCTCTTAACTCCTCCCTCTTGGCAACCAATGCATGGTAACTATCTAGGTCGTGGCCCTTAGCTTTTTTATGTGCTTGTTCCAAGGAAAAAATTTCCTCTATCAACTTTCCTCTGGCTTCTCTTTTCTTTTTTTTCAAGCCTGCACCTATTGAAATTAGGATGCCTCTTATATAGGCTTTGTGTGTGTCCCATAATATGGCTGGTGACACATCCCCCGTGTCATTTATTTTAAAGAAAAATTCTGCTTCTTCTTGTAGTCTCTCCACCGTTTCGGGATCTCTCAGTAGATCCTCATTCAGTTTCCATGAGCAGAGACGCCCTTGCGCATCTGGTATTCTAATCTGCATCACGATCGGGGAGTGGTCAGACAGAGTCATTACTTCTATTTTTGTTTCTTTAATCCAATCTAGGAGACTGTGGTCTATCAAAAAATAATCCAATCTGGAGTAGGTCCCGTGCACAGGGGAGAAGAAAGTGTAGTCTCTCTCATTGGGATGTTGGAGCCTCCAGACATCCATTAACTGACTTTGGTATAACTTGCGCCTAATAGCCCTGAGTGACGCCTTCCCTGTCCCCTGGGCACGGGACGTACCATCCAGCTCCGGGTCTAGGCAAAAGTTTAAATCCCCTCCCAATATCACTTCCCCCTCTCCGAACTCGGACAGTTTTTTCAAAATCTGACCCAGAAAAACCGTAGGCTTCTTGTTGGGACAATAAACGTTTACAAGAGTGACCAATTTAGGTCCTAATTTGCATTTTAAAAAAATGAAGCGACCATCTGGGTCTGCCAATCTTTTTCTTAGGGAGAAGTTTATGTCCTTTGAAAGTCCAATGGCGACTCCCCTCGACCCCCTATCGGGGGAGTCTCCATAGAACCACTGAGGGAACCTAGCAGAGAAGAGCCTAATTCTAGTGTCGAGGGTCAGATGAGTCTCTTGTAGGAGAATTACATCTCCCCTCAGCAGTTCCAGCTCTTTTAAAATTTTATGTCTTTTACTAGGCGAGTTTAACCCTTTCACGTTGTACGAGATGAATTTAAGTTCCAGCATAATTAGGGATCAGCTCTTCTGTCGTGTCCCCCCTTTTTCCTAGTACGTCCTGCGGTGCCCTCCCCCCTCCCCCCCCTCCCCTCAGTGCCCCCCCATCCCCCCACTACCCCCCCCCCCCGTGGTGGAATTAACACCCTGAGTCCCCCAGGTTGGAACTTCTCCCATTCCAATCTTCGGAACTCCCTCCCCAGGGTGAAGCTCCAACGAAAGCTCTAGCGTCTACACTCCCTCCTGATGGAAGAGAGTGTATGAGAGGTATCTTGTCTCCAAAATGCGGTGGAACCGCCCCTGATCCTCCACCCCCTCCCCACCCACACCCCCCAGTTACACCAAGTCACAGCACCCCCCGGCACCCCCTTCAGCCCATATTTTTGGTTTAAGACTCGAGGCCGTCCTCTTGCACAAAGCTAGCCTATAGCCCCCCCCCAGGGGGAAGAGGAGGAAGAGGAGGAGGGGGGGGCGGTCCGACCCGGAGAAGACAAGATAAAGGATAAAAGAAACAACAAAAAAAAAAAAAGGGAAAATCCTCTCCACTATCGCCCCACCCCCCCCCCCAACAGGTCACGACATTCTAGTATTTTAGTCCTCAGAGTCTCTCAATCAGATTTAACCTGAGACATATCTGGGATGGGAATGCCCAGACTGTCGCAGAAGTCCTGTGCCTCTTCCAAGTATCTCATCCTGCTCGATCTACCGTCCTTTAGAACTATCAGGGATGTTGGGAACCCCCAACTATATTTGAGATTTGCTTTCCTTAGCTGCTCCAGAATTGGTCTCATCTGTCTCCTACGGGCAAGAGTTCCTGCAGATAAGTCGGAGAATATCTGTAACTCTTTGTCTTCGAACATTATGGGGGGGGGCACCCTTCAAATTCTTCCATATTTTCTCCTTGTCTTCGTATTGGTGGAATTTAACGATCACGTCTCTTGGGGAGTCTTGCTTTACATGAGAAGGCCTTCTTACTCTGTGCACCCTGTCTATCAAGATGGGCTCTTCTTTTCGCTTTCCCATAATAGGGTTAAAGATTTTCTTCATCTTTTCCCCTAGGTCCTCGTTTTGTTGCTCTGGGATTGACCTAATGCGTAAGTTTTGTCGCCGACTTTGGTTCTCCTGTTCTTCCAACCGAAAAGCCATGTTGCGGTTTTCATTCCGCAATATACTGACTTGATCCTTTAATTCAGAGATTTCTTTGGTATGGCGCCCTAAGACTTCCTCCACCTCCTCCACTCGACGCAGAAGGTGACCCATGTCTGCCCGGACATTAGATATTTCAGTTTTTATCACGTTTTCTAACTTAGTAAACATTTCAATAAGTTCTGTTTTACTTGGTACTAGCGCCATTATCCTTTGTTCTTCCGCAGAACTCCAGCCAGATGCCCCCTCCAAATCAAATTCTTCGCGGGCTTTGTCCCCCAGACCCCCTTTTTGCTTCTGGTGCTCTTTCTTTTTATCCTTTGATCCTGGTTGTTTCGTCTCCATACCCGGACTTTTGGCACTTGCTTCTTTTAAATATTTTTGGATGGAGCTGGTGTTGAGGCTATCTCTGGCGCTCTGGGGTTCAGATGTTCGCGTTGAGCGGCCTCTCATACTTTCACCTTTGCCTGCCGTTTACAACTACCCCTTGTTCGAGCCTGTTTACCCTGGACCTGTTCTCCACCCAAGGGCCTAAGACTATCCTGTGGTTATAACTTCCCTGTATGGCTGGATGGTGGAACAATCTAGATGTGGAGGGAGGGAGGGGAGGGGGGGGAAGTGGAGATGGAGGGGGGGAAGAGCACCTCGCTCCCCTGGTCCGTCTGTGTAACTCCGAGCTCTAAACGTCCAATCAGCTTATAGTCTAGAAAAAGTTGGTCACCCCCTCAGCTGGCTATGATATGGTTCACAGGGGGGGTTGTACTGAGGAAGGTTCGTTTGGTCCACCGGACCTGGTACTGCCCTCACCCGGAGCTCCCGGGGTGAGCGGCCTCAAGGCCAGCAAAAAAAAAGAATGCTATGCACTTTACCTTTCCCTTTCCCTTCTTTACTTCCTCCCTCCTCCTCCTTTTTCCCTGCCCCTCCACACTTCTCCCCCTCCAATAAGAGAAACTCTATGAGGTTTTGTTCACAACAGAGTGTCGATGGGGGAAAGTATATATGGAGAGCAAGATTTGACCAACTTTTTACTGCCCAGGGAAGGAAGATATCAGTACACAGCCATGTTGAAAGAGTCATATATCTTCTAGTTTTCCTCTTTTCCCAACTAATAATCTCGCTCTTATGATCATGGGAGAAAACACAGTTCAAAGGTCAGACAACTTTCAATATTCATGCTGCTAGTGCCGGGCTTGGGTAACCGGTGTTGTATTGTTTACTTTACATCTTTTCATACCTTGTTTCTTTTATCGACAATTTTTCGGTCTGCGATACATGCAGCTCGGGGTTTAAGCAGATAAGTTGTTCCCTACCGTACTGGTGAAGAGTCGCGGTACTGCTGCCAGGGTTGAAATCCCCTGCCTCTGGTTCGTTCACAGTGACAGTTTCCAGAGAGATCATCTGCCAGCGATACTGATTGGAAGTACGGAGCCCAGTCTCTGCTCCTCCGCTCGGGGTGGGGGGGGTCTGCGAATGCCGTCTCCCTCTGTCACGTCAGCGGTGAGGGGGCAGGGGGGGGGGAAGGCAAGGCGGACTAGTCCAGGGGACGGCTGAAACATCCAGCCCGGTCCGCGTCTCTGCGGTCTCTCACCCAGCGAGACATCCGGACGCTCTGTCTCTGAACCTCCGCCAGAGCTGACGCTGGGCTCCTCCCTCGTGCCGACGTCACACGCCCATCACATTTGCAGCCCCTAAACCCCTGTTCTTAACGCATATTGTTAGACAGGTCAATTCTGACCATTTTTATCCTTTAAAATGTAATGATTAGAGATGAGTGAATGTGTCTGGGTTCAGTTTGTGGGTTCAGTTCTTCAAACCCACTGTGAAGCCTGAAAATTGCAAATGCTATGGAAGTCTATGAGGGGGGTAAATCTTTTGTCAGTTCTGGCCATTTTTAAAACTACAAGGCCTAACACAAAGGGGGAGATTTACTAAAACTTGGGCACTCAGAATCTGGTGCAGCTGTGCATGGTAGCCAATCAGCTTCTGACTTTAGCTTGTTCATTTAAGCTTTGACAATAAAACCTGGAAGCTGATTGGTTTCTATGCAGAACTGCATCAGATTTTAAACTCTCCAGTTTTAGTAAATTTCCCCTAAGTGTCCAAACAAAGACCTTTATATCAGCATCACCAGATTTTAGTGGTTGGGATTACATCTACTTTAACAAATTATGCTTGAGTTATTTGCATTGAAGTGTTTGGCATTCATTTTTAGATATATACACAAAAATATTTTTTAACTCAATTTGCTCTGGTGACCACTGTCTCTGGGACAGAAAGTGGGTGAAAGTTCAAATTTTTTAGTTGTCCCCAGAACAGAAATACAGGGAAAATTGTTCCAAGGAGACACTTTGAAGATTTTTTGTAAGGTACCTGTTGAAAGGTTTAGTCCAGAGTGGAGCTTTTACTGGGGCTTAAGGTGTAGCATAGTCAGGAAAGCTGGGTCCGTAACAAGTTTTGACAGCAAATTACAAAGTCAGAATCCAGAAGCGTGGTCGGGGACAGGCAGGGTCATACACAGACTGGGAGAGTTATCCAAAATTGTCAGGCAAAGAAACTAGTCCAGTAATAGACTTGTGCACAACAGGAAATTTAGTTTAGTTTCGGTTCGTTGTCATTAGTAAAATACATAATTTCGTTCTGTTATATCCGTTATGTTACATTAATTCATTTTCGGATAATTCGTTATTATTCGTAGAGTGTCGATATTCGTTATACTGAAGCTCGAATCATAACGAATTTATTCGTTATATCCGCTATAATTTCTTTTGTATTAATTGCAATTAGATATTTATGTATGTATATATATTCCTGATAGTGATTCGTAGTTTGGAAAGTTGTTTGTTTATTGAATCTATTAACACACAGGAATGCACTTTGCCAGTAATCCGACCTCCAGTACAAAATGAATCAGCTGATTGGACTGTAATGCCGCGTACACATGGGCGGACTTTTCGACCGGACTGGTCCGATGGACTTTCCGACGGACTTTCGACGGACTTTTGACAGACTTCTGACAGACTTTTGAATGAACGGACTTGCCTACACACGATCACACCAAAGTCCGACGGATTCGTACGTCATGACGTACGACTGGAATAAAATAAGGAAGTTGATAGCCAGTAGCCAATAGCTGACCTAGCGTGGGTTTTCGTCCATCGGACTAGCATACAGATTTTTCGACCGGACTCGAGTCCGTCAGAAAGATTTGAAGCATGTTTCAAATCTAAAGTCCGTCAGATTTTCGACTGGAAAAGTCCGCTGAAGGTCCGATGAAGCCCACACACGATCGGATTGTCCGCCGGACTCAGTCCGTTGGACCAGTCCGATAGAAAAGTCCGCTCGTGTGAACGCTGCATTAAATTTACTTTGAGTTGACCTTTTGTTTCATTAGATCTTTAATGAATCGTGTCGAATTCATTCGTTATATTCACTATAATTTCTTTTGTTTTAGTTGAAATTTGTTATTTTCTTTTTTGGACATTCGGATGCATCCGAATGTCTGAATAAAAAATAACAAATTGCAAAAGATGCAAAATTCGGCCAAATTTAGATTAGTTACGAAACAAATTGCACATGTCAAAGTTTAAAGTCCAGAAGTTCAGCAGTTCGGTAGTGTAGCACACACCCCTTTACTTCCTTGAATTCTGTGACACATATTCACTATGGCCTGTGAGTAGACAATGCTGTGTCACAGAATTCACAGAGCCTGCCTTCTGAACTACAGAGGTGCTGAAAGGAGGAGTTTCAGAAGTCAATACAATAATCACAGCTTTGAGGCAGAAAGGTGCCATGGGATATGTAGTTCTTAACCACTTCAGCCCCGGAAGATTTGGCTGCTCAATAACCAGGCCATTTTTTGCGATACGGCACTGCGTCGATTTAACTGACAATTGCGCGGTCGTGCGATGATGTACCCAAACAAAATTGACGTCCCTTTTTTCCCACAAAAAGCTTTCTTTTGGTGGTATTTGATCACCTCTGCGGTTTTTATTTTTTGCGCTATAAACAAAAGAAGAGCGTCAATTTTGAAAGAAACACAATATCTTTTACTTTTTGCTATAATAAATATCCCAATTTTTTTAAAAAAAAAACAAATTTTTTCTTCAGGCCGATATGTATTCCTCTACATATTTTTGGTAAAAAAAATTGCAATAAGCGTATATTGATTGGTTTGCACAAAAGTTATAGCGTCTACAAAATAGGGGATAAATTGATGTCATTTTTTATTATTTTTTTTTTTTACACTAGCAATGGCAGTGATCTGTGATTTTTATCGGGACTGCGATATTGCGGCGGACAAAATGGACACTTTTGACACAATTTTGAGACAATTGACAATTATATAGCGATCAGTGCTATAAAAATGCACTGATTACTGTATACTGTACATGTCACTGGCAGGAAAGGGGTTAACACTAGGGGGCGATCAGGGGGTTAAATGTGTTCCCTGACTGTGTGTTCTAACTGTAGGGGGGATGGAACTGACTAGGGGAGGAGAGAGATCGGTGTTCATACTTAGTTTACACACACAGATCCCAGTTCCCGCTCTGTCACGAGCAATCATGGGTGCCGGGTAGTCATCGCGCCAGCCAGGTACTCGCATTGGCTCCGGGCAAACGTGCGCATCTCCTACAGCGTCTTAAAGGGCCGACGTAGAGTTTTGGTGCCTCGTCCAGTTGTACTGCGGCAGCTGGTCAGGAACCGGTTAAAAATGTAAATTATACAGCAGAGGAAAAGCTGCAGAGCATGCAGGGAATTGTGGAAAGAGATAGTCAGTAGACAGGGAGCTCTTGCAACAAAAAAGGAGATTTTTCAAGTAAGCTTAAACTGGATTGTCAAAAATAATTATTGCTCAATATTTCTATTTGCTGGACAGATGTAGAATATGGGTAAATCTATCCTGTTCATCTCTGTTCACTGATCAGGACTAATGCAGAGAATATTCACAGATGGTTCAAACATTTATACCTCACTCTTTGGAACAAATAAAATAAAAGGAAAAATGAAATAGTTTGGAATATTCTCTTTCTTCATTATGCTCAATCCTGAATAATGTTTTATACAACCCAGAGATCCTTAATGCTCTATCATATGAGCAAATGATGCCATGGGTGTGAGCAGCTGTTTTCCCATTATGACTTCTTATTAACCCAATGTCCCACAAATGTTGAGGTTTTGAGGAGCTGCAGGGTAACAAACATGTACCGAAACATCTTTTTTTATTCCTATTTACAATTAAAGCATTACTTCTCTAGTACTGTGTGCAACTCTCAATAACATTAGAACATCTCAGAAAATTCAATATATCTATGCATATATCAATTAGGGTCCATTCCAATTATATCTAGTCCCCTCCATTTATAAAATTCTCCACGAGGACCTTATGTTGACATGTGAAAATCACGTGCTGAAAAGAGCAGGCCCTTCAATGTCCAATTCCCTTAAAATGCTCACAAAAAAATCTGTGAGTCTGCTGCTAAATCATCCCTTTGTGTGGTACAGAAGGAGAATGTTAATAAAATCTTGATGTTCTGGTACAAATCACCTGAGATTTTACATGCTTACAACCCGATGATATCAGAGGAGTGTTGGAGATGTGGACAAGGAAAGGTCTCACTCTATGATATATTCTTGCAATGTTCTTGTATTTTAACTCTTTTGGGCCAACGTGATGTTGCTTTTGCGATAGGTCCTTAAAGTCTCTCACCCCTTAGACCCAAGTCATTATCTTTTGGGTTTACCCCTTCCTGGTATCTCTACACTCCAAAAAATTAGCTACTCATATTTCAACAGCTATCAGGAGACTTCTGCTACATTTGCAGTCTAAAAAGACCCCATCTCAGACCCAGCTTTTTGATTTTATCGCACACGTAAGGAGTATAGAACATCTCACGGCCAAAGCTAGAGGTACATTAGAACTATTTAATAAAGCGTCTTGGGATCAATCCCTGCATAGTTTACCATCTCTTACTATTATTTCTCATTGATATTATAAGAACTTCCCACTGAATGCAGACTGATTTTCTTTTCTTAGTTATCTGTATATGGATTTTATACAATTTGGTAGGGTTGGGGTTTGGCCCTTGGATCCATCCACCCACCGTTTATTTGTAGCTGGTTTGTCTTGCCATATTTCCATCTCTTACCTGTTATGATGTATCATAATTTGCAATGTGCCTTCAAACTTTTTGCTGTTTTTTCTTATGTACACTGTAGTTTACGTTCAAAAACTTTTTCTGATTGCTCCACACGGGAGGTCATATACATTATGAACTGCCGGTGTGGAGCATTCTATATTGGTAAAACCAAGGGAGAATTTGGACAGAGGATTGGAGATCACACTTATTACTCAGCCGGTGGTAAGGTGATCATGTCTATCACAAAACATATTGGTCTATACCACAAATATCACACTGAGATAGTATCTATTTTCATCCTTGAAGTGATTCCATTGGGTCTAAGGGGAGGGAATTGGGACCAGCTTATACTCCAACGCGAGACCCTCTGGATTAAGCATCTTAATGCCTTGACCCTATGGCCTAAATGAGGTTAACTCATATGGACGATTGAACTTCTAGGGTATTGTTCAACAATATTTCTGCTTAGCGTGTGCGCACTTTGGGGCCGGGCCCGGTGAGGTCACACTCCAATGCGGCAGTGTGAGTGGCGCCGTGCTGAGGCCTACACGCACACACACACATACATAAATAGAGGGGCTGAGTCACACAGCCTTTCTGCTGCTATCACTGCTATACCCTTCTGGGAACTAGCCCATGTGAATGGTATGTACAATATGGATCCTGCTTTAGCCTGTGACACACTTACAAACATTTTAACCTTATCACATGCCCCCTGTGTTTCTATCTTTAGGGCACTGTATGTGGGACTTATAGTGGATGCCTGTATCTTTTGACTCAGCACTCTATTACATTTGTACCCAAGTGTCTACTTCTTTTAAGGTGAGCACTGGAGAAACATATATGACTGGGTTACTATGTATATAGTGTTAGACCTGTCAGGTCCTCATAATAGTATATGGTTCTTTACCATTTTTAGATACTTTTGATTATACAAACTTTATGGAATAATCCCATATATTCACCCACATCCAAAAATCCCACATGCGGTTTTGCGGTCAATCTATTATACAAGGTAAAGTATCTATATGACACGGTCAAGTTTTTTTGTAAGGTTTTTTGTAAAGTTTGGGCTAGAGCAGTTTTTATTTATTCACCAATACAGTGTGTTGCGGCTGTGCTTTGAAATATTGAAGAGGCCCCCCACTCATATTCATGCATGATTGCCATGGTATGTTGAGTACAGTTTTTCAGCTCCATTGATTATCCTCATTAGCTTAGTTTCTTGGCTTAGTATTATTACCCATCTCTTCAATCTGCTTTTTGACCAGATATCAGATTTGTGTCTCCTGCGTGTGGGGCTCCCATGCCCGCCGGGGTAGACCTCCTCAATGGGTCATGCATGTGGTTGCATCTTGGGTAAGGTGGCCTGTTGGGAATACTACCACACAAAATATACCTATATTTCATATGTAATCAATATTCTGATGATTGTATGATATGATGACTAATGTGTTTTTTCTTTTGATTTGTAGCTTGACAATGGTAATCGCTCTATAATATTATATGTATATATGTACAAAAAAGCTCCTGAAGAAGCGGTAACTCCTTCCGCGAAACATGTCGAGCAAACACTATACAGATGGTATAATCCTTTCAGTGTCACATTACTTGTGACCATATAGAGCCATTGTTTTGTCTCCTTAAATGTATGCATTTTAAATTGTTATTGTAATAAAATGTAAAACTTTTTATACCAAGTTTTGTGTATCCCAAGTTTTTGTATGCTACCATAAAAGTCAATTTCAGCCTCCCAAAAAACCTCTTCTCTATATATCATAGCTTGTCGATGCTATATCTTTCACACAAACCAATTAATATACACGAACTGGGATTTTTTTTACCAAAGACATGTAAGAGAATACATTCTGACCTACATTTTTAAACAAATGTGATTTTATTGGCTATATTATATAACAGAAAATAGAAAATTTAGTTTTTTTCAAAATGTTCAGTCTATTTTAGCTTATATTGCAAAAAATAAGCCCAGTGATGATTAAATAACACCTAAAGAAAACTCTATTTGTGTGAAAAAAATGATAAAAATTGAATTTGCATACAGTGGTGCAGGATGCAATTGCCAGGTAAAGTAGGGCAGTGCCGAATAGCAAAAAATTGCTTGATCATGGAGGGGGCAAAAAGCTTTCAGAACTCAAGTGGTTAACGCATACATTTGTTTATATAATTTGGTTGGTTGTACTTGAAAATGGTGTACCTCTTTAACCTGTTTTTCATGTCATTTCATCTATACTGTTTGTTTCTAATTTTTTGTCCTGTGTTGAAAATTTAATAAAATTGAATCATAGTTGAGGAACAAGCAAAAGGGCTTTAATGATTGGTAGCAAAGATACAGATGGCAGCGGGAGTGACAAGAGCATTATATTGGCTGTAGAGAGCACAATAATCTGGCAAATAGGAAGTGCAAAGACCTGGGTTAAATAGGAAGTTCATGGGAGCAGTAAAGAGTTCAAGGTTCACCAGAAACATTGTTAAGGACAAGATTGTCCAAGGAATAGTCCAGGGATCTGTCCAGCATCTCGGGTGGCTCAGCAACAAGAGAAACGGCAAGACGCAGCAGAGGTTGAAGGTTCAGATCTGTGTCCTGATATAAGGTGTAAATCAATGTGCTACTAAACAGACAGATTCAGACTTTCAGTCTTCAACAATCATTCTCCAGTGCTGGCTTAAATCTAATTGACTGAGTTGTCCGAATAGCACATAAAATAATTTTAAGAATAGGTTCATATACTAATGAGGATCCTTCTCCATAACACTGGATTGTTCATCCAGAGACCATCATTGTCCTACTACATATGCAAAATACGCACATGCTCTGTGTCCGCCTCAATCAAAAGGCAACTTATAGCAGTTTTCTTTCTTGCCTCCTCTTCCAAACCATGGTTTGCACAGATTGTCCTATTGAGTTTCCTGGCATGGCCTAGCCTTCTCTATTACTAAAGGCAGCATTGATAGCTCCTTCTTCCTTTTTGTAGGCAGCTTGTTCATACTTGTTGCTTTTAGAATGCTGTATTATTATTATTATTTTTTGATAATTTAAATATCAATAGGTTTTCTAAAATGAAAGGGTCTCAGACAGTATACATGTCAGTTCTACATCAAAGGTTTGTTCACTTTGTCAATGTAAAGGAAATTCCTAAGGATAAACCAATAAACAGTGACACAGCTTACTTTCAGAGGTTTAAAATAATAACCTTACTGAGTCTTCCTAGAGCATTGGAAGCACCATGTTTTTATACATTCTATACTAGAGTTTATCTAGACCCTAATCTTGGCAGAAAAGCTCAAAGTTTGTTTGGAACTGGTGAGGGCGGTGTCAATATCTGATATAGCATTGTGCAAGATAGCCAAAATAGTGTCCACAAAGATATGTGGAAGAATTAGAAATATGTTCTAGTAAACCCCATATCACATTCGTACAGGAGCTAATTTATCTTAGAATTGTGATAATCGGAATATACAGTATCTTGCTGTTGTACAAAACCAGAACAATACTTTTTCTCACCAGATAAGATTTCAGTGCTTAAAATAGCAGAGTATTATCCTTAGACATTCGCATGCTGTTTGTTCCAGGAGATATAATTTTCTACAGAAGTATAAAGCATGATGATTTCTAAGAGCTGTAACCACGATCAGGTTGGAGATCGTTGGAGACTGCTCTTTGCTTAGTTTTTATTAGTAAGTCCTACATCATAGCCTTAAATGTAGCCTCAAATTCAAAGCCATGAGCACAACTTTGATAACTCATCACCCCACCAGAGAACTGTGAATACATTTTTTCTAATATTTAATATTCAAAAATAAAAGAATATTGTAGTATTTCCCTGCCACAGACCCTATTCTGAAACCAATTTCTCCTTTTTTTATATTATACTTCATCTTGTGCAAACCTGGCTTGAGCTTTAGAATTAACCACCGCTACCAACCCCAAATATTTCCTTCCTTAACTCCTATAGTTGGGAAGATACTGGAGAGTTTAACCACTTGCCGACCGTGCTATAGCCGAATGACGGCTACAGCATGGACGGTCAGTTCTGGGAGTCCGTCATATGACGGCCTCCCGTGATCGCACCCGCCGCGCACCCAGTGCTTTGTGATCACAGTGCTGATCACAGATTGAGGTTAAAAAAACAAACAGTGGCTCTTTACCACAAGATCCACTGTGTCCAATTACAGCTGATCACGATTAGGGATGGGCCAAATGGACCCCTGTTTGGTTCGCACCAGGACTTTCGAACACCGCAAAAGTTCGGACCTGAATAATGAACCCCAATAAAGTCAATAGGACCCGAATATCAAAAATCAAAAGGACCCATTTTGAATGCTTATATGCAAGTAATTGGGCATACAATGGTTATAGGGGTCCTGCCCTGGGGGGCCATGTATCAATAATAAAGAAGTTTGTGAAAATTTTCATTTTTAAATGAGCAGTGATTTTTGGATTTTTAAAGTGAAAGCATAAAAATGAAAAATTCCTTCCAATATAGTGCCTGGGGGGTTCCCTTAGTCAACCTGTAAAGTGGCAGATCTGTACCATGTATAGAATCTGCTGCAGCAATAATTTAATTTATAAAGCCAAAAAATGACATTTTCCCTGCAAGCTGCCTTTATTTTACTCAGCAACAGCTGGTGAGCCAGTGTGTATGATGAAGCCACAATGTAGTTCACTGAGAACAAGATTAGAGATTTTTTGGATACATTCTGGTGTCACTTTGACTTTGGATAGGAGTAACGGGTGCGTAAAAATTGGTCTTTGGGTGTCGGCGCCTTCCCACCATAACCCTATAGAGGTAATCTTGATGAAAGCAAGAATTGGCCTTGCTGTAAAAAATTTCAATGATATGCACCTGTCAAACAGGTGCAGAAAAATTGGACTTTGGGTGTCGGTGGCGCCTTCCCATCGTAACCCTATTGAGGTACTCTTGATGAAAGTAAGAATTGGCCTTGCTGTAAAAAATTGCAATAATATGCACCTGTCAAACAGGTGCAGAAAATTTGGTCTTTGGGTGTCGGTGGCGCTTTCCCACCGTAACCCTATAGAGGTAATCTTGATAAAAGCAAGAATTGGCCTTGCTGTAAAAAATTGCAATGATATGCACCTGTCAAACAGGTGCATAAAAATTCGTCTTTGGGTGTTGGTGGCACCTTCCCACTGTAACCCTATAGAGGTATTCTTGATGAAAGCAAGAATTGGCCTTGCTGTAAAAAAATGCAAATATATGGACCTGACAAACGGGTGCAGAAAAATTGGTCTTTGGGTGTCGGTGGCGCCTTCCCACCATAATTCTATAGAGGTACTCTTGATGAAAGCAAGAATTGGCCTTGCTGTAAAAAATTGCAATGACATGACCTGTCAAACAGATGCAGAAATGCAGATGCAGGTGTTGGGGGTGCCTTCCCACGTAACCCTATAGAGGTGCTCTTGATGAAGGCAAAACAAATTGCAATGATATGCACCTGTCAAACAGGTGCTGAAAAATTGGTCTTTTTGGGTGTTAATTGTGCCCATGAAACCTATACCAAAAACATTCTTCCAGATGAAATGATTGAACCCCCTCAAAGCCAGGCAGCCTCGAAGTCCTGCAGAGATTCCACATCCCAAAAAGACTTAATCAGTGACATCGGCATCAGGGGCTTCATAGCTGGTAATCCAGGACTGATTCATTTTTATAAAAGTCAAATAGTCCACGGAGTCTGTGGACAGACGCGTTCTATGATTAGTAACAAAACCTCCTGCAGCACTGAATGCCCATTCTGAAAGCACACTGGATGCAGGGCAGCCCAACAACTTAATAGCATACTTGGCAAGTTCTGGCCAGTGGTCTATTCTCATGACCCAGTAAGTCAGTGGATCATCAGCTGGAAAGCTCTCCATATCTGTCTTGGCCCGAAGGTAATCATCCACCATGTGATGCAGACCCTGACGATGGGATGTGGAAGCTGACAGCCTTGGGCGGCGAGGACTAAGAAAAATTCCGAAATGCCTCACTTAGGTGGATGCCTTCTCCAACGCTGCTCTCTTGACCAACAGAATACTCAAAACTACATTTTCCATGACCCTGTAACCTACGGATGGGATGAGTTCTGAGACCTTCCCCTTATAACGGTGGTCAGGGAGGGTTGCGAACCAGTAATCATCCTTCTCCTTTATGCCACATATTATTGGGTCCTTTCACAGGCTTTGAAGCATGAGGTTGCCCATGCGCCTCAAATTTGCAGATGCTTGAAAAGCAGACTCCTCTGGATCACTCAGGATGACAGCATCTGGAACTTCCTTCTCCCAGCCACGTACTACTCCCAAGGGTCCCCGGTTTGAAAGCCATGGCTTACAGATTGACACATGTCTTCCTTTTTTTCGAAGTCTAGGAAAGTTCCAGAATCCTCCTCCTCATCCTCCTCCCCTAGGAAAGTTCCAGAATCCTCCTCCTCATCCTCCTCCCCTCTCTCCTCCTGTGTGTTCTGTGACAAAGGAATGATGGTGTCTGGATAAAGTGGGTTTTGAGAGGAAAGGAAGTCCTCCTCTTCTTCCTGCTGCTCTGCCTCCAATGCCCTGTCCATAATGCCACGCAGAGTCTGTTCCAGCAGGAACACAACAGGAATTGTGTCACTGATGCATGCACTGTCACGGCTCACCATCCTTGTGGCATCCTCAAATTGTGACAATACAGTGCATGCATCCTTAATGATCAGCGATTGGCATGGGGAAAAAAGCTGAGGCGGCCTCATCCTGTCATCGTGCCGTACCTGCACAGGTACTTGCTGACGGTCCTCTGCTGCATGTAGAGCCACTGCAGCATTGCCAAGTCGAGTTCCACCTGGTGGGCATGTCACAAATCAGGCGGTTTAAGGGCAGGTAGAATTCCCGCTGAATTTCAGCCAACCGAGCACTGGCTGTGTATGACCGCCTGAAATGGCTACAGACTCTTCTGGCCAGCTTAAGCACATCTTGCAACACTGGGTACTTATTTAGGAAACCAACAAATTGCACCACCAAACTGAGGACATGTACCAGGCATGGCACACATGTCAACTTTCCCTGTCTACGGGCGGACAGGAGGTTTGAGCCATTATTGCACACCACCATTCCTGGCTCCAGCTGGTGTGGTGTGAACCACCTCTGGGCCTGTTCCTGCACAGCTGCAAGAATCTCTGCTCTGGTGTGGTTCCTGTCCCCTAAACACACCAGCTGAAGCACTGCATGGTACCTTTTAGTCTGACTCATGGACATAGGAATAATGGTGTCTGGATAAAGTGGGCCTTGAGAGGAAAGGAAGTCCTCCTCTTCTTCCTGCTGCTCTTCCTCCAGTGTCCTGTCCATAATGCCATGCAGAGTCTGTTCCAGCAGGAACACAACAGGGATTGTGTCACTGATGCATGCACTGTCACTGCTCACCATCCTTGTGGCATCCTCAAATGGTGACAATACAGTGCATGCATCCTTAATGATCAGCGATTGGCGTGGGTAAAAAAACTGAGGCAGCCTCAGCCTGTCATCGTGCCGTACTTGCACAGGTACTTGTTGACGGTCCTCTGCTGCATGCATAGCCGCTGCAGCATTGAGCATTGCCAAGTCGAGTTCCACCTGGTGGGCATGTCACAAATCAGGCGGTTTAGGGGCAGGTAGAATTCCCGCTGAATTTCAGCCAACCGAGCACTGGCTGTGTATGGCCGCCTGAAATGGCTACAGACTCTTCTGGCCAGCTTAAGCACATCTTGCAACCCTGGGTACGTATTTAGGAAACACTGCACCACCAAATTGAGGACATGTGCCATATCAACTTTGCCTGTCTAAGGGTGGACAGGAGGTTTGAGCCATTATCGCACACCACCAGTCCTGGCTCCAGCTGGCATGGTGTGAACCACCTCTGGGCATGTCCCTGCAGATCTGCAAGAATCTCTGCTCTGGTGTGGTTCCTGTCCCCTAAACACACCAGTTGAAGAACTGCATGGTACCTTTTAGCCTGACTCATGGAATAGCCCTTTGTGCGCTTAGGGGTACCTGATGTTCATAGAACAATTCTGCAGAGGAGGGCATGAAGGTGATGGAGGAGAAGGAGGAGAAGGAGCCCTGTCCGAGCCCTGTCCTGCATTCTTTCGAGTTGCAAGCAGCATTACCCAGTATGCTGTGAACAAAATATATCGTCCCTGCCCATGCTTGCTGGACCACGTGTCAGCAGTAAGGTGGATTTTATGGCTGACTGCCTTGCTAAACGATGCCAGAACATTCCCTTCCACGTGACGACAGAGAGATGTAACAGCCTTACGTGAAAAGTAGCAGCGACTGGGAACTTGCCATTGTGGTACAGCACATTGTGCAAATTCACAGAAGGGGGCAGAATCCACCAGTGAGAAAGGCAGAAGTTGGAGAGCCAACAGCTTTGAAAGCTTGCATTTAGATGCTGGGCATATGGGTGTCAGGGACTGTATTTTATTTTCCGCTGCAGCAGATATGGCAGAGAAATGTGGCGGCTACAGTCTACAGCTGGTGGTGTGCTGCTAGCAGATGTGCTGCTAGGAGCTGGGACACCCTGTGCTATACCATCATCCCTGTCAGTGGAGGCTGCTGAGAGGTAATGACTCGGTATAGCAGGGGAAGACTGAAGTGGGTAAGGAGGAGGGACAGATTTGTGCCCCTTTTGTGGGGCTTTTAGGTGCTCTTGCCAACGGGCTGAGTGGTTGAACGTTAAATGCCTCGTTAAGCATGTGGTACCCAAATGGCTGGTGTTTTTGCCACGTTTAATGTGCCTGAGACACAGTTTGCAGATAGCAACAGTGCGATCTGCTGCAGATGAGCTGAAAAAGGCCCAGACAGCTGAGGTTTGGGGAGTGGGCTGGGAGATAACAGCTATAGAATATGATGTAATAGGGTGGCTGCTCTTTACTCTTTCTTGATGTCGGCCTCCTTGGGGTTGTGCCACCTCACCTTCAGTTTCCTCCTCTGCTCTATCTGGCACCCAAGTCGCATCAGTGACCTCATCATCATCATTTCCATCTCCTCCATCATCATCATTACCACTGGAGACAACTTGGCTATACACTGCAGCTGGGGGAAGATGAATGCCAATTTGTCTACCAGTGTTCTCCCCTCCCTCTAGGCTCATGTTCCTATCATCCTCAACTTCAGAACCAACATCTGAATCCAGTAATGGCTGGGCATCATCAAGGAGCAAGTGGCTGATGCTGTGGTTAAATAACTCAGCTGACTCCTCAATGACTGATGTTGGGGTTATGGCAGGAATAGATATGGGCAAGGAGTTAGGTTTATCCACTTTGGCAACTGCAGGGGACTGCACACTTGTCTCTGCTTGCATGACACAGGATGAAGAGGATGAGGAAGGTTTAGTAAGGCAGTTCACCACCTCCTCTGCATGCTGTGGCTGGATAGCATAGGCAAACTCACTCGACAGAGAAAATGATGCCCTGCCTGAGGACTGACCACCACGTTCACCTTTGCCTGTGGACACTAGGGATGAGCCGAACACCCTCCGGTTCGGTTCGCACCAGAACCTGCGAACGGACCGAAAATTCGCATGAACGTTAGAACCCCATTGACGTCTATGGGACTTGAACGTTTTAAATCAAAAGTGCTAATTTTAAAGGCTAATTTGCATGGTATTGTCCTAAAAAAGGGTTTGGGGGACCCGGGTCCTGCCCCAGGGGACATGTATCAATGCAAAAAAAAACTTTTAAAAACGGCCGTTTTTTCGGGAGCAGTGATTTTAATGATGCTTAAAGTAAAAAAAAAAAAAAAATGAAATATTCCTTTAAATATCGTACCTGGGGGGTGTCTATAGTATGCCTGTAGAGTGGTGCGTGTTTCCCGTGCTTAGAACAGTTCCTGCACAAAATGTCATTTTTAAAGGAAAAAAAGTCATTTAAAACTGCTTGCGGCTTTAATGTAATGTCGGGTCCTGGCAATATGGATGAAAATCAGTGAGACGAATGGCATGGGTACCCCCCAGTCCATTACCAGGCCCTTTGGGTCTTGTATGGATATTAAGGGGAACCCCGCACCCAAATTAAAAAAGGAAACTGCAGTATACAGGCTCTGCACTCTGAACAGCAGTATACAGGTGGTGCAAACAAGATAGGGAATGTAGGTTTGTTGTTAAGTAGAATCTGTTTGTAATTTTGAACTGGTACATTTTTAACGTGTTTAGCTCCAGCCAAAAAATCTATTTTAAGCTTTTTGGAAAACATAGGGAAGGGTTATCACCCCTGTGACATTTGTTTTGCTGCCTGTGCTCCTCTTCAGAAGATTTCACCTCACTTTTTGTCCCAATGACAAATGTTTTTTGAAAATTTGGGTTTTTTGTGAAACAAGGATTGGTGATAAAGCATCAGTGGAAAGGAGAAATGTTTTTCCCATATTAACTCTTATGCCCCGTACACACGGTCGGATTTTCCGATGGAAAATGTCCGATCGGAGCGTGTTGTCGGAAATTCCGACCGTGTGTGGGCTCCATCGGACATTTTCCATCGGATTTTCCGACACACAAAGTTGGAGAGCAGGAGATAAAATTTTCCGACAACAAAATCCGTTGTCGGAAATTCCTATCGTGTGTACACAAATCCGACGGACAAAGTGCCACGCATGCTCAGAATAAATAAAGAGATGAAAGCTATTGGCCACTGCCCCGTTTATAGTCCCGACGTACGTGTTTTACGTCACCGCGTTTAGAACGATCGGATTTTCCGACAACTTTGTGTGACCGTGTGTATGCAAGACAAGTTTGAGCCAACAATCCTAGGATTTTGTTGTCGGAATGTCCGAACAAAGTCCGACCGTGTGTACGGGGCATAACAGGAGAGAATTTCCCTTCCTAGGGGTAGATTTCATCTCACTTCCTGTTGTCTCCTTCTGTTTGCAAGTAGGAGTCGTTTGTAAGCTGGATGTTTGAAAGTAGGGGCCTGCCCTATATACTCAGCAGAAATTTGGGCCTTAGGTGTTGTTGTGGCCACAACATTGTAAGCCCTCACAGGGCCCTGCTGTGAAATATTAGATCAAGAATTGTAATTACATGCCCAACAGGGGCAGAAAAATTGGGCCTTTGGTGGTGGTGGTGCTGGTGCCACAACACTGTAAGTCCTCACTCGCTCTTGGTGGGTGCAGAAACGGGCCCTGCTGTGAAATATTAGATCAAGAATTGTAATTACATGCCCAACAGGGGCAGAAAAATTGGGCCTTTGGTGATGGTGGTGGTGCTGGTGCCACAACACTGTAATGCCCCGCACACACGGTTGGACATTGATTGGACATTCCGACAACAAAATCCTAGGATTTTTTCTGACGATTGTTGGCTCAAACTTGTCTTGCATACACACGGTCATACAAAGTTGTTGGAAAATCCTATCATTCTGAACGTGGGCAGTAGCCAATAGCTTTCACCTCTTTATTTATTCTGAGCATGCGTGGCACTTTGTGTGTCGGATTTGTGTACACACGATCGGAAATTCTGACAACGGATTTTGTTTTCGGAAAATTTTATAGCCTGCTCTCAAACTTTGTGTGTCGGAAAATCCAATGGAAAATGTGTGATGGAGCCTACACACGGTCGGAATTTCCGACAACAAGGTCCTATCACACATTTTCCGTCGGAAAATCCGACCGTGTTTACGGGGCATAAGTCCTCACTCGCTCTTGGTGGGCGCAGAAACGGGCCCTGCTGTGAAATATTAGATCAAGAATTGTAATTACATGCCCCTGTTGAACAGGGGCTGAAAAATTGGGCCTTAAGCACTGGTGCCACAACACTGCAACCCCTCACAGATACTCTAGTTGGAACGCAGGAACGAGCCCTGCTGCAAAGTATTGCATCAAAAATTGTAATTACACGCCCCTGTAAAACAGGGGCTGAAAAATTGGACCTTAGGCACTGGTGGCTTAGCCCAGAACCAAAAATGTTCTTACAAGCTATCAGCGTGATAATTGAGGCGGAAGAGGATAATTACTCAGGATAATCACTCAGCATCAGCATAGGCAGTCTTTGAAGGGATCTGAGATTTCAAAAAAAATTATTCGGTTACATCAGCATCAGGTGCTTGGTAGCTGGTGGTGATCCAAGACTGATTCATTTTTATGAAGGTCAGTCGATCGACCGAGTCGGTGGACAGACACACCTTGTGGAATATCTATAAAGAGCGCAGCGCTGGATTTAAATATACAGTGAAAAATAACAGTGAAAAACAACAAAATTATTTGTTCAAATAAAAACTGTGCATAATAATTTTCAAATAATGTCCATAGAAAATGCAAAAAAATATATAAGTGATTAAATGTCCGTGAAGTACAAAGAACCAATCTGGATGTCTAACTTCCACCGCTGTGAGGCCCGTCACCAGAAGAATTAAAGGCTTACCAGACCGCCTTTTTTAAAAAGGCATGAATCGATCTCCACCATGGATACTATCCCTCTCCTGGCTGGATCCTGCCGTGAGGCACCGGATGGTTGATCCCAAATCTATCAGCCGTGAAGGAGCGCCAATCTTAGTAGCAATCTCAATAGCGTGAGTATCCGAAAAAAAAAGGGGGAGAAATGCTCCAATGGTGTAGTAAATTAATGGTTCCTTTTATTAAAAAAGCCTAAAAGGCATTTAACAATACAGCAGTCCTTGCAAGGAGCGATAAAAACAAATCCGATAGATAATGAAAGTACGCGCATGCGCAGTTCGTGCGTACGTGACACGAACTGCGCATGCGCGTACTTTCATTATCTATCGGATTTGTTTTTATCGCTCCTTGCAAGGACTGCTGTATTGTTAAATGCCTTTTAGGCTTTTTTAATAAAAGGAACCATTAATTTACTACACCATTGGAGCATTTCTCCCCCTTTTTTTTCGGATACTCACGCTATTGAGATTGCTACTAAGATTGGCGCTCCTTCACGGCTGATAGATTTGGGATCAACCATCCGGTGCCTCACGGCAGGATCCAGCCAGGAGAGGGATAGTATCCATGGTGGAGATCGATTCATGCCTTTTTAAAAAAGGCGGTCTGGTAAGCCTTTAATTCTTCTGGTGACGGGCCTCACAGCGGTGGAAGTTAGACATCCAGATTGGTTCTTTGTACTTCACGGACATTTAATCACTTATATATTTTTTTGCATTTTCTATGGACATTATTTGAAAATTATTATGCACAGTTTTTATTTGAACAAATAATTTTGTTGTTTTTCACTGTTATTTTTCACTGTATATTTAAATCCAGCGCTGCGCTCTTTATAGATATTCTTAGTGGTGCCCCCTATCAGGGTTATAGCGCATAGCCGCAGGATATTTCCGCACAGGTTCACTATTATTAATAATTTTGTATACAAAAATTAAGTTTTATTGACTCACATCCTTCACTTTATACCTAGCGCAAATTTTCTCTTTTAGAAAAAAAAGACACACCTTGTGATCGGTTACAAAGCCTCCAGCAGCACTGAATGTGCGTTCCGAAAGAACGCTGGACGCAGGACAGGCCAGTAGCTCAATTACATACTGTGCAAGCTCTGGCCAGTGATCCATCCTCAAGACCCAGTTACCCAGAGGATTTTCGGTGGGAAAGGTGTCCAAGTCAGATCTAGCCCCTAGGTATTCCTGCACCATGTAAAACAGACGCTGGCGATGGTTGCTGGAACCGATCATACCTTGGGGCTGCAGACTAAAAAATTGTCTGAACGCATCGGTCAGATGGCCACCTTCTCCACGGCTCCTTCTTTGACTGACCGAAGCCTCAGCAACACGTTGTCCAGAAACAGGAGTTTGTAACCTCCCAGTCTCTGGGAACGCGTTGCACAGACCTTTCTGCAAGGCCTCCTGATGATGTTTCATCTTCTGCTCCCTCTGTGATGGCAAGATAAGGTCCGCAACCTTACCTTTGTAACGTGGATCAAGGAGGGTTGCCAGCCAGTATTGGTCCTTCTCCTTGATACCATGAATATGAGGATCCTTACGCAGGCTATGCAGGATAAGGGAGGCCATGCAGCGTAGGTTTGCTGAGGCATTCGGTCCGGAGTCCTCTGGATCACTAAGGATGACATGGTCCGCAGCCACCTCCTCCCAGCCACGTACAAGTCCAGGTGTTTCTTGGGACTGATCCCTTAAAGACTGCTGCTGATGCTGAGTGCCAGGCTCCACTTCCATACTGACACAATCCTCTTCCTCCTCCTCCTCTTCCTGTGTGATCGGAGGGCACGCAGGAACACTGTCTGGATAAAGGGGGCCTTGAGAGCTAAGGAAGTCCTCCTCTTCCTGCCTCTGTTCTGCCTCAAGTGCCCTGTTCATTATTCCACGCAGCGTGTGCTCCAACAGGTGGACAGGGGGGACAGTGTCACTGATGCATGCACTGTCACTGCTCACCATCCTCGTGGCCTCCTCAAATGGTGACAGGACAGTGCATGCATCCCTGATCATGGCCCACTGGCGTGGGGAAAAAAAACCAAGCTCCCCTGACCCTGTCCTGGTGCCATAGTCGCACAGGTACTCATTGATGGCCCTGCAGCATGGCCAACGTTGAGTTCCACCTGGTGGGCATGTCACAGATTAGGCAGTTCTTGGGCAGGTTAAACTCCTTTTGGAGGTCTGCCAGCCGAGCACTGGCATTATATGACCGGCGGAAATGCACACAGACTTTCCTGGCCTGCCTCAGGACATCCTGTAAGCCCGGGTACCTGCCCAAGAACCGCTGCACCACCAAGTTAAGGACGTGAGCCAAACAGGGCACATGGGTCATTTGTCCCTGTCGGAGGGCAGAGAGGAGGTAGGTGCCATTGTCGCAAACCACCATTCCTGCCTTAAGTTGGCATGGCGTCAACCACCTCTGAACCTGCCCCTGCAGAGCTGACAGAACCTCTGCCCCAGTGTGGCTCCTGTCCCCCAAGTACACCAGCTCAAGCACCGCATGGCATCTTTTGGCCTGCATACTTGCATAGACCCTGGAACAGCTACGGAGCTCCGCTGGTTTCGAGGACAAAGCACAGGAAGAGGCCATGGAGGAAGAAGAAGAGGAGGGGGTGGAGGAGAGAACTGTCCCTATCCATGCCTGCTGGACCATGAGTCAGCGGTAATATGCACCTTACCGCTGACCGCCCTGTCCAGCGAGGCATGGACATTGCCTTCCACATGCCGTTTTCCATGAGAAAAAGTGGCGTTTGGGTACCTGCCACTGAGGAACCGCACATTCCACAAACTCATGGAAGGGGGCAGAGTCTACCAACTGAAAAGGCAGCAGTTGAAGTGCTAGCAATTTTGCCAAGCTGGCATTCAACCGCTGGGCATGTGGATGGCTGGGAGCGAACTTCTTTCAGCGGTGCAGCAGCTGGGGCAGGGAAATTTGCCTGGTACAATCTGACGTTGGTGTACAGAAAGCAGATTGCCCACAAGTACTTGGCTGTGACACACCTAATTCTATACCTTCATTCCTCTCAGTGTAGGTCTTAGAGAGGACTGAAGGTATAGTGGGGTTGGAGATCTCAGCTGATGAGGAGCAAGGAGAGGTCCTCTTTGTTCTTTGGTGTGGGTCTTTTAGATACGCTTGCTAACGAACTGCATGGCAGGTCAACATATGTCTGGTCAAGCATGTGGTGCCCAAGTGGGAGATGTTTTGGCCACGCGAGATACGCTTGAGACATATGTTGCAAATAGCAGTGATGCAATCTGATGTACTCATCTCAAAAAAGGCCCACACCAAAGAACTTTTGGAATAACCTGCAAAGACAGCAGCGCCCTGCACATGTGGAGCTTTGGGGTGTGATGCAGTCAGTGTGCTGCCCTTAGGCTGGCCCCTGGAGGGCATCCTGCCTCGTTGGTGATGTGCCTCCTCCTCCTCCTCCTCCTCTCTCCTATCAGGCACCCACGTTGAGTCAGTGACCTCATCATCCCCTCCCTCTTCATCACCTGAGCAAACCTGGTAGTATGCTGCAGCAGGGGGAGCATGACTGCCAGATTGCTGTCCTTCTTGGGCACCCCCTCTGTCCTTGCTCACGTTACTGCCTTCATCTAGCTCAGTATCATCATCAGAGCCTTCTAAATGCTGGGCATCCTCCTGGAGCATGTACTCAACACTGTGGTCAAACAGTTCGAGGGACTCCTCAGGACGACATGGTGGGGCTAGGGAAGGAGTCACTGATGCCATTGAGCCGAGGGAAGAGGCCGCGTTGGCAGCTGCTTTGCCAGACAAAGTACCCTGAGCATGGGTGAGAGAGGATGAGGAGGATGAGGACGGCTTGGTCATCCACTCGACCAAGCCTTCCGCATGTTGCGGCTCAACATGGCCAGCACTGTTGCCTCTAGACACAGAGCCTGCTTGCCCTCTTTTATTGGCTTGTGACTGTCTGCCTCTCCTTGTTGGCCTTCCAGACATACTAATGGCCTGTAGCTGCACTAAGCTGGGATATATAAGTATATATATATATATATATATATATATATATATATATATATATATATATATATATATATATATACTGATACTGCAGCTAGCAAAATCAACTGCCTGCCTGTAGTATGAGAACACCACCAACCTTCTACAGGTATCTTTAGCTGAACACTGTGCAGAGCTTGCAAAAAATGAACTTGTAGCTTATTTAGCTGCCTGCGGTAGTGATAGGATCAGGAAAACACCACCAACCTTCTACAGGTATCTTTAGCTGAACACTGTGCAGAGCTCGCAAAAAACTAACTTGTAGCTTATTTAGCTGCCTGCGGTAGTGATAGGATCAGGAAAACACCACCAACCTTCGATCGGTAGCTTTAGGTGAACACTGTGCAGAGCTCGCAAAAAACTAACTTGTAGCTTATTTAGCTGCCTGCGGTAGTGATAGGATCAGGAAAACACCACCAACCTTCTACAGGTAGCTTTAGCTGAACACTGTGCAGAGCTCGCACTACACTAACTTGTAGTTTTAGCTGAACACTGTGAGGAGGACGCACTACACTAACTTATAGCTTTAGCTGAACACTGTTCAGAGAATGCACTACACTAACTTGTAGCTTTAGCTGAACACTGTGCAGAGGTCGCACTACACTAACTTGTAGTTTTAGCTGAACACTGTTCAGAGGACGCACTACACTAACTTGTAGCTTTAGCTGAACACTGTGCAGAGGTCGCACTACACTAACTTGTAGTTTTAGCTGAACACTGTTCAGAGGATGACTACACTAACTTGTAGCTTTAGCTGAACACTGTGCAGAGGTCGCACTACACTAACTTGTAGTTTTAGCTGAACACTGTGAGGATGATGCACTACACTAACTTGTAGCTTTAGCTGAACACTGTGCAGAGGTCGCACTACACTAACTTGTAGTTTTAGCTGAACACTGTGAGGAGGACGCACTACACCAACTTGTAGCTTTAGCTGAACACTGTGAGGAGGATGCACTACCCTAACTTGTAGCTTTAGCTGAACACTGTGCAGAGTTCACACTAAACTAACTTGTAGCTTTAGCTGAACACTGTGAGGAGGATGCACTATCCTAACTTGTAGCTTTAGCTGAACACTGTGCAGAGGTCACACTAAACTAACTTGTAGCTTTAGTTGAACACTGTGAGGAGGACGCACTACTCTAACTTGTAGCTTTAGCTGAACACCGTGCAGAGGTCACACTAAACTAACTTGTAGTTTTAGCTGAACACTGTGAGGAGGACGCACTACACTAACTTATAGCTTTAGCTGAACACTGTGCAGAGGTCGCACTACACTAACTTGTAGTTTTAGCTGAACACTGTGAGGAGGACGCACTACACTAACTTGTAGCTTTAGCTGAACACTGTGCAGAGGTCGCAATACACTAACTTGTAGTTTTAGCTGAACACTGTGAGGAGGACACACTACACTAACTTGTAGCTTTAGCTGAACACTGTGCAGAGGTCACACTACACTAACTTGTAGTTTTAGCTGAACACTGTGAGGAGGACGCACTACACTAACTTGTAGCTTTAGCTGAACACTGTGCAGAGGTCGCACTACACTAACTTGTAGCTTTAGCTGAACACTGTGAGGAGGACGCACTACCCTAACTTGTAGCTTTAGCTGAACACTGTGCAGAGGTCACACTAAACTAACTTGTAGCTTTAACTGAACAGGAGGACACACTACATTAACTGTAAATAGTCTAGCTGCCTGACTGTGGTACTAATAGGATCAAAAGAACACCAGCAATTTTCTTCAGGTAGCTGTAAATATTGTAACAAGACAAGCCTGCCTGTCAGTAGGAAGATAACAGGCACAGATCTAGCTAAACTGAATACAGTGTATATATACAATACCTGGGATGCATATATATATATACACAATACTCTGTAAGTGCAGCTAACTCACTGACTGTCCTGCCTAATCTAGCTAACTCAAATGAAATGACACTGTCTATCTAAGCACGCTGGAACACACTACACAGGGCCGCCGTGCAGGCGGCCTTATATAGTGTGGGGCGTGTTCTAAACCCCCTGAGCCATAATTGGCCAAAGCCACCCTGGCTTTGGCCAAGTACAGCTCTCTCTACTGACGGCGCTGTGATTGGCCAAGCATGCGGGTCATAGTGCATGCTTGGCCAATCATCAGCCAGCAATGCACTGCGATGCCACAGTGAATTATGGGCCGTGACGCGCCACACGAATTTGGCGCGAACGGCCCATAATTCGGCGAACAATCGAACAGCCGATGTTCGAGTCGAACATGGGTTCGACTCGAACGCGAAGCTCATCCCTAGTGGACACATTTCTTGCTGGCCCCCTTACAGTGCCAATGGAACGTCTGCCTCTCCTTGTTGTCCTCCCAGACATTATTGGGATGGAGGTGGCAGTGCTTATAAGCAAATGTAAAGAAGAAGTGGAAATCTGTACGTAGATGCACTTTAATCAATGTAAAGTGGTTTTTGGTGCACTTTAATTTGAGTACTCACACTACACAGACACACTCCACGGATACACTATAATATACTGCAATATAATGCGCCAAACGTACAGTGACACACAGAACTATATGGCGTTAAACTAGCAGTAATGCACACAGAAGTAAATATCATTAAACTGGCAGTAATGGACACAGAAGTAAATGGCGTTAAACTTACAGTAATGCACAAAACTATACGGCGTTAAACTGACAGTAATGCACACAGAACTATATGGCGTTAAACTGGCAGTAACACACACAGAACTATATGGCGTTAAACTGGCAGTAACTCACACAGAAGTAAACGGCATTAAAAATGGCAGTAACGCAATCAAATAGACAGTGTTCAACCGTCACTACACTGACGCTATCTGAACTGTCCCTACTCTAGCTGTAGACTAATGTAAAGATTACTAACACGGTCTCACTACACTACACTGAAACTATCCGAGCTGTCCCTACTCAACACTAATGTATGTATGAATGACACAGTCTCATTACACTACAGTGAAACTATCTGAGCTGTCCCTACTCTAGCTGCACACTATGTAAAGCTGAAAGATGGTCCTCCTCATTACACTCACACTATCCCTAGACTGACACTAAACTAATATTTTACACTGACAATTGAAGTAAAATAGCACAGTATAGCACACTAACTAACTAATAGCGCTGAAAAGAGCCCTGTTCTCTCCACGCCGAAATCACACTGAAAATGGCTGCCATTGAAAGAATACTTTTATACTGTGGGGTGTGAATGAGCCATGATTGGATAAATTCATGATGACAGTGTCCAATTATGACTCTGACAGTCAATCAGGGCTTGCAATGCAATGTTCAGTGCCGCAATTCGAAAAAACAAAAGTTCGGCCCGAACTTATGCTCCGGCCCAACCGTTCGCCCATCCCTAAACACGATGTAAACAGAATCCGGTTATTGGCTTTCCTTTCCTCACGCTGACAGTGTGAGGAAGGGAGAAAAGAGCCGATAACCTGTTTCTGTAAAAGGGACATGTACACTGATAATCAGGGCACTGATTAGCAGTGCCCTGATTATCAGTGCAGTCCCAACAGTGCCCACCAGTTCTGCCAATCAGTGCCCATCAGTGCTGCCAATCAGTGCCCATCGGTGCTTCCTCATCAGTGTCACCTATCAGTGCCGCCTACCAGTGCCACCTATCAGTGCCGCCTCATCAGTGCAGCCTATCAGTGCCCATCAGTGCAGCCTAATCAGTGCAGCCTATCAGTGCAGCCTCGTCAGTGTCCATCAGTGCAGCCTCATCAGCGCACATTAGTGAAGGAGAAAAATTACCTGTTTGCAAAATTTTCTAACAAATTATGAAAATGTGTTTTTTTCAAAACCATTGGTCTTTTTTCGTTTATTTAGTAAAAAATAAAAACACAGTGGTGATTAAATACCACCAAAAGAAAGCTCTATTTGTGTAAAAAAAAAAAAAAACACAAAATTTGTTTGGGTATAGCGTTGCATGACTGTGCAATTGTCATTCAAAGTGCGACAATGCTGAAAGATGAAAATAGGCCTGGGCAGAAAGGGGGTAAAAGTGCCAGTAGGCAAGTGGTTAATAAAAGACCACATAGATGAGTTCATGCTCGAAAAAAAAATTTTACACAAAAGACAGCATGGATTCATGAAATACAGAAGTTGTCAGACAAATCTGATATTTTTTTTATGAGGAGGTAAATAAAACCTTACACAAAGAAGTGGCTGCGGACGTAGTGTGCTTGGATTTTGCAAAAGCCAAATTTAGAGAATAGTGGTCAATACTCTGAATGGTCTAGGATTGTTAATAGTGTACCTCAAGGTTCAGTGTTGGGACCCTTACTTTTTAATGTATTTAAAAACAATATAGGGTCTGGAAGTAAGGCTGGGTTCACACAGCAGACGGCTCCGGCTCACAGCAGGGGTCCAGTGCATCCTCGTTCACCGTTTCAGGCTAAATTCAGACCTGAAACAGACCAAAAGACGCACAGGACCCCTGTGAAAAATTTGCACATAGAGAGCCACTCACAATCTCCTGCTATTGCGAAGTTCTCTGCATCCAAATCACAATAGTGTGAACCCAGCCTAAAAGTACCAATTCAATCTTTGCAGATGACACCAAGGTATGCAGTGGAATAATATCCTTACAGGATGTCTCCAACTTACAAGCCGACCTCAATGCACTGTCTAATTGGGCAACTATGTGGCAAATGAGGTTCAGGCTTCATGTTCAGCTTTCTAGCAAAACCTTCAGGCTTCTGCTAGAAATCTGGACATGAAGAGGAACTTCATCTTTCAGCATGATAACAACCCAAAGCATACATCCAAATCAACAAAGGAATGCCTTCACCAGAAGAAGATTACAGTTTTGGAATGCCCCAGCCAGAACCCAGACCTGAATCCAATTGAAAATCTGTGGGGTGATCTGAAGAGGGCTGTGCACAGGAGATGCCCTTGCAATCTGACAGATTTGGAGTGTATTTGCAAAGAGGAGTGGGCAAATATTTCCAAGTCAAGGTGTGCCATGCTGATAGACTCATAACCAAAAAGACTCAGTGCTGTAATAAAATCAAAAGGTGTTTCAACAAAGTATTAGTTTAAAGGTGTTACTTATGCAACCATATTATTTTATTTTTTTATTTTTGCTTCCCTCCACCTAAAAGATTTCAGTTTGTTGTCCAACTGTTCCACAGTTGTACAGCTTATAGGTCACATTAACCTCCTCCTCCCGCCCTATAGCCAAATGATGGCGACAGCGCGGGCCTAAATTGCCGGGAGGGCGTCAATAGATGTCCTCCCGTGCATGAGCTGCCTGCGCACTATGTGATCCCCAAGTCAATGAGATGCCGATCCCAACCTTTTACTATGTGATCAGCTGTCAGCCAATGACGTAAACAGAAGATAGGTAATCGGCTGACAGCGTGAGGAGAAGAAAAAGCTGATCACCGGCTTTTATCAAAGGGACATCGGACCCGAAGAGGATGAGACACCACCGCATCATCTGTGCCCACCAGTGCCACCTGCCTGTGCCCACCAGTGCATATCAGTGTCGCAAATCAGTGCCCACCAGTGCCACGTATCAATGCCCATCAGTGGTGCCAATCAGTGCCTCATCATCAGTGCCACCTATCATTGCTGCCTATCAGTGTCACCTACCAGTGCCCATCAGCGCCACCCATCAGTGCCACCTATCAGTGCCACCCATCAGTGCCACTCATCAGTGCCACCTATCAGTGCCACCTATCAGTGCCACCTATCAGCGCCCACCAGTGCCACCTATCAGTGTCCATCAGTGCAGCCTATCAGTTTCCATTGGTGCAGCCTCATCAGCACACATCAATGAAGGAGAAAAATTTTATAACAAAATATAGAACGGTTTTGTTTGTTTTTTTCAATTTTTGGTCTTTTTTCATTTTTTAGCGAAAGATAAAAAAGCCAGCAGTGATTAAATATCACCAAAAGAAAGCTCTATTTGTGCTATATTCATCCTGCGATGCTTCCAGGAAGCATGGTTGACATTAATGTGCCTCATCACTGCTTCTTGGAATAGCTGGCCACTCAAAATCCCAGAAAAATGCACTCTTGCCATGGGATGAAGTACATTCTCATGGGATTTTGACCTCCCTGCTCTACAGGAAAGCATCACAGAGGGCAGAGCAAAGGTAATTGTTTTTCAAGGTGATCTGTTTGTTTACAAATGACATCCTGGGAAGAGCATTATTGTCTAAGCCTACTCAGTCATTAAACATACATAATACAATATAAAATGTGAACAAATGCACAGTAACACAACTCCTTTCTTGGGGTAGCACCACTCTATGGAGGAGCAACAGAACCACTCATGGAAAGCAGCGTTGTCAATCTCTGGAGAGGGTACTGTTAGATTCATTAGCATATTAAGATGGGCCTCGCTAACTGAATTCTGGCTAACACTTCCCTTTCTTTTACCTGGAAACCCAGCCAATAGGTCTATTTTTTTCAACTTTCTTTAACCGTTTGCACAGTTGCCAACATTGCAAAAAAAAAATGTGGGACACTTTCTTGGCTGTAGGCGGAGCCGTATAATAATTAGGGGGTGGGGCATGCATTTGTAGGCGTGGCTTAGTAATTAAAAAGAAAACTGGGTGTGGGTTACGTGAAATAGTGGGCGTGGCTTAAATGGGAGTGGCTCAGAGAGGGTGTGGTTAGAGTCTGAGATGAATAAGGGATGGAGAGGGAAAGGGGGAGAGAGGAATGAAGGGACAGCAGCCCCAGCTCCTACACAACAATAGAAATATGTGTATTCTAGAAAGTTTAACAATCAGCAGATAAAGATACTCCAAACACCTGGTGTTAGCGCTTCAATCCAGCACCATGATTGTTATGGTGTCAGGATGATTGAAGCGCATTATTTCTATTATTACATTGTAATATAAAATTAAATCATTCAACTCACCATAATGCCGAATCAGTGGGATCCCTGAGCATGTCACCTGCCACGTCGCCTGCCACCAGCAGAGTCCATCCTTGCAGCAGGTGCACCCGACAGAGTCCCTCCTTGCATCAGGTGCCCCCAGCAGAGTCCGTCCTTGCATCAGGTGCCCCCAGCAGAGTCAGTATAGACCCCCTCAGTGCAGACCCCCCTCCATCAGTGCAGACCCCCCCTCAGTGCGGATGCCCTCAGTGCAGACCCCCCTCCATCAGTGCAGACCCCCGTCCATCAGTGCAGACCCCCTCAGAGCAGACCCCCCTCCATCAGTGCAGACCCCCTCAGAGCAGACCCCCCTCCATCAGTGCAGACCCCCTCAGAGCAGACCCCCCTCCATCAGTGCAGACCCCCTCAGCAGACCCCCCTCCATCAGTGCAGACCCCCCTCCATCAGTGCAGACCCCCTCAGAGCAGACCCCCCTCCATCAGTGCAGACCCCCTCAGAGCAGACCCCCCTCCATCAGTGCAGACCCCCTCAGAGCAGACCCCCCTCCATCAGTGCAGACCCCCTCAGAGCAGACCCCCTCTATCAGTGCAGACCCCCTCAGTGCAGACCCCCTCAGCAGACCCCCCTCCATCAGTGCAGACCTCCTCAGAGCAGAACCCCCTCAGTGCAGACTCCCTCAGCAGACCCCCCTCCATCAGTGCAGACCCCCTCAGTGCAGACCCCCCTCCATCAGTACAGACCCCCTCAGAGCAGAACCCCCTCAGTGCAGACCCCCCTCCATCAGTGCAGACCCCCTCAGAGCAGAACCCCCTCAGCAGACCCCCCTCCATCAGTGCAGACGCCCTCAGCAGACCCCCCTCCATCAGTGCAGACCCTCCCCTCCCATAACGCCCCCCAGGTCCCAGCAGTGAGCACATACAGCGGCCGCCGGTGCCGTGTGTTCAGTGGAGAGGGAAGGGGCCAATCCGTGTGAGAGGAGAAGCCGATTCATTGGCTGCACGGATCGAGCCCCCTTCCTCTCTCCACTGAACACAAGGGGGAGCGATCTAGCGGCGGCGGTGGAACCGGCCGCCATTTTACTGAAGCCAGCTTCCCAAAAATGCAAATTACAAACATTCCCGATTTTCCCCGGGCAAATCCCGATTCGGGACAGCCTCCGATCGGGATGAGGGTCCCAAAATCGGGATTGTCCCGGGAAAATCGGGACTGTTGGTAACTATGCGTTTGCTGCCCAGCATATGTATATTAACCTCCTGGGCAGCAAGTGGTTACACCAGGGCCATGGCTGCAGCTAGTACTGTTTTTGTAGCCACCCTGACGGTATGATTATGTCAGATTTTTGCGTCTCAAGTGGTATGTTTTGCATGAAAATTTGGCGTTTTATATTGTAGGCCTGTAATTCTTAGCAATAACACACTTGAATCTGTCCAAACAAGAGTCTAGTAGATATCCCGGGTATGATAAAGTTTGAAACACAAAAATCATAAATTATAATATAATAACTAACTATAAATAATTTATTAATAATATAATAATAATAAAATGAATTTCCCCACGATTCACTATTGCTCAATTCTGCAAGTGTTTTAATTTACTATTGCTGTTTTCTAGCTGGTCTAAAACCACTTTTGATGTAAAGGGACACTTTTTAGTTGCCATGGACAATCTCAAGTTTCCAGGCAGAAAAAACAGTATATATAATACAAAACTGCATGCAGGGCACTGGTCAAAGCACTAGGAACAAAAAGGATGTGAAATGATTTCATACAGTAATGAAATCACACAGAGGCATCGGGCAGAGGACACAGCCCGCAGACACAGCAGGGGACATCGCAGGATCCTGGGGACAAGGTAAGTAACCTGCACCAGGATCCTGCAATGCAGTCCCGAGTGTGGCTCGGGGTTACCGCTAATGGTACTGAAATTTAACCCTGAGCCACACTGGGGAAAACTGCCAGGGAGGTTAAAGCAGGTGATTAGCTTTCCTGTAAAAGTGATCCAGACAGCTTTACGACTGCCCACTACTCATTTTTACAGCACTGTGGAGCCCCCTGCCCACCACTGTTCCCACTGTCGTTCCACTGGGGAACCTGGGACTGCAGTGAGCAGTCCATTTGGCTTCCCCAGAGGAGATGGAGAAACATCTGTTCCCATGTCTTCTCTGTGGCGAATGAAGCTGGAAGCGACCAGGATTTCATTACTTTCAGTTTCAGAGCGGTCATTCCTTGACCGTTACAGCCAGGAAACACCTGGACAAACACAATCGGTAAATCTGTGAGGTATTGACGTGAACGTTGTAGTGAGAGCAATAATTCTAGCACCATAGTGCAGGTTTAACTATAAACTGAAAACTTGTTAACCCTTTTTTTGGCATTGCCTATATGTATTTACTTCTGAAAATTTGCGTTTGATAAACGACTGCGCAAAAAATTGTAACAGCCACTATTTTATTTATTGTTAAAACTATTTACCACTGACAGAGGTGCTTAAAATGATCAACTTTTTTCATTTATGGAAAACCTTTATTCCAAAAGGAAAACATTTTTTTTTCTGTAACTGCTTACATTTTGTTGGCTGGAGTTAAACTTTAGTATATATAGTGATCTCGCGCAGAATTAAAAATGGTAATTCAAACACATAAAGTGCAATGTACAAAAAATGGTAAAAGTGCAATCCTCAAATGGAGTGTTACAAGTGTCAAAGTCTTAAAGTGCAAGTGATGATAACTCCACAAAAGTGCACAAAAATTGTGGGACAAAATATACCAAGTGTGCAATTTGTGTGCAAAAACCTGCAATGAAGTGATAATATATAGACATGTGCATAAGGCAATTCTCCAAAAAGAATTTGATCAGTGTTTTCTAATCTTCCAAGGAGAATAGATACTACTGGAGAAATGGGGATTCATATAGTGGTGGACACGGCCGATAGTGGGTAATATTGGGTAAACAAAAACAGTGACCATTAATGTCCATAAATAACTTCATAGATTGCTTCCTGAAACATCAGTCTCACAGAACTCTCACCTCATATAATAAAGTAAATCGCCTCAATGAGTAGGTAAAACTCTCCACCGCATCCTATTAGGTCCTTTTCCAGCTCACATGCACTAATAGGGCCAAGGATAGCTTCTCCAGCTGTATGGATCCTCCACTGAACCGTCCCAATGCACTCCGGTACATTAATACAGCAACAGTGGGAGAAAAAGAAGAAGAACAGAATGCCTCCAATAGTGTAGTATGGTTAAAAGGATAAGGTGCATTTATTAAATGTCAACAGGGTGGACTCTTACATGAATAACAATAAAAACAGGCAAGAACAGTAAAAACGGCATTCTCAGTGCCTTCTCACATCACTTTCGGTGCACATCTGATTCCAGGCACTCCCTACTTCATCTGGGGACCAGATGAAGTCACGTGACGTGACGTAACGTGTAGTACACTCCATTTCGGGATTGCACTTTTACCATTTTTTGTACATTGCACTTTATGTGTTTGAATTATCATTTTTAATTCTGCGCGAGATCACTATATATGCTATACTTCTATTTTTGTGTACTGTGAACACTATTAGGTTTTGCTGCAGATTTATTTATTTATTCTTTTCATCATTTTTCTGTGTTTAGGTACATATACATATTACTCTCAGCAGCGCAAGGGACACTTTTAGACTTTTTACTGGAGTTAAACTTTAATTTGGGAGTCCATCTAAATATACTAGTCCACCTTTTCAAGATAATGCTGCTGTCTAAGGGTGTCTCAATTGCTCCTCCATAGATAGAGGCGCCACTCTAAGAAGTGTGTTACTGACCAGATTACCTGGTGAAAATAATGGAAAAACAGCATAAAAACAGAAAACTAAAGCAGCCAGCACATCTACGGTTGATAAACTGCAATGTAAATGCTTCTTTTGTCTAGGGGATTATGATTGAGGTAAATTACTTACCTTACTCCTCGTTCCACTGGCAGCTGGTGCTCTCTGACACTCCTGAGATGTGGGTGGACCTTCTGCAACCTCACGTACAATGAGGGGACTGTTGGTCCTTATTATGCTGAATAACGATGACCGATCAGGCAATGAAGAGGACTAGCTTCAAGAAACTGGTCTATTGAAGAGGGGAAGCCTGCAGGTGCATGGAATAATATTTTTTCATATTCC
Source organism: Aquarana catesbeiana (assembly GCF_042186555.1). NCBI lineage: Eukaryota > Metazoa > Chordata > Amphibia > Anura > Ranidae > Aquarana > Aquarana catesbeiana. Next base: position 278,412,841 of record NC_133329.1, read on the forward strand.
TATCCCCTAGACAAAACAAGTATTTAACTCAGTGCTGAAGAGGCCTCACTGCAGGGGTTACTTTTTGTCTAGCCCAGGGTTTAGATTTCATAGCATAGGTTCAGCCTCATTAACTGACCAAAAGTGTAGAAATCACTTGAAAATGATATCTAAAGAAAATGATATCTACATAACTGCTGAAGCAGAAAGACATTTTTTCCAACCACTGGCTTATGATGCCCCTTGCTACCGCAAGTTGGCTTTCTCCTTCTCATCTCTGCTTCTACTGATGATGGGAAACAAATGTGTGGGCCAATGTCTATACAAAGAAAAGCTGCCTCTTTGCCTTTGCCACCTTAATCGTACAGTCCCCACTTTTAAACCCAGACCAAGGCTTATACTTAAAAGAGCTGAGAGTTCTAGATTCATGCAAATTACCATACTGCAACACTTATTAAAGTGTTTTTTAAAACATTCTCTCAACTAATTCCATGCAATAATGTATGAGGAAACACAGCCTTAATAAACCAAAGAAGAGTTGAGGGCCACTTTCGAGCTCCCAGAGCAGTGTTGTTGATTAGAGTACTGAACACAAGGAGTGTCAGATCACTGGAGACCTGGACTGCTGCGATCTGCACGAGAGCAGAGGACTGGCTTTGCAGCATATTCCGACATAGTGCAGCTTCTACATTACAAAGTCCACATGTTTTGTAAAAAAAAATGCCATAATGTTTATTTTGTATGCATCTTGACGGCATAACAAATAACAAATAAGTAAAAAAGTGAGGCTTTAATTGAATAAGTGTCAGACCTGTTGTATTATGCATGAGAGCTGCGGACTGGCTCTCCAGCGTGCTGCCAACACGAGGCAGCTATTGCAGTACAAAGTCCACATCCAAAATAAAAAAAATGCTATATTGTTGAATTTTTTCATGCAGCCTGACTGCATAACAAGAAACCAAAACAAGCAAAATGTGAGTCTATAATTGGGTTTCAAATACACGTTATTTGTAAATGTGTATAATATTTAAGTGTTTGCTTTGAGTTCTTAAATGAACCAAAAGTCTCAAAGATGGTGATAGAGGTTCACATGAAGCCCAAAAGCATCTGATTTATACATCTGCTATAAAACTGTGCTTTTACAGGTCATTTTTATAAACTAAAAACAGAATTAATGGCTACAAATGTACTTTAATCTTCTTTTATTACAATGTTTATCCTGTTTTCCAGCTGATTTTCCACTTTATACTTCACTCCTTCTTGGTAGAGCACATAAGAGACTTAGAGCCTTATTACGTTTAAACCCGTATCTAGTTTCTGTATTAAATACTTTATCCAGCAACATAAACATCCCCAATCTACTTTTCTCCTTAAACTAAATAATGTCTTTAAAGGATTTTACATTGCACAGTTATGGTAACTTATCCACTATAAAGCTCCACTTAGTATACTGGAGTCAGAAAATGAATAGGGCAATCAATTCCTCATTGACAGTGAAAGAAAACAAACTTTTTGTGGGGTAAGTTATTCCACAATGTCCCCATGTTCATAGTGTATGATTTGTGTGGATAATATCTTGCAGAAAAGGATGATGTTTATAATATGAGGTTTTTTTTTCAAGGATTATACATTTCACAGACTCAAAGTAGTCAAACAACTCTTATGCTGCGTACACACAATCGGACTTCTCGTCGGAAAAAGATATGACGGCTTTTCCCGACAGGATTCAAGTTTGCCTTGCATACACACGGTCACGAAAAGTTTGCTGAACTTACGACCGTCAAGTACGCGGTGACGTACAACACTACGACGAGCCGAGAAAATGAAGTTCAATGCTTCAGAGCATGCGTTATATTGTTTCCGAGCATGTGTAGGAATTTTGCGCGTCGGAATTGCCACAGATGATCACATTTTCGGATAGGAACTTTTTCCGACCGAAAAATTGAGAACATGCGCTCAATCATTTGCTGGCTGGAATTTGGCCAGCAAAAGTCAGATGGAGCATACACACAGTCACATTTTCCGACGAAAAAATCTCATTGGTCTTTTGCGGGCCGAAATTCCGATCGTGTGTATGCGGCATAAGTATATGTATTAGGCAGTGCAATGTCTTGATGCTGTTTAATGTGCTGTGCAAATGCTAATTAAATTCATCAAGCTGTAATTAAATTACAGGATACATTTCTTGGTCTGCTGCCTTTGTATTAGGTCAAAGGTTAAGGGCATTCTAAGCTGCCAATATCTCAGTTGACATTTATCTGGCAATTCAATGGCAACTTTACTAACAATAACTGTCCTTTTTAAAACACATTACCTCCTTTAAAGCTGAAGAATAGGCAACATTATTTTTGACCATTTTCACAGTAAAAATAAGCTAGCTCTAATGATCTGTGCCCCTTCTCTGGCTGCTGCAGTGTTTGTTACTTTTATTTAGGCAGCAGTCTCCTATCAGGACCAAACATCTAATGCTTGTAGTTCTGGCTTCAGTACACTTAGTACAGCAAAAAATAGAAATTTAAACATAGCACTGGGGTTAATAGCAGGAAAGAACACCTTTTTTGAAAAGCAGCACACTTACATGTAAAACTCTCTGTAACCAACCTGGTCAGTGTGAGGCAGAACAGCACATCATCTCACAAGCAGCCGGAGATGCAGCAGCAATAGGAGCAGAACGCTTAACAAGCCTGCTAGGCAGAAGGGATCCATGGCATCCACGGCCGCACAAGGTGCCCTGGCTGTAAACCTTCTAGGATGATATTAGGAGGCAGGAGTGGACGGGCACAATGCGTTTCAAGGGCCCCCACACCCTTTGTCAATTAACCCGAAAGGAAGGGAAAGACCAGCTAATAAGCAGAGCTGGCTCATGGGGGGGGGGGGGCGCAACAACAGGTGCATAAAACTAAGCTGTTGTATCAAAGTCTAAAGGGACAGCCAGACTAAATCATAAAAACACTATTTATTTTACCGGTGGGATGTTATATAATACATAACATATCCTATAAATAAAAACTATATAGATAAAATAACCAAAAAGCTCCCAGATTGCTACAAAAAATTACATTAAAAAGACATTTAAAATTATTATTTCATGTAATGATACAGTGGATATAAAAAATGTACACACCCCTGTTAAATTGTTAGGTTTCTGTGATTTAAAAAAAATGAGACTAAACCATTTCAGAACTTTTTTCACCTTTAATGTGACCTATAAACTGTTCAGCTCAATTAAAAGACAAATTGAAATCTTTTAGGGGGGGAAGTAAAAATAAAAAATAAAATAATGTGGTTGTATAAGTGTGCACACCCTCTTATAACTGGGGATGCAGCTGTGTTCAGAATTAAGCAATCACATTCAAACTCATGTTATATAGAAGTCAGTACACACCTGCCAACATTTAAAGTGCCTCTGATTAACCCCAAATAAAGTTCAGCTGTTCTAGTAGGTCTTTCCTGACATTTCCTTAGTCGCATCCTAAAGCAAAAGCCATGATCCGCAGAAAGCTTCCAAAGCATCAGAGGGATCTCATTGGTAAAAGGTATCAGTCAGGAGAAGGGTACAAAAGAATTTCCAAGGCATTAGATATACCATGGAACACAATGAAGACAGTCATCATCAAGTGAAGAAAATATGGCACAACAGTGACATTACCAAGAGGAACTGGACTTCCCTCCATAATTGATGAAAAGACGAGAAGAAAACTGGTCAGGGAGGCTGCCAAGAGGTCTACAGCAATATTAAAGGAGCTGCAGGAATATCTGGCAAGTACTGGCTGTGTGGTACATGTGACAACAATCTCCCATATTCTTCATATGTCTGGGCTATGGGGTAGAGTGGCAAGACAGAAGCCTTTTCTTATGAAGAAAAACATCCAAGCCTGGCTAAAGTTTGCAAAAACACCTCTGAAGTCTCCCAAATGCATATGGGAAATGTGTTATGTCTGATGAAACCAAGATAAAGCTTTTTGGCCATAATTCCAAAAGATATGTTTGACGCAAAAACAACTCTGCACATCACCAAAAGAACACCATACCCAGAGTGAAGCATGGTGGTGGCAGCATCATGCTGTGGGGCTGTTTTTCTTCAGCCGGAACAGGGGCCTTAGTTAAGGTAAAGGGAATTATGAACAGTTCCAAATACCAGTCAATATTGGCACAAAACCTTCTGGCCTCTGCTAGAAAGCTGAACATGAACTTCATCTTTCAGCATGACAACAACCCAAAGAATACATCCAAATCAACAAAGGAATGGCTTCACCGGAAGAAGATTAAAGTTTTGGAATGGCCCAGCCAGAGCCCAGACCTGAATCCAATTGAAAATCTGTGGGGTGATCTGAAGAGGGCTGTGCACAGGAGATGCCCTCACAATCTGACAGATTTGGAGTGTTTTTACAAAGAAGAGTGGGCAAATATTGCCAAGTCAAGATGTGCGATGCTGATAGACTCATACCCAAAAAGACTGAGTGCTGTAATAAAATCAAAAGGTGCCTCAACAAAGTATTAGTTTAAGTTCTCTCTCTCTCTTTTTCCCTTTTTCTCTCCCCCCTCTCTCTTAAGGGGACATAGAGCTCCTACAAGAGGAATTCTTTCTGCTAATTCAAGATTGACTGATATCATTCCAGAGGGAATAAAGTCCAGGTTCTGACACTTTTTTTGTGTATATAGTTAAAGTATAAGTAAAGGCAAAACTTTTTTTTTTAGTTTTGGATAAAGTAGAGAGGGATATGAATATCTGTCAGTTTTTTTATTGCAGTCTGTGTCCCCATTTGGGAGATTCACCCTCTCTATTTGTCCTGTTTACCATTATCATTGAAAGTGAAAGTAAAAGAAGATCCCAAATTTTGGGTTGTCCCCAGAAAAGCAATTTGCTCTCACTTCCTGCTTGGCTATTGGATAGGCTAATGAGGTAGGTGTGGTCCAGAGTGGTAATACACGCCTATTCTGTGATGCACTAAGACAGATGCATGATGGGATATGATCTACAGGAAGTGATCATAGCAGAAAGTGTTTTTTTAATTTTAACCTGAGAGATGAAAAGCTGCTGTGGATGTGGTAAGTGATAGATAAGTACATTGGGTTGGCTTGGGCAGAAAATACATGAGAAAAGGCTTTTATTAATTACAAAAAGTGAAATTCTGACTGAACAGGTGAATTTAGCCTTTAAACCAATCCTTACTTGTATTATTTTTACAAAATACAGGGCGGATATTGAGTCTAAGGCCCCTCAGTATATGCTTTGCTTTGAGGTATTCTGCCAAGGTTACAGAATGGTGCTGGTATTGTATAACTTTCTTTGAGATATCCTCCAGTTGCTTTTGAATGTATGGAATATCTGTAGTCAAGGGATTATCTGTGCTCACAACACTGACTATTATTCGATCTACCACAGCCTGACTATGTACCAGAGTGTCCGTTGTTTTATCAGTCAAAGTATTCAAATTCACAAGTATGGGGTGCAATAACCTGTAGACGACACAAAAATTGTAAAAAAAGAAGCTTGAAGGTGGGTTGGGAATAGCCACTCAGGGGAGTTAATGCTTTCCCGGTTCCACTGATCCTGTGTTATAAAAAAGTGACAGTGGTCCAGAGTGAAGAGTTGGAGTTGAGGCGTTAGAGAGAAAGAGACCTGGTTCCTGTAAGGGAAAGAGAGACAGCACCCAAGAGGAGCAGAAAAATGTTACTCACTACTACTTGGATGTCATCAGAACTTGGGTTCATCCCGAAGACACCAGCTGCTGGAGAATATATTTACCTTTGCAGGTATGCCAGGACAGCTCAGATAGGATTAGGGCTGTAGGAAAGAAGGAAAGAATTATGTCTCTGAATGCTGGACTTTGTAATGTATTTTGCCTTTTTTCAAGTAAAGTTTTGAAACATTGTTCCCGCCTGGTCTGAAGTTACTAAAAGGGGTGTATTGCAAGTAACCTGCACCATCCCATGGTTCAGGTCACTAAGGTACTTGGGGTATGAAGACATCAGTATGGAATTAAGGCAGTGTGAAGACACAAGTGGTTACCTAGGGTAACAGAAGATACCAGCGGTCTGTCTCCCAGAGCATCAGGAGTGAATTTGTGCCGCAGGGATTCCCATCCTGTAAGTTCAGGAGTTAAGTTAAGCGCACATGTGGAGCCTGCATAAGGTGCACAGTGGTGCCCACTCTGCTACTGCGGAATGGCAGTGGAATACGCTGGACAAGTGGATGTGGACAAGGCTAAGCATGCCCCTCCTAAATGCAAGTTACAGAGAAGGTGTACATTATCACGGGGAACGGAGAGTTAACTGGAGAACAGTTATGATGCAAGTGTACACAGTGTACATTCATCTCTAAAAGCAGAGGCCTGCTTTAAAGTGATAATAAAGTTTTGTTTTTGTTTTTTAAATAACAAACATGTTTTATTTAGCTGCTCTGTGCAATGGTTTTGCACAGAGCAGCCCCAATCCTCCCCTTCTCGAGTGTAAATAAATAATAAGCAGGACTCCAAACAGCTAGCTTTTTACGTTTCATATATTTATGAAAGGAAGCATCATATAAAGACATAAAAGTAAAGTTTAGTGTATGCACAAGGACTCCCCACATTTCCTCTATCTATTCTAGACAAAGACATACTCTCAGCTACAAGCATCATATACATTTTCATTTGAACAGGAAGGAGATACAAGCTTAAAGTACAGTACAGCAATTAACAATGGTTTTGGGTGCCACATGCAGACAGGTAGATCTCACTTGAGAAAGGGGTTTTTACTCTGAAATGTTGTGATTCCCAACCTGAGTGTCCGTATGCCAGCTGAAGGTATTTTCTGCTATCTATCCATGTGTATTGATGTTAGTTAATTGCTGCACTTTTTGCCTGGATTTCCTCCCTGCTCTAATTAAAATATATATGATTCTTGTATCTGAGAGATTTTTTTGTCTAGATTCTTGCAAGAATCTTGTGAAGCCTGGCAAGTCTAGCAATAGCTTAGCAAGTCATCTTCAAACTTTCAGCACATTTGCTTGCTAACTGGGATACACCAGCTCACAGCACCAAGATAGTGTACAGGGCAAAAGATATCCAAAACATTAGAACAGTACAAATTGAAGAACATTGAATACAAGATGAGATAGCACTTTTGGTATGCACCCGCCTACATGCTGCACTAATATTTCATACTATGGTGATACTCCAGATCTTTCAAGCTTTAGCAACACTATTTATTTTCATTCATGTGTAGCGCAGGCCCTCTTAGATGGTCTCACTCTTAACCCAAGTTCTGATCCCTTGATGGTGCAAACAGCCAGACATGTGGTATTTTCAGCCAGGTGCATCAAATCCCACTTAGTAGCCACACAATAATTAGGCAGATAGTGTCTTTTTTTATTGGTTTTTATTAGTTTTGTAGAACTAGGATAGGGATTGGAAAAATTGTTCGGATGCCCAGAACTAACAACTTGAAGGAGGACACTATCTTGTCCTCCTTGTCCCCCTGCTCTCTAGCTCCATTGTCTCCTCCTCCCATGCTCGTCTCCAGGACTTCTCCAGAGCCTCTCCCATCCTCTGGAACTCACTTCCCCAATCTGTCCGGTTATCTCCTACTCTGTTTACTTTAAGGCGATCCCTGAAAACCTATCTCTTCATGGAGGCCTATCCTGCCTTCAGCTAACAACCAAATCTTTTACTTCCCTCATCAGTTCATCCCTTACAGTTACTACCTTTTGTTTCACCAGCCCCTCCCTATTAGATTGTAAGCTCACAGGAGCAGGGCCATCCTATCCTCTTGTATTAAAGTGTATTGTTGCTATATTCTCTGCCTCTATATTGTAAAGCTCTGTGCAAACTGTTGGCACGATAAAAAAACCTGTATAACAATAATTTTGCAATGGTTAACTGACATCAAGCAGAGTCTTCTGTACAGAAAGTAGCAATAACTCAACACAGAGGACCCTCTCTCCAGTGAGGCGGTGTGATAGCATCATGCTTACATGTTTCGCTTAGTTACAAGCTTCTTCAGAGCATGCGCAGTATTTTGGAGTCCTCGTTTAAATCTTCAGTTGATTACAAATTAAGTGATTCCAGAAGTGGACATCCTAGTTGCGCTATAATCCAATCAGGGTATCATTCATCACCCGTGCAGCAACACACTGTCACCCAGGGGCGATCAATCACTAAGTATATTTATATTTTATAGAAAAGAAAAACCACAAATAAATCAAAATTAACTCATGGAGATCAAAAAAAGGAAAACATTAATGGGGAGGGTTACAGGAGAGAATTCAGTTCATTAGGAGGTTAATGATAAAAGGAAAGGACACTTTATGTCACTAAGTTAATGAAGGATATCAAAATAGTGATCCTATTCAGGCCTTTAGTACTATAAATCAGGGATCTGGCCCAAATATAGCCTGCACTTTTATATAAACTACCTTTAGTTCACCGATGTTTCAACTGTCTATTTTATTTCCATTTGTAGGTTAAAGGCATTCCTTTCAGCCGCTATAGTATATGGAGGAAGACAATTTTCTATAGATGGAGTAATTTATACAGGGTGTATTCTAATAAACAGGTCACTCCATAAGTTAAGTTAGATGGAGAGAACATACGGGGGGGGGGGGGGGAGGGATAGGGGAGAAAGAAAGGGCAAACGCAGGACTGAGAGAAAGTTCTATACACATTATTGCTCTAAGAAAACAGATAAATTACACTTGTTATTCAAGCCTCGGGGTTGCATACTGTTTAAGGTAAAGATCCACATTTTTTCTTTTTGATAGAGGATCAAAATCTCCCCTATGAGGTGGTAAATTGAGTCTATAAATGCCTTTGCATTTAAGGCCACTTGGTTCCCCTCCATGTTTTTTCAAGAAGTGTAGGGATAAGGGATGGTCATCGTCTTTATTGATAATGCTCTGTACATGTTCGCCAATCCTAATTTTAAGCTGCCTCTTAGTTTTTCCCACATAGATTAATCCACATGGACAAGTGAGCATGTAGATAACACGTGTTGTTAGGCAGTTTATGAAATTGTTCATTTTAAACTGTTTAGTACCATCAGAGTTGGCGAACGTGTCTGTTTTTTCCACATATTTACAGATGTGACATCTGCCGCATTTATACATGTCTTTAAGTGGAGGAAGGCTAGTGAGCCAATCTCGTCTCTCAGGTCTACGGTATTCAGAGTGGACCAAGCTATCTCTAAGATTAGTAGCTCTCCTTGCTGTAAGTAGGGACCTATCACCCACTATGTTTCCAAGGATGGGAGCCTCTGCTAGGATATGCCAGTTGGGGCTAAGTATGTTTCTAATCTGTTCCCATTGTGCCCCAAACTTAGTGATGATCCTGATCGGGGCACTGCTGAAGCTGCCTGGCCATCTCTCCTCTGTAGCGTCAGAAAGAAGGGACACCCTATTAGTTGTCAGGGCCCTTTTCTTAGCCTTTCTAATGCATTTATGGGAGTAACCCCGATCCCAGAATCTCCCATATAGTTCATGGACTTCAGTTTTGAAGTCCGATTCCTCTGAGCAGTTTCTCCTGGAATGTAGGAACTGCCCTACTGGAATTCCCTGAATAAGTGATCTAGGACGGTGACTCGAAGCCAATAGTAAGGTATTTGCTGCGGCCTCCTTTCTAAAAGTTTTAGTAGACAGGTGGAGAGGATTTTCCTCTTCACTAGCAAAACATCTGTGTGTGCTAAACACCAGGAAGCAGGTTACAAGGTACTGACATGTTGGTATTACACACCAGAGAGGATCCACAGGATGTTCCCTCAAAGGTCAGAGCTATGCTGGAGATGTGGGGAAGAATTGGGGTCTCTCCTGCACATTTTCTGGTCCTGTCACCTCCTGTGTCCTTTTTGGACCGAGGTTCACCGTATAGTTCAGAAATTCACAGACCGCGAGCTACTTTGGACCCTCACATTCTTCCTCCTACATCACCATGAGATCCCAAGCAAGATATATAGAAAATCCATTTTGCCTCTTCTGCTCACAGCAGTGAAGAGTTGCATCCTGCAGTGCTGGAAGCAGGCACAACCGCCGAGCGTGTCAATATGGCTGAAAAAGGTGGCTGAAATCTATGCAATGGAGGATCTGGTGGCCGCGGAAAGGGGCCTCCAGGAGAAGTTTAAAACAAAATAGTATTATTGGGACAAGTTTATCTAATCCGAGGAGCATGCCGAGCTGATGACCCAACTCCTTTAAGAGATGGGTCCAGAGAAAGGACTCCCCCCGGATGTGGAATGCGGAACTGGCCAGTGGTAGTCCCCCCCCCCTCTTTTTCTCTCCCCTCTGCTACTATATTCTTGACTCTGAACTCTTTTGTTATTGGTAATGGTATTCTTGATCTCTCTATTTTCTTGATATCATTATTATGAGAAAGGAATCTGTGCGGGATATGGAGACTTCCTAGCCCTCTAAGCCAGAGGCGTGAGCTACATTGTATGTATAGCACTTACTCACGGTGGAGCTGCTGGTTTAAAGCGGGCTGTTACCGTCACCTTCATTACCCATATTTTACCAGACAATGTAGGCACCGGACACTTGAGTATCTTTTCCAATGCTTTAATAAACGTAAACCGAAGGAAGTAGCAGGAAAGCGGTAGAAGGAAAGTTGCAGGGAAGTTCAAATACCTTTTCTTGGTGTAGTATTAGAGATTGAGAGCTTGCAGATGAATGTACTCTCTCTTTATAGTTGAATCTTTGCCTGCCTGGATAGGTTTCTCTCACTAACCTAGCAGCCAGTATGCAACACGAACAAAAGTCTCTGCCACAGACTTGATTGGAACAAAACCCGTACGATCCTCTGCCACAGGATGTAATGGTTTACGATGAATAGCAAACACAGCACTAGAACCTTTAAGCCAACCCGGCAGTACTATGCGGTAAGATTACTTTAGGATGCGTCCTCCAACTGAGTCACCAGGCCCCTCTCCAGACCAGCCTTCTGCATGATCCTCCCATGACAGGTCCTCTCCTGGGATCTTCTCAGTTGTCCAGCTTCTTCCCATAGGACAGACAGCTCAGGACCATTCCTCTGCGGCTTTGGTAGGCCCCAGACAGGCTTCTGGGCCCACCCACACGCCGCAGCGACGTGGGCCTCCCGGATGGAGGACCACGAGGTAGTACTCCTAGCACATACCTGTCGGCCAGGAGGGCCAGCAAGTGGAACGAAAACGAACCCCAAAACATGGAGTCTGTCCCATAAATAACCTCTCCCAGAATGCAACTCGAAGGACCACCTCCACCGAGTTATCTCCGGGACAGAGGAGCATTCATACACTTCAGCGTGTTGCCTTTCCAACACCGACCCATGGTGACAATGACACTCACAGGCACAGTGTGAAACTACATGCAACTCAGCCAAGCGGGAACAGAGGCAAATCTGACTATGTATGAACAGATAACCCTCTAAATTTACCTACAAGCAGTAGATTGAAAATCTACCAGCGCTACATATGTGTTTTGGCCATTGATGTAAAGGGCTGTATTGGCACAGAATTTTGTATGTGGACAATATTCAATGTGGATTCAATATTGTTGTGGTTTCTGTATCACCGTATCTATATATTTAATAAAGAATTGGAAAAAAAAATAACTCAGCACAGGGCGCTTCTACTATGGACACAGCCCTGGCAGCAGATCTGAAACAGTCCCTCTAGAAAAAAAAAGGGCTGCAAAGCCAAGATTTCTCTTAGTCCTACTCACTGTATCAACTGTGTCACAGGCAATCTGAAGGTCTTCTTCCTGCTTCAGCTGACACTGGCACAAAAGTATCCCAGAAATATCCTCTTTGGATGTTACTCGGGTGTTGCTGTGACTTTGAGGTGATTGTTCAGGTCCTTGGTGAGCTAGAATGATCCAAGACTTCTCAGAGCCTTGGAAGGTTTGACAGCACTTCCTGACCAGGGATTGGCTGAGGTTGTGTTCAGGGCCAGCTTAGACTCTACCCTCTCCACCTACTATGTTACAGAAATTTCTGGAAGGATAGGAGGAGACAGAGCAGCATGCAGCTGCAGAACCCAAAGTAGACAACAACCAATCCACAAACTCTGCTGGCTACAGTAGAGCCCAGAAATGACTAAATTGACCTCTTATCTCATTAGCACCTAACTAGGAGGGTGCTACATATGGAAAACTAGCTGAAAGTGGGTGTACAGGAGACTGACTATCAAGGGTTTTTCATTATGGTGACATCCAAGTAGGCGAATCTATGAGATGTACTGCATACTTTATTACCTTATATTAATTAGGTAGGGGTATAAATCAGTTGTATTTTGTGATCTTACAGCATGATGTCCAAGCCACAAACCCCTCTAAAGTCACACCCATAGCAAGTAAGCCACACTAATCATCGTTCTTATGCAGCCTGACATATGTGTTGCAATACATGGTTTTAACATGAGAATTTTCATTATTAAAATATTAGTAATGGGTAAAACCTTAATTGTCATTTCCCGCCAAAAGCCAATAAGCAGAACTTAGTCTTGCTTTGTCTCTGTTTTTTTTTTTGCTAGTATAAAATAGTTTAAGAAACAATTTAGTGGAAATTTACTGGCCAACAGAAGTCACTTTTGTCCTGGAAGTGATGAAACACGTAGACGCTAAGACTTCTGGTACAGCATCGCTTCCGCTAATTGGAGTGCACACAGGCTCCTGGAGGGATCAGAGCAGCGGCGGTTCCTCACAACAATCTGCAAATTATGCAGGTGCCAGGGGGCACCAGTATTTGTGAGTGCAATCATTTTTTTTTGGTTTCCTCTCTCTATTAATATTATGGGTATGGAGCACACTAGCCATTGTAGAGTATAAAGAGGATCAGTGATTACAGCGATTTATAACCTTCCTAGGTATAAGCTTAAAGGCTAAGTTCACTTTTGTTCACCTTTTTGTTTTTCTAAATTCCAGCTCCCCTATGTACCAATATAGCAACAATGTACTTATTTTGCAAAAATAAGACAGCTTTCCATTTATTCTACCCACACTTACCTCACTCTCTTCATGGATTTTAAAAACCCTGCTCCATTACTTCTGCCTTACTTCCTGAACATACTTTAGGTCATGACACAGGAAGAAGTTGACCAGCTGATCTCATTAGCACACACCCTGCATCAGCTACGCTCAGCTGGTCAACTCCTTCATTATAATTTTTAAGTGTTTCAAAAGTTTTTTGTGATGTGGCTCACACTGTTTGGATGAATATGATCATATGATCTGTGGCCCAACCCTCTAGTGATGTGGGTGGGACTTGTCATTTTAGTTTAATGTGATGTACAGTATATACTGTAAGTTGGTCTTTAGTCATTTGTGCTTTGGCTCTGATGAAGAGGGCTTGCCCCTCAAAACCCATATTGGATGCAAAAAGGTCTTCCCATGTCACCAATCTATTGGTGTGGATCTGGAAGCAGTCTCATCTATTTTTTTGAAATTCTTGTTATGATCATACATTTGTCAGTACATCACTTTTTTTGCTTAATAAAATTGTACGGTGGTAATGCACTAGGTCGGTGCACTCTTTGTTGTTTTATAGTCACTTCATAGGAAACAAAAGATTTTTCCTTTCCAAAGAGACAAAATTCAAGACAGGGCAGCACAGTGGTGTAGTGGATAGCACTCTCACCTAGCAGCAATAGGGTCGCTGGTTCAAATCCCGACCACGGCACTACCTGCCTGGAGTTTGCATGTTCTCCCTGTGCCTGCGTGGGTTTCCTCCGGTACTCCGGTTTCCTCCCACACTCCAAAGACATGCTGGTAGGTTAACAAGCGCCCTGAGGCGATTCAGTTCACATAGGTAGCGCTATACAAGTCATTCATTCAAGACAGTTGCCCAAGATTTTTGTTTATTCCCCCTCTTTTTTAAACCCAATGAAGTTTGTGAGTGGTGTAACCTGATAGATATACAGTATGTCTTTATTAAACCAAAATAAATAGGTAATACCAGGACTTTTTTTCAGCGGGAACGTGGGGGAATGCAGTTCCAGCACCTCCAGCACTGAATGTATGTAATAGCATGGGGTGTGGGGTGTGCTGGAGGGTCTATTGATGTTGGCTGCTGGGGGATCTATTGTCACTGATGGGGATCTGATTTTGTGTGAGGGTCTATTGTTGCTGATGGGGAATTGTTGTTGCTGGGGGGTCTTATGTTGCTGGAAGGGATCTACTGTTGAGGGAGAGGTCTATTTTTACTGGCTGCTGGAGGATCTATTGATGCTGGCTGCTGGGATATCTGTTGTTGCTGCGGGGGGGGGGTCTAATGTTGCTTAGGTGGATATTTTGTTACTGGGTGTGATATTTTGTTGTGGGTGGTTCAGTGTTGCTGCAGGGAATCTATGGTTGTTGGGGTGGAGTCCATTGTTGCTGGGGGAGTCTATTGTTGTGTGGGGATCTATTGCTGGGATTCTATTCCTGGCTGTAGGGGATCTATTTTACTGCTTTTCTTTTTATCATTAACATGTTCCATACAAATGATTTAGCACCACAAAATGATACCTGGTTCTGTATTCTCTAAAAGGGGCAGTACTGGTAGGTGGGTAGGGGGTGGAATCAAGGGACGTGGTCAGAGGTGGGTAGAGGGAGGCAGAGACAAGGGATGACTCAGACGGGGGAAGTTCCTGCACCTATTCTCCGAGAAAAAAAGCCCTGATGGTAAGTGATAACAATTTTCCGTTTTCCTGGCCCACCTCATGTCCGCACATAACGGGATATACCAAAGCTAATATAGGGTGAGTGAGAACAAATGAAAAAAGACACTGACAATCAAAGAAAAGCTGCTAAACCCAGAAAGAATCAAACTCTCTTGTCCCAAACTTGCTGGTTGCATATTTAGTTTGCAAGGTTGAATGAAGGCCACACAGACCTTCAAGCTAGTCTTTACCTATATCTTCCAAGCAATCCTGGCATAACTGACCCAAAGGATGCCACCCCTCTAGTCAAATAGGCTTGCAATTGTTTCAGAGCAGAAAGGCCTACTTCCAATTTAATCATCCTGTTAACCCAAGATTGGATGAGGGCCTGGAGGCTAAATGAAAAGATTGTACACTTTCTTCCTTTTACCAAGTACACCTTTAGTAACTAGACCATGTGTAAGAAAACTGAAGTCTTCCTGTTGTGCACTCAGTGCCTCTCATGTGAGAGATTACTTCCCAGTTTTTCTGGAAACTGGATACCACTTTGAAATTGAACTTTGGAGATAGACGTGGTATCCCCATCTCTGGTAAAAAGGAAAAGAAAAAAAAAGACATCAAAGGGCCCTTGCAGGAAAGTGTTGCAATCTTCAAAATCCTTCTGTCTGAAGTAGTTGCTGTCAGAAGAACTAGTTTTACCGTGAGGTACTTGAAAGGAAATTAAACCTATTGCAGCAAAGGGTGCTCCCAGATCCAAGCCTAAGTCCCACAGAGGGAACAAGGATTTCCCTCAAGGTCATCTGGAAGAAGCATCTGGTTACTGGATTTTGCACCCATATGACGCCTGTGAAAAGATAATGTAGAGATCTGTACCTTAAATTGAGTTGTATGCCAGACCAACCTTTTAGCGCTGACTGTAAAGTGTCAAGGATATTGGCTAGAGCGGGGACCACAGGAGAGAAAGTTTTTGCTGAACAGACAAAACAGACTTCTTTCATATCCTCTCCTATGTAGCATTTATGGATGATTTTCTGGTTACCAAGGTCTGAACAACCTCAGATGAGAATCCCTGCATCTCTAGTGTAGCCTATTCCATAACCAAACTATTAAAAGTAGGCTCATTGTATTGGGGTGCTGTTACTGACCTTGCCACAAAAAATTTCATTTGACCAGAGACAAGATCAAACAGAAAATTCCATGGCACTGTGAACCTATCTTGTATGATGGAGTCTTTGCATTGGTATCCTGTTGCAAATATCAGAAGCTGCATGTTCAGTAAAGTCTCCCTGAGAAGTACTGCTGGAACACCCCATAGGGCCAATATTAGTATGAGACACTTGTTGAAAAAATATTCTGCCTAACCGAACCAATAATTGGATTTGCTTCCCTGGCAAGAAGACCAACCTTAACTGACTGTAAGTGGTTCTTTGCCCCACAAAAAGTTTCTTTGCAAGATGTAACAAGAAAAGACTTTTGGTGTCCCCTTGTCAGGCAATGTAGGCTACTAATGTCTTATTGTCAACCTTACTCAGGTCCCCTTGAAGATCCTGAAAGGCTTGCAATGCTAGAAAAAGGCTTCCTTCCATTCAAGATACTTGGGGAGTCTGCGCTTCACAGTGCCCCAATGGCCTTGCACTTGTTTCTTCAGATTGTGGACTCCCCAGCCCCAGAGACTGGCATTTGGCTTCAGAATTATCCTATCTCCTGGGCAGAGAGGCATGCCTCCAAAAGAAGCACAGTGGCAATGTCCAAAATTCCAGTTCTTGTTGAGTTTGTATAGGCACAAAGATTTTCTGATTCATAGACAGCCCAGCTGATAGGCTAAAGAAGGCAAATTGAAACACCCTCATGTGCCACTTGGCCCAAGGTACCACCACTGCCAACAAGATCTTCAAAAAGATTCCTGGGGCTGTGCCAATTCTGTAAAAGGCAGACATCTGGACTGGAAGTGACATCTGGCCACCACAAATCTCACACACCTCTGGTTCCCGGCATGGATCGGTACATGGAAATATGTCCATGTGCATAGAGTCGGCTGGTCGATTGATACCAACTGGTCCTCCTGCTGAACTGTCCCTGTGACTGTCTGCATGGACTCCATCTTGAACCTCTTGGTGTATTTGAACACATTTGATTCATTCAAACTGAAACAGGCCAGAAGGCTCCTGCCCTAGGTACTAGAAAAACTGGGGAGAAAGGCCCCCAGATGTTTTCCGCATTACTGGCATGATGGCCTTGTAGCATTATAAAAATCTTGCAAACATTTTCTCTTCTAAAATCTGTTGGACATAAATTAAATGGATTCAGTGGTCAGCTTTGGAATTCTCCATTGTACTCCCACCTGTCTTCTGGACCCACTGGTCTTTGATGATTGTAGTCCAAACCCTCCAGACGGAGGCTACAATCATCAACCTCACTCAGGCCCCCTGGCCCCAACTGGAAGAGACTGGTTAGACGCACCTTCAAAAAAGACTTTCCAGCCATCTTAGCAGCTTGCTCTGGACTTGATTTCATGTCAAAAGTAACTTTGAGACACCTCCACTGTGATCTATTAAATCTGCAGCCTGTCCTATAAGATTTGGCCTCCTGCACCTTCTGAAGTTCAGTGGGCTTGAGTGAAAGATGGCGGCTTCTTTTTACTAGTCTGTAGCCATAGTCCAGACTTTTCCTCCTGTCATTCCCTTAATTGCGTTATTCAGCTTTTGGCCGAACAATAACCTCCCATTATAGGGAATGTCGAAGGCTTGTGTAGAAGTTCTGCCTGCCCTCCAGTGGTGTAACCACAATGCTCTCATAGCAGTGACTGAGTGCACCAGCACTTGTACTAGGTCTATCAAAAGCATCAACCAAAAGCCAGTTGCCACTCTTTCCAGAAACCGTGCTAATTCTTGTAGTTTCCAGTGTTGAACGTAATGCCATTTCTAAAGTTTATATAGCGAAGTTAACTCTGTTGCTGGTTGGCAGACAAAATCTGTCACTGTATAGATTCTGTGCAAGCCAGATGGCCAGATCACCACAATTTCTGTGTTCCAGATGTGTTTCTGCATAAGTGTTTTTGATGCATTCTCAATGCGTTTTGCCACTTTCTAGATGTGTTCCCTGCAGAAACAATGCAACATTCTACTTTTGTTGACTGCACTAGAATGCGCTGCCTGGTGTGAACTAGGTTATTGGAATCAAAGTTAAACACTGTCCATGCGTTCTTGATGCAGAATAAAAATGCACTGGAGTGCATCTGGTGTGAACAAGTCCACTTTCTCATCCATAGGATCTCTGAAGGCAACCAAGTTATAAAGAGGCAAAGACACTTGCTGCACGAGACACTAGAAGGCAGCATCCACCCCTGGAAGTGTAGTTCATAAACATACATCATCAATCTTATATGGATAAAGCTTAGAGAACCTGTTACTGTAAATTGGTCTTCTGACGAGGTCTCGGTCATCCTTCATCAACGAGCGATCTACGCTCTATACTTATGGGAAAAGACCATCCTCCATCAACGAGCGCTATACGCGCTATCATTGTGGAAAACAAACATCCTCCATAAAAGAGCGCTTTACGCTCTATCATTGTGGGAAAAGACCATGCTTCATCAACAAGCGATTCACGCTCTATCATTATGGGAAAAGACCATCCTCCATTAATGAGCGATATACGCTCTATCACTGTAGGAAAAGACCATCCTTCATCAATGAGCAATTTACGCTCTATCATTATGGGTGTTGCTTGTGGCGTGGATATTTGCAGCATACTTTCTGCTATAGCCAACTTAATAGAACTTAGAATTTTGCACAAACCACATTCTTGTGAGGTAACCTGTGCAATTTAATTTCCCTGCCATTGCAGACTGCATGCAGGTCCAAAATGCACCCTGAGCTTGGTGAAGCTTTTTCCATCATGCTGGCATAAATGCATGTGCCAGTTTTCTGGATACTCTCCTTTCACAAGGTAAGTGGAAATGACTCCTTTAGAGTGTCTTGACCTCGTGCTTAATGAATGTGACAACCTGTTAAGTGTCATCGTCCTGGTCAGGATAAAATGATCATTGGCGGGTCTTATGTTTTTTGGAGAGTTTGCGTTCAGGGTTTCTGCTCCTAAAATAATGCAAAACAACTTAATTTGCATAATTTCCTTGAGCACTTTTTTAAAAACCATGTCCCACGTTGCCCCCTCCTACCTTTGCTAATCTTCTGTGCCACTAACAGGTGTGGCAAGCTCATATTTGCACAAAATATATGGAGAAAAGCAGAGGCATAACTAGAACCTTCAGGGCCCCGGTGCAAGAAACCATGAAGGGCCCCTGACCCCCGGGGCGACTCAGTCTCATGCTTCAGGGGGCCCATGTGTCACCCCTGTA
Organism: Aquarana catesbeiana; assembly: GCF_042186555.1. Lineage (NCBI taxonomy): Eukaryota > Metazoa > Chordata > Amphibia > Anura > Ranidae > Aquarana > Aquarana catesbeiana. Next base: position 278,431,763 of record NC_133329.1, read on the forward strand.
CACCTGGATAGGAAGAGCAGAGGACCCGATCCCCTCCATTTTCTTCCTGCAGCCATGACTTCAGGAGGAAAATGGAGGGTATTGGTTCTTCTATATGCCGCCCGCTGCCCCTCCTATCCAGGTGTGCAGGGGAGAGACAATGAGTGACAGCAAGCAGTGGTGGCAGTGATGGGGGAATGGGATGGGATGAGTGGCGGAAGAGGTGGTGGGTTGGATGGGATGAGTGGCAGCAGTGGTGGGGGATGGGATCAGTGGTGGCTGTGAGGGGGTTAGATCACTGGCAGTGTTGACGGTGAGGGGGGTGGGATCAGTGGTGGTGATGGGGGATGGGATCAGTGGTGGGGGTGATGGGATCAGTGATGGTGGTGGGGGTGGAGGGTGGTGGGATCAGTGGCGGCGGCGGTGATGGTGGTGAGGGGGGGTGGGAGCAGTGGTGGTGGTGGTGAGGGGGGGTGGGAGCAGTGGCAGTGCCATCCTCCACCACCTCTGCCTCTTACTGATCCCCCCACCACCATCACCAGCGATCTCATTCCTATCCCATGGGGGGGATAGGGATAAAATCGCTGGTGGTGAGGGGGGGTCAGTAAGAGGCAGAGGCTGGGATCAGTTGCACTGACTATTTTGTCACTTACTTTGTCAGTCAATTCCTTCCCCTTCATCATTACTCCCGTGCCTCCAGGGATGCTCCTGTGTCATGGGATCTCCTGCAGAGGGGAGAGCTCCTCCCCATTCACTGCATTGGTGTCAGCTGGTCAGCTGACTTTCCCTTCCAGCGACTGTCTCCTTACATGACTTCCCTTTCCAGAGCTAGCAGCCTTTCCTCAGCGACTAGTGGGCGAACAACCCCTCCCGCTGCGGAATGAAGGGACGGCCCTGACAGTGGAGAAGGGGTGGGCAACCCTTACAGTGGAGAATGTACGGGCGGGCCCCCGGACAGCAGAGAATGTGCGGGTGGGCTCCTGACAGCGGAGAATGTGCAGGCGGGCCCCTGACAGGGGAGAATGTGCAGGCGGGCCACTGACAGGGGAGAACGTGCGGGCATGCCCCCTCCACAGCAATGGAACTCCAGGGCCCAGTCACAAGTGTGACTGCTGCGATCCTGGTAGTTCCGCCACTGGAGAAAGGCATATTACCTCTCACCAAAAAACAGGTACACTGTCTCCTTAAGAGCCATCTGCCTTCATACACTCACTTCAGAAGCAGCCACAGGTGAGCCCAGGCAGCACTTCTAAAGGCAGACAGCAGAATAAGTCAGAGTCTGAGACAAAAACCAGCCAGACTGTCAAACCCACAGAAGTACACAGCATAGCAAGGGGAGCCAGGACAGAACATCCAGAGGCAGACTGGAGACTCAGTCAGAATCTGAGGTAAGTCCTTTACCTGGTAGGACTGCAGAGAGAGAGGGAGAGAAGCCCTCCCAACTGCAGACCTCCAAGATCATTTACACAATTGCATGTCATCTGGCGATTCCCATCCTGTGCTGCCCATCTCCCCCGCACTCTATGACACCATTCACAGCTGCTCTCAGACTAACAATAAAGCCAGGATAGCAGTACAGTGCACTGCATATAAAAAGACAGGAAAAAAACCCAAGTGAGAGGCAATGATGACATTGCAGAGCTCTTATAATACTACACCTGTACAATGTCAATGCTGTTTAAGCATCATTTTGACCGCGGCCTTGGCATAAAAAGGCACCCAGTTCTTAGAAGGATTTACCTCCAGCATTCGGGGTCTTCCAACTCCATGAGAGGCTGAACATGAAAGGTTAGGTTCGGCGGGGGGGGGGGGGATGCAGCAAACAAATTACTTACCAACTGCAATGAACATGTGGCCTGGTGCTGACCAAAAAAGAACAACTTAGTTGGGGAGGAGCTGTCTTTATTCAGCTTGGAACATGTGGCCATGTGGGGCTCCAAAGGAGCTGTTAACCCGTTATGTGCTGACGTGAGGTGGGCCAGGAAAAGGCATATGTATGTGTTGTTAGTATCAATTAGGGATGAGCTTTATGTTCGGGTCGAACATGAGTTTGTCGAAAAACGATCATTATGGATCGTTCACGGCAAAATGAAGCGCCGCGTAACGCCCCATGATGCACTGCGAGATCGCAGTGCAATGCTGTATGGTGATTGGCCAAAGCATGCACAATGACCTGCATGCTTTGGGCTTTGGCCAATCCCAGCGCCCTCAGCTAAGAGAGCCATAATTGGCCAAAGGCAGGGTCCTTTAGCCAATTATGGCTCAGGGGGACTAAGTCCACCCCCCACACTATATAAGGCTGCCTGCATGTTGGCCCTGTGTAGTGTGTTGTTGACGTGGACGGAGAGAGAGAGTGTGATTTAGATTGAGCAGGCAGGCAAGTTATTAAGTGTATTTTTTTTTTTTTAATCAAAAAAATGAAGATGAACCCAACGGCGAGGGATCCATAGCTCCTACCAAGTGCTGCAGCTGTGCAGCAAGGTAATATACCCAAGGGTTGGGGAGGGCAAGGCCCCCCCCTCTTTTGGACGCTGCAGCTGCTCCAATCTAATCCGGGGGAATTTAGTGTGCCACAGTAACAGCCTGAACAGGGACTTCACCACCCTGAAAATCTTCCGGGTGATGACCACCGGGGTGTTGTGGAGCATGTAAAGAAACTGTGGCATCAAAATCATCTTAATAAGATTTGTTTTACCTGCCAGTGACATTTTAAGTTTATTCCAAACATTTATTTTATCTCTAAAACAAGTTAGCATGGGGTATATGTTCAACTTGCAAAATTCTATTGGTTTGGTGGAGACCAGAATGCCCAGGTATTTGAAGGAGGTCACCATGGGGACTGGGCAAACCTGCCCTACACTCACCTCATGAGCGCCGTCCAGAAGCATTAGTGCTGATTTGGACCAGTTTATTGTGAGACCTGAAAAGTGGCCAAACTCCGTAATAAGGGACATAGTTTTAGTAAGGGATTCTTTCACGTCCTCCTAAAAGAAAAGCATGTCATCAGCATAAAGCATTATTTTCTCCTGAATTTCACCGTATCGGAATCCCTTTATTTGTGTGCAGTTCCTAACTAGGGATGAGCCGAACACCCCCCTGTTCGGTTCGCACCAGAACATGCGAACAGGAAAAAAGTTCGTTCAAACATGCGAACACCGTTAAAGTCTATGGGACACGAACATGAATAATCAAAAGTGCTAATTTTAAAGGCTTATATGCAAGTTATTGTCATAAAAAGTGTTTGGGGACCTGGGTCCTGCCCCAGGGGACATGGATCAATGCAAAAAAAAGTTTTAAAAACGGCCGTTTTTTCAGGAGCAGTGATTTTAATAATGCTTAAAGTCAAACAATAAAAGTGTAATATCCCTTTAAATTTCGTACCTGGGGGGTGTCTATAGTATGCCTGTAAAGGGGCGCATGTTTCCTGTGTTTAGAACAGTCTGACAGCAAAATGACATTTTGAAGGAAAAAACTCATTTAAAACTACCCGCGGCTATTGCATTGCCGACAATACACATAGAAGTTCATTGATAAAAACGGCATGGGAATTCCCCAAAGGGGAACCCCGAACCAAAATTAAAAAAAAAAAATGACGTGGGAGTCCTCCTAAATTCCATACCAGGCCCTTCAGGTCTGGTATGGATATTAAGGGGAACCCCAGCCAAAATTTAAAAAAAAAAATGACGTGGGGTTCCCCCTAAATTCCATACCAGACCCTTCAGGTCTGGTATGGATTTTAAGGGGAACCCCGCGCCAAAAAAAAAAAAAAAACGGCGTGGGGTCCCCCCACGAATCCATACCAGACCCTTATCCGAGCACGCAACCTGGCAGGCCGCAGGAAAAGAGGGGGGGACGAGAGTGCGGCCCCACCTCCCTCCTGAACCGTACCAGGCCACATGCCCTCAACATTGGGAGGGTGCTTTGGGGTAGCCCCCCAAAACACCTTGTCCCCATGTTGATGAGGACAAGGGCCTCATCCCCACAACCCTGGCCGGTGGTTGTGGGGGTCTGCGGGCGGGGGGCTTATCGGAATCTGGAAGCCCCCTTTAACAAGGTGACCCCCAGATCCCGGCCCCCCCCCGTGTGAAATGGTAAGGGGGTACATAAGTACCCCTACCATTTCACGAAAAAAGTGTCAAAAATGTTAAAAATGACAAGAGACAGTTTTTGACAATTCCTTTATTTAAATGCTTCTTCTTTCTTCTATCTTCCTTCATCTTCTGGTTCTTCTGGCTCTTCTGGTTCTTCCTCCGGCGTTCTCGTCCAGCATCTCCTCCGCGGCGTCTTCTGTCTTCTTCTCCTCGGGCCGCTCCGCACCCATGGCATGGGGGGGAGGCTCCCGCTCTTCTCTTCTTCTTTTCTTCTCTTCTTCATTTTCTTCTCCGGGCCGCTCCGCAATCCATGCTGGCATGGAGGGAGGCTCCCGCTGTGTGACGGCGCTCCTCGTCTGACAGTCCTTAAATAACGGGGGGGCGGGGCCACCCGGTGACCCCGCCCCCCTCTGACGCACGGTGACTTGACGGGACTTCCCTGTGGCATTCCCCGTGACGTCACAGGGAAGTCCCGTCAAGTCACCGTGCGTCAGAGGGGGGCGGGGTCACCGGGTGGCCCCCGCCCCCCGTTATTTAAGAACTGTCAGACGAGGAGCGCCGTCACACAGCGGGAGCCTCCCTCCATGCCAGCATGGATTGCGGAGCGGCCCGGAGAAGAAAATGAAGAAGAGAAGAAGAGAAGAAAAGAAGAAGAGAAGAAGAGAAGAGCGGGAGCCTCCCCCCCATGCCATGGGTGCGGAGCGGCCCGAGGAGAAGAAGATAGAAGACGCCGCTGAGGAGATGCTGGACGAGAACGCCGGAGGAAGAACCAGAAGAGCCAGAAGAACCAGAAGAACCAGAAGATGAAGGAAGATAGAAGAAAGAAGAAGCATTTAAATAAAGGAATTGTCAAAAACTGTCTCTTGTCATTTTTAACATTTTTGACACTTTTTTCGTGAAATGGTAGGGGTACTTATGTACCCCCTTACCATTTCACACAGGGGGGGGGCCGGGATCTGGGGGTCACCTTGTTAAAGGGGGCTTCCAGATTCCGATAAGCCCCCCGCCCGCAGACCCCCACGACCACCGGCCAGGGTTGTGGGGATGAGGCCCTTGTCCTCATCAACATGGGGACAAGGTGTTTTGGGGGGCTACCCCAAAGCACCCTCCCAATGTTGAGGGCATGTGGCCTGGTACGGTTCAGGAGGGAGGGGGGGCCGCACTCTCGTCCCCCCCTCTTTTCCTGCGGCCTGCCAGGTTGCGTGCTCGGATAAGGGTCTGGTATGGATTTTTGGGGGGACCCCACGCCGTTTTTTTTTTTTTTTTTGGCGCGGGGTTCCCCTTAAAATCCATACCAGACCTGAAGGGTCTGGTATGGAATTTAGGGGGAACCCCACGTCATTTTTTTTTTTTAATTTTGGCCGGGGTTCCCCTTAATATCCATACCAGACCTGAAGGGCCTGGTATGGAATTTAGGGGGACTCCCACGTCATTTTTTTTTTTTAATTTTGGTTCGGGGTTCCCCTTTGGGGAATTCCCATGCCGTTTTTATCAATGAACTTCTATGTGTATTGTCGGCAATGCAATAGCCGCGGGTAGTTTTAAATGAGTTTTTTCCTTCAAAATGTCATTTTGCTGTCAGACTGTTCTAAACACAGGAAACATGCGCCCCTTTACAGGCACACTATAGACACCCCCCAGGTACGAAATTTAAAGGGATATTACACTTTTATTGATAGACTTTAAGCATTATTAAAATCACTGCTCCTGAAAAAACGGCCGTTTTTAAAACTTTTTTTTGCATTGATCCATGTCCCCTGGGGCAGGACCCAGGTCCCCAAACACTTTTTATGACAATAACTTGCATATTAGCCTTTAAAATTAGCACTTTTGATTTCTCCCATAGACTTTTAAAGGGTGTTCCGCGGCATTCGAATTTGCCGCGAACACCCCAAATTGTTCGCTGTTCGGTGAACTTGCGAACAGCCAATGTTCGAGTCGAACATGAGTTCGACTCGAACTCGAAGCTCATCCCTATTCCTAACCTGCGCCGCAAGAGGCTCTATGGCCAGAGCAAAGAGCAGGGGGGACAGGGGACATCCCTGCATAGTCCCCCTGCCCAGCGCAAAGGCATGAGAGATCCTGTCTGACATGCGTATGGTGGCCTGTGGTGTGTCATACAGCAGTCTCACCCAGGGGCGGATCCAGGGGGGGGGCAACGGGGCAATTGCCCCCTCCGAGAAATGCAGGTGACTGAGAGCAGGGTGTGTGAGAGAGCCGCCGGGCGGCTCCGTGACTGAGAGAGCCGCCGGGCGGCTCGGTGACTGAGAGAGCCGCCGGGCGGCTCGGTGACTGAGGGAGCCGCCGGGCGGCTCCGTGACTAAGAGAGCCGCTGGGTGGCTCGGTGACTGAAGGAGCCGCTGGGCGGCTCGGTGAATGAGGGAGTAAGTGAGGGAGCCGCCGGGCGGCTCCATAGGCGAGGGAGAGCCGCCGCTCAATGTGTTTGTGGGCGGGCTGCTGCCTGCTGACCAATCAGGGAGCCGGTGGGCGGGGGAGCAGAGAGATGACATCATCTCTCGGCGCCCGCCCTGCATCCCTGCAGTTCAACTTCCCCCCCTCCATGCAGGCAGCTGCGGCAGCAGAGAGATTACATCATCTCTCTGCTGCCTGTCTCTGGGACACAAGAGACCACCTTAGCAGGTGGCAAGTGACAGGCGACGTGGCAAGTGACAATCCGCAACATGTGGCAGGCTACGTGGCAAGTGACATGGCAAGTGACAATCCGCAACATGGCAAGTGAAAATCTGCATCTGGTGACAGGCGACGTGGCAAGTGACAATCCGCAAAGTGGCAGGCGACGTGGCAAGTGACAATCTGCATCTGGTGACAGGCGACGTGGCAAGTGACAATCCGCAACGTGGCAGGCGACGTGGCAAGTGACAATCCGCACAGTGGCAGGCGACGTGGCAAGTGACATGGCAAATGACAATCTGCAACGTGGCAGGCGACGTGGCAAGTGACAATCTGCATCTGGTGACAGGCAACGTGACAAGTGACAATCTGCATCTAGTGACAGGTGATGTGGCAAGTGACACACTCGGGGCTCCCACTGATTCTGCATTATGGTGAGTTAAACTATTTAATTTTTTATAACAATGTAATTATGGTAATAATGCGCTTCAATCATCCTGACACCATAACAACCATGGTGCCGTGATGATTGAAGCGCCAACACCAGCCATTTCCCCGATAAATGTACCCCAAAAAAATATATTTTCTGGCAGTGCCCCTCCCGAGACTAGACTCTGGATCCGCCCCTGGTCTCACCCACCTGATAAATCTGGGTCCGAACCCAAACTTGGCCAGTACAACCCACAAATACCGCCAGCCCACACTGTCGAATGCCTTATTTGCGTCAAGAAAAAACAGTGCTCTGTGGCCGACGGAGTCTGAAGGGGTCTGCATGTTTAGGTATAGGCGTCTTAGATTGGTCGCAGTGGATGTTCGCGGCATAAAGCCTGCCTGGTCTGGATGGACAATGGACCTAATTATTTTGTTGACCCTCATGGCCATTACTTTGGCTAGTATTTTGATGTCACTCTGTAAAAGCGATATGGGCCTGTAGGAACTAGGATCTAGTGGGTCTTTGCCTGCTTTAAGTAGTAAGACTATGTTGGCCCTCGTCATGGTAGTAGGTAACTTCCCCGATTTAAATGAAACGTTGAATACCTCAAGTAGTTTGGGCAGCATCACTTCTCCATATTGGGTATAGACCTCCATGGGGATCCCATCATTCCCCGGCGCCTTGCCCATGGAGAAGGAAGCCACGGCCTCACCCAGCTCCTCCAAGGTGAATGGTGCCTCCAACTCCATGGATTCCTCCTGAGTCAGAGTCGGAAGGATCATTCCACCCATGTACCTCTCCAGCTCATCATCACTGAAATTATCTAATGAACCATAAAGTTTTGTAAAAAAGGTAGTCAGTTCCTCCATTATTCGTTCAGGGTCATTAACCAAGTGTCCCTGGGAGCTGCGTAATGCTCCTATGGCTGGCGAAGATTGCATAGATCTGGCAATCCTCTCCAGCATTCTACCTGTTTTTTCCCCCTCCTCATAGAATGCTTGTTTCATAAAGAATCTTTTGCGTTCCGCGGTGGATGATCGCACCCGGTCCAAGGAAGCCTGGGCCGAGATCCATGCCTCCCTCACGGATTCTGATGGATCCAACACATAAGCCAGTTCAAGCCGTCTCACCTGGTCCTCCACCTGTACCAGCAACGCTGATGAGTCACGCTTAACTGCAGCAATTTTGGCTATAAACGTACCCCTTAGGCATGCCTTAAAGGAATCCCATCGCAACATCAAATTGCTGTTGAAGTAGTGTTCAATCTGTTTTACTACCCTTTCATGTGAAGTAAAAACCTTCAACCAGAAGGCGTTCAATTTCCACAGTGCCCTAGGTAGAGTTGTTAAAGGAAGGGTGACCAAGTGAGCAGCCAGCGGCGAATGGTCCGATACCCCCCTAGGAAAATACTCCACCTTAGCAATCATGGTTGTCACGGAACGTCCCACACTCCGCTTGAGTGCTTCCGTCAGTATACCGCTTCCTACGTTCTGGAACACGAGTCCAATGGATCTGGCTATAGGAACCCCCAAGAACTAGACAACACCAGTCTTGGAGTACATCAGGACTCTCTTTATTTGAGATCTCACACAAATTTATACAGCAGGCTGACTCAAAGCTAACCTAATTAACATGAGCTAATTTACTAAAAAATGTACCCAGACCAGATGACTCAGAGACATGACCTGTAGGACACAGACTTGTGGGCACCGAGCTTCACACAGTAGTATAAACACAATAGCAGGAGCTAATTACAATTAACAATACAAACAACAATCCCCACCTCCTCAGCCTAGTCATCAACAGTTCGTCTCCTAGCCAGTCCTGGAGGCTAATGTGATCAGCTCACTTAATTAACAGGTTGAGTTCAGAATCAAACAAACCAATAATAGTCTCTACATACATCCTGGGAGATATTGTGGACAAATATTACTGTCCCATTTTAAATAGTCCAAGATATATTTTCTCACTCACCCTGTGCCAGGATAGCACAGGGTGACTTAGACATAAGAGATATATGGGGAGCTGAAACAAGGACATCCCCTACTTTCCAATGGATTCTGAGTTCCACGGGCCCTCCCGTCACAATGGTCAACAATTGAGGAGACCCCACGCACAGGTCAATGCGAGACAGTGACCCATGCGTCTTTGAGAAACATGAGAACTGTTTGGCATTTGGGTGTTTAGCCCTCCAGACATCTGTCCAGCAACCGGCTCAAAATAGTGCCCCTGTTCCCTGTTGGGGGCTGGGCCGGAGGATGCCTGTCCAGTCTGGGGTCCAGGTAACCATTAAAGTCACCCATGATCAGCGTGGGCGCATCAGGTTTATCACCCAGGTACGACAAAAGAAGTTGTAAGACCTCTCTAGAAAAAGGAGGTGGAATGTAAACAAAAGCAATTATCATAGTTACTGTGAACAGTTTGCAATACAAAAATACGTATCTACCCAGAGGGTCTGTAATTGCATCTAATTCCTGGTAAGCCAAGTATTTGTGTACCAGCCCACTCACCCCCCGCGAATACACGGTGTGAGTGGAGTGGTAGGCCTTGCCCACCCAGGAATACCACAGGAAATCTGTCGTGTCTTTCGTAAGGTGTGTCTCTTGAAAACCGACTATAGCAGGGTGGAACTTCTTCAAACAGGCAGTTATCATTGTGCATTTCAGCGGGTCGAGAACACCGCGGACGTTCCAAGTCACTATCGGAGTAGTGGCCATGATAGTTGTGGTGGGCTAATGCATTCAGGATCCATATAACCTGGCACCTCTGACCCAGGCACCCACAGGGCAACAGACATGTCATGCATGCAAAGTTCCAGCATCTCAGCGTAGCTTGGTAGCGTGGTATGGCAGTAGCAGCTATGGAAAGTAAAGTTCAAAGTACAGCGTGGTTGTGCGGTAATCAAACAATTGAAGAACTGTTCTGAACTGATCTGTTGGGTGCAATCAGCATACCCGCATGAGGCATGGCCCTTCTCCTGCCCTCCAGCCTCACGCCAAGATATGTTCAGAAAACTCGTGCCAACAGGGTACCAAGTAACCAGCCCTTTTAACATGGGCAAACTGTAGATTTGTGAGTCCTCGTGGGCATGTCTTCCCCACCTCGACTCGAGCTTCAGGTTAATCCGTTAAAGACTTACAAAGCTCTAGACAAGCGCTAGAATATGAAAAAATGGTAAACTGTATCCCGCCATATAGCGATATGCAACTATTGAGGGAAGAACATCAAAAAAGCAGTCCATCTGTTACATACCAGACCTGACGTGATGCCAGGGGAACTTCAATCTCCCCTGTCCACTTCTCGGAGCCTCCTGAAATCTTGTTCATTTTGGTCCAGCCATGCAGATGCCTCCAGGGCCGACTCAAAAAAAGTGGATTGCCCCCTGGCCGTGACCCGTAGTTTAGCAGGGTACAGCATAGCGTAGGGGATCTGAATTTTCTGCAAGAGTTTCTTCACGTCAGCAAACTTAGCCCTTTTGCGTTGTACCTCCGCCGAAAAATCAGGATAGAAGGAGATTTTTGTCCCATTATAGTGCACTGCTCCTCTCTCTCTGACCAGTCTGAGTATAATCTCCCTGTCTTTATAATTCAAAAGCCGGGCCAACATAGATCTTGGTGGGTTGCCAGGGGGAAGAGGCCTAGGAGGTGTGCGATGTGCTCGGTCCACCGCGAACAGTGTTGTGAAGGCCTCTTTACCAAATATGTCCCAAAGCCATGTTTCTACAGAGGCCGTGGGGTCCCGACCCTCGACCTTCTCCGGGAGCCCGACGATACGGACATTGTTCCGCCTGAGACGGTTCTCAATATCATCTGTTTTGGCGTTAGCTTGTGCTGATTGCTATAAAGCAGATCTGGCAATTCTGGTAAGGGGGGGTAACAAATCTTCCACCTCGCTAATCCTACCCTCCACCACCGTGGTCCTCTCCCTGATTTTCTGGAAATCATGTCTCATCAATGACACAGTTTCAGTGAGGCCCCCAAACTGTACCTTTAAACCCTCTACCGATGCCGTGCAGCGCCGCAGCGCACGCAGGATCTCAGTCAATGTGGGCTGTTGTGTCTCATCTTGTTATGTCTCAAACAAATCAGCCGCGGCTTCCTTTCCCCCCTTTCGGATCATCAGGGACACCCACAGGCTACGATCGTCATTCGGCAGCTGTCTGTGTGAGCCAGGTGAGTCTGCAGTGCAGGTTCCGGTTCGGATATGTGACGGGATCAAGATTGGTAAAGGATCACTAGCAGGAGCTCCGTGCAGTGCGACCGCTCACATGCCTGACCAGGTCACGCCCCCCTATTAAGTGTAATATATATATATATATATATATATATATATATATACAGTCAGTCTCATATATATATATATATATATATATATATATATATATATATATATACACATTTTTGTAAATATTTTATTATATCTTTTCATGTGACAACACTGAAGAAATGACACTTTGCTACAATGTAAAGTAGTGAGTGTACAGCTTACATAACACTGTAAATTTGCTGTCCCCTCAAAATAACTCAACACTTAGCCATTAATGCCTAAACCGCTGGCAACAAAAGTGAGTATACCCCTAAGTGAAAATGTCCAAATTGGGCCCAATTAGCCACCCCCCCCTGGTGTCATGTGCCTCGTTAGTGTTACAAAATCTCAGGTGTGAATGGGGAGCAGCTGTGTTAAATTTGGTATTATCGCTCTCAGTCTCTCATACTGGTCACTGGAAGTTCAACATGGCACCTCATGGCAAAGAACTCTCTGAGGATCTAAAAAAAAGGATTGTTTGTTGCTCTACATAAAGATGGTCTAGGCTATAAGAAGATTGCCAAGACCCTGAAACTGAGCTGCAGCACAGTGGCCAAGGCCATACAGCAGTTTAACAGGACAGGTTCCACTCAGAACAGGCCTCGCCATGGTCAACCAAAGAAGTTGAGTGCTCAGCGTCATATCCAGAGGTTGTCTTTGGGAAATAGACGTATGAGTGCTGCCAGCATTGCTGCAGAGGTTGAAGGGGTGGGGGGTCAGCCTGTCAGTGCTCAGACTATAAGGCGCATACTGCATCAAATTGGTCTGCATGGCTGTCATCCCAGAAGGAAGCCTCTTCTGAAGATGATGCACAAGAAAGCCTGCAAACAGTTTGTTGAAGACAAGCAGACTAAGGACATGGATTACTGGAACTATGTCCTGTGGTCTGATGAGACCAAGATAAACTTATTTGGTTCCGATGGTGTCAAGCGTGTGTGGCGGCAACCAGGTGAGGAATACAAAGACAAGTGTGTCTTGCCTACAGTCAAGCATGGTGGTGGGAGTGTCATGATCTGGGGCTGCATGAGTGCTTTCAGCACTGGGGAGCTACAGTTCATTGAGGGAACCATGAATGCCAACATGTACTGTGACATACTGAAGCAGAGCATGATCCCCTCCCTTCAGAGACTGGGCCACAGGGCAGTATTCCAACATGATAATGACCCCAAACACACCTCCAAGATCACCACTGCCTTGCTAAACAAGCTGAGGGTAAAGGTGATAGACTAGCCAAGCATGTCTCCAGACCTAAACCCTATTGAGCATCTGTGGGGCATCCTCAAACGGAAGGTGGAGGAGTGCAAGGTCTCTAACATCCACCAGCTTTGTGATGTCATTATGGAGTAGTGGAAGAGGACTCCAGTGGCAACCTGTGAAGCTCTGGTGAACTCCACGTCCAAGAGGGTTAAGGAAGTGCTGGAAAATAATGATGGACCCACAAAATATTGACACTTTGGGCCCAATTTGGACATTAGGGGTGTACTCACTTATGTTGCCAGCGGTTTAGACATTAATGGCTGTGTGTTGAGATATTTTGAGGGGACAGAAAATTTACTCTGTTATACAAGCTGTACACTCACTACTTTACATTGTAGAAAAGTGTCATTTCTTCAGTGTTGTCACATGAAAAGTTAGAAGAAAATATATACAAAAACGTGAGGGGTGTGTATATATATATATATATATATATATATATATATATATATATATATATATATATATATATATACTCTGCATTCAGTGTAGCTATATCTGACTGCAGGCCATTCCTGGTGTACTTTTTATAATATACTTCAGGCGTTGTATACAGTACACAGTAACGTGCACCCATAGTGCAGGTGCTACTACTTTTCTGGTGGTGTACTGCACCCATAGTTGTTATTACACTTCTGTTGGTGTACACCATGGGTGCTCAACCTGTGGCCCTCCAGCTGTTTCTGAACTACAAGTCCCATGAAGCATTGCAAGACACTGACAGTTACAAGCATGACTCCCAAAGGCAAAGGCATGATGGGACTTGTAGTTCTGCAACAGCTGGAGGACCATAGGTTGAGCACGGTACACAGTACCGTGCACCCATAGTGCAGTTGCTACTACTTTTCTGGTGGTGTACACAGTACACAATACAGTGCACCCATAGTTGCTATTAGACTTCTGGTGGTGTACACAGTACCGTGCACCCATAGTGCAGTTGCTACTACTTTTCTGGTGGTGTACACAGTACACAATACAGTGCACCCATAGTTGATATTAGACTTCTGGTGGTGTACACAATACCGTGCACCCCTAGTGCAGTTGCTACTACTTTAATGGTGGTGTACACAATACAGTGCACCCATAGTTATTATTACACTTCTGGTGGTGTACACAGTACCGTGCACCCATAGTGCAGTTGCTACTACTTTTCTGGTGGTGTACACAGTACACAATACAGTGCACCCATAGTTAATATTAGACTTCTGGTGGTGTACACAATACCGTGCACCCCTAGTGCTGTTGCTACTACTTTTCTGGTAGTGTACACAGTACACAATACAGTGCACCCATAGTTGTTATTACACTTCTGGTGGTGTACACAATACCGTGCACCCCTAGTGCAGTTGCTACTACTTTAATGGTGGTGTACACATTACAGTGCACCCATAGTTATTATTACACTTCTGGTGGTGTACACAGTACCGTGCACCCATAATGCAGTTGCTACTACTTTTCTGGTGGTGTACACAGTACACAATACAGTGCACCCATAGTTTCTATTAGACTACTGGTGGTGTACACAGTACCGTGCACCCATAGTGCAGATGCTACTACTTTTCTGGTGGTGTACACAGTACACAAAACAGTGCACCCATAGTTGTTATTACACTTCTGTTGGTGTACACAGTACCGTGCACCCCTAGTGCAGTTGCTACTACTTTTCTGGTGGTGTACACAGTACACAATACAGTGCAACCATAGTTGTTATTACACTTCTGTTGGTGTACACAGTACCGTGCACCCATAGTGCAGTTGCTACTACTTTTCTGGTGGTGTACACAGTACACAATACAGTGCACCCATAGTTGCTATTAGACTTCTGGTGGTGTACACAATACCATGCACCCCTAGTTCAGTTGCTACTACTTTTCTGGTGGTGTACACAGTACACAATATAGTGCACCCATAGTTGTTATTACACTTCTGGTGGTGTACACAGTACCGTGCACCCATAGTGCAGTTGCTACTACTTTTCTGGTGGTGTACACAGTACACAATACAGTGTAGTGTGGTTTTGCTAAACAAAATTCACAGGCTCACAGGCCACTAAAAGAGGGCAAGCAGGCTCTGTGTCTACAGCCAACAATGCTGGTTGTGGACACGGTGCATCCTCAGCACGTGGCCGTGGGGCACACTTGTTCTTTTTTTCTGCAACTGGTCATGTTTTTGAGCCACAACATGCAGAAGAGTTGGTGGAATGGATAACAAAGCCATCCTCATCCTCCTCATCCTCTGTCACCCAGGCTCAGAGTAGTTTGCCTGCCAATGCAGCTGCCAAATTGGCCTATTCCATCAGCTCCATGTCAACAATCACACCTTCCCTAGCCCCACCATTATGCACGGAGGAGTCCCCCAAACTATTCGACCACAGTGTCGAGTACATGCTGCAGGAGGATGCGCAGCAATTTGAAGGCTCTGATGATGGTTCCTCAGTTGAGCCTAGAGAGAGAGGGTGCCCAAGAAGCACAAGAAACTGGCAGTCATGTTCCCCCAGCTGCTGCATACTGCCAAGTTTGCTCCAGTGACGAGGAAGGAGGGGATAATGAAGTCACTTGGGTGCCTGATAGAAGAGAGGAGGAGGAGAAGGCACATCTCCAACGAGGCAGGATGCCCTCCAGGGGGCAGCTTAAGGGCAGCCACCCTATTGCATCACACCACAGAGCTAAGCAGGTGCAGGGCGCTGCTGACTCCTGCGCATATTTTGAAAAGTTCTTTGGTGTGGGCCTTTTTTTACACGTGTGCAGCAGATCACACTGTTGCTGTTTGCAAAATATGTCTGAAGTGTATCATGCGTGGCCAAAACAGCAGCCGCTTGGGCACCACATGCTTGACCAGACATATAATGACCTTCCATGCAGTCTGTTGGCAAGAGCACTTAAAAGACCCACATCAAAGAACAAGGCGGACTTCTCCTTGCACCTCATAACCTGGGATCTCCAACCCCACTATACCTCCAGTCAACTCAGAAACCTGCGCTGAGAGGAATGAAGGTATAGAAATAGGTGTCGCAAGTACTTGCGGACAATCTGCTAGTGGTACACCAACATCCGATTTTAGCAGGCAAATTTCCCTACCCCAGTTGCTAAACCGTCGAAAGACATTTGGTCCCAGCCATCCACATGCTCAGCGTCTGAATGCTAGCTTGGCCAAATTGCTAGCACTGCAACTGCTGCCTTTTCAGCTGGTAGACTCTGCCCCCTTTTGTGAATTTGTGGAATGTGCGGTACCTCAGTGGCAGGTTCCCAAATGCCATTTCTTTTCACAGAAGGCCATTCTGGCTCTCTACCAGCATGTGGAAGGCAATGTCTTGTCCTCGTTGGACAGGGCGGTCAGCAGTAAGGTGCATATTACCGCTGACTCATGGTCCAGCAGGCATGGACAGGGACGTTACCTTTCTTTCACTGCACACTGGGTAACTCTGCTGGCAGCTGGGACGGATGCAGGACAGGGTTCAGTATTGTTGGAGCTTGTTCCACCACCACGCCTCCAAAATGCTAGTGATGATTCTGCCACAGCTCTCTCCTCCACCCCTCCTCTTCTTCTTCCTCTATGACCTCTTCCTCTGCAGATTTGTCCTCTGAACCAGTGGTGCTCTGTAGGCGCTCAAGGGGCTATGCAAGCACTTAGGCAAAAAGATGCCATGCAGTGCTTGAGTTGGTCTGCTTAGGGGACAGGAGCCACACTGGGGCAGAGATTCTGTCAGCTCTGCAGGCGCAGGCTCAGAGGTGGTTGATGCCACGCCAGCTTCAGCATGCATTGTCCTGTCACAATTTGAGGAGGCCACGAGGATGGTGAGCAGTGACAGTGCATGCATCAGTGATACTGTCCCTCTTGTCTTCCTGTTGGAGCACACGCTTCATGGAATAATGGACAGGTCACTTGAGGCAGAACAGCAGGAGGAAGAGGAGGACTTCCTTATCTCTCAAGGACCCCTTTATGCAGATAATATTCCTGCGGGCCCGCCGATCACACAGGAAGAAGAAGAGGAGGAGGAGGATTGTGTCAGCATGGAGGTGGCGGATAACACTCAGCATCAGCAGCAGTCTTCAAGGGATCGTTTGCAGTCCCAAGAAACCCATGGAGTTGTACGTGGCTGGGAGGAGGTGGTTGCGGATCATGTGATCCTTAGTGAAAACTTACTCTGCATGGCCTCCCTGATCCTGCAAAGCCTGCAAAACGATCCTAGGATTCGTGGTATCAAGGAGAGGAATCATTACTGGCTGGCAACCCTTCTTGATCCAGCCTTCACAGAGGGAGCAGAGGATGAAACCTCTTCAGGAGGCCTTGCAGAAAGGTTTGTGCAATGCTTTTCCAGAGCCTGGGAGGTTACAATTTCCTGGTGCTGGACAATGTGTTGCTGAGGCTTTGTTCAGTCACAGAAAGAGCAGTGGAGAAGGTGGCCTGCTGACCTATGCCTTCAGACAAATCTTCAGTCCTCAGCGCCAAGGTCTGATCAGTTCCAGCAACCATCGCCAGCATCTGAATTACATGGTGCTGGAATATCTAGGGGCAAGATCAGACTTGGAGAGCTTTCCAGCAGAATATCCACTGGGTTACTGGGTCTTGAGGATGGACCAGTGGCCAGAGCTTGCTCAATATGCAATTGAGCTACTGGCCTGTCCTGCATCCAGCGTTCTTTCTGAAAACACATTCAGTGCTGCTGGAGGCTTTGTAACCAATCACAGAGTGCGCCTGTCCACAGACTCTGTTGATCAGCTCACATTCATAAAAATGAATCAGTCTTGGATCACCAGCTACCAAGCACCTGATGCTGATGTAACCAATTGATTTTTCTATGGATGTGAGATCCCTTGATGACTGCCTATGCTAAGTGACTATCCTATTATGCTGAGTGACTATCCTATTTCTCCTCAATCTTCATTGTAATGTGTAATTGTAATGCATGTAATTACAATTTTTGATCAAATATTTCACAGCAGGGCTCATTCCTGCGCTCAACAAGAGAATCTGTGAGGGTTACAGTGTTGTGGCACCACCACCACTGCCTAAGGCCCAATTTTTCTGCCCCTGTTTAACAGGGGCGTGTAATTACAATTTTTGTAGTATAGGCAATAAAGAATACATTAAATAAATAAAGTTTTTTCAGTATTGCAGCAGCTCTGTACGCCCCAAATTAATAGGGTCCACTTCACAGTAAAGTTCCTTAAGTTCAAATGGAACAGGTGGTAAGAGTCCTACTAATGAATATTGCTGTATTCCGTGAGGGTAGTTATTCCTTTCACCAAGTGATACACCACGTGCGGGGAACCCCAATGAAAACGCACTCACCAGAAATCCAACCAATATGAGCCTTGAGTAATAATAGTAGGTCTGCACCACCTTCCAAATGACCACCAGATGTCAGTCTTACTCTTGGTAGCTTGATTTTAATAGAAAGGGTGCACTTCTCAGAGGGCTGGAAATATTTTTATGTATTTGCAGCTCACAAGGAATATGATGAAGCTTGAAAGGAAAAGAAAAGCTTGATTACAAGCCTCATGTTTATTCCTAGGATAGACTGTAAAGAGTGTGCGCTCCCTGGGATATTATCTGGGGATGTATGTTGATGTGAAGAGCTCTTTTGCCTTCCCTACCTGTGCATATGGTTCCTTACAGAGATGGTAGGGCACAGGCTTTTCTTCTGTGGGTATGGCTGCTTTCTCTAGCAAAGACCCCTAGGGTCAAGTCGAGCCTGCAATCAGGAAGTGGATGAAACGCCATCAATCGTTCAGTCTCCTCCAATCTTCACAGGTCTGGAAAATCTCCAAATGGAAGGCCACATCAGAGTATACAAGAGGTCAGTGGGTCCCAGCAGCAAGCACAAACATTGTTTCATTTGAACTTAAGGAACTTTACTGTGAAGTGAACCTTATTAATTTGGGGCGTACAGCGCTGCTGCAATACTGAAAAAACTTTATTTATTTAATGTATTCTTTATTGCCTATACTATTAACTGTTACTTAAGTAGCTGCTATTTATTCATTTATTTATGTGCTGTATATATTCTGTTATATATCTGATACATCGTACTAGGCGCAGAGCATTGTTGTTTTTAGGCAGGCACATACAACATTCTATTTCTGAATTACAATTTTTGATCTAATATTTCACAGCAGGGTCCGTTCCTGCACCCACCAAGAGTAACTGTGAGGGCTTTCAGTGTTGTGGCACCACCACCAAAGGCCCAATTTTTCTGCCCCTGTTAAACAGGGGCATGTAATTACAATTCTTGATCTAATATTTCACAGCAGGGCCTGTTCCAGCGCCCACCAAGAGTAACTGTGAGGGTTTACAGTGTTCTGGTACCACTAACACCTAAGTCACAATTTTCCATAGAGTATATAGGGCAGGCCGTATAGTATACACAGGTGGTCCCCTATTTTCAAACATCCGACTTACAAACGACTCCTACTTACAAACAGAGGGAGACAACAGGAAGTGAGAGGAAATCTACCCCTAGGAAGGGAAATTCTCTCCTGTAAGAGTTAATATGGGAAAAAGGTGTCTCCACTGATGCTTTATCACCAATCCTTGTTTCCCTAATTACCCAAAATTTTCAAAATCCAATTGTCATTGGGACAGAAAGTGAGGTGAAATCTTCTTTTTCTTCTCTTATCCAAAAAGCTTAAAAATTGATTTTTTTGGCTGGAGCTACACTTAAAAAATGGACCTGTTCCAAATTACAAACAGATTCAACTTAAGAACAAACCTACAGTCTCTATCTTGTTTGTAACTTGGGGACCACCTGTATACTGCTGTTCAGAGAATATAGGGCCTGGGGGCCCCACGCCTTTTTTTTTTTTAATTTGGGTGCGGGGTTCCCCTTAATATCCATACCAGACCCAAAGGGCTTGGTAATGAGCTGGGGTGGGGGCATGCCATTTTTCTCAATGATTTTCATCTATATTGCCGGGACCCAACAATACAGTTTTAAATGACTTTTATTCCTTTAGAAATGTCATTTTGCTGCAGGGACTGTTCTAAACACGGGAAAAAATTGCCACTTTACAGGCATACTATAGTCACCCCCCAGGCATGATATTTAAAGGAATATTTCACTTTTATTGTTTCACTTTAAGCATTATTAAAAACACTGCTTCCAAAAAAAGGCCGTTTAAAAAATATTTTTTTTTGCTTTGATACATGTCCCCGGGGGCAGGACCCAGGTCCCCAAATACTTTTTATGACAATAACTTGCATATTAGCCTTTAAAATTAGCACTTTTAATTTTTCACATTCGGGTCCTGTGTTCGCATGATCTTTTTGTCAGTTCGCATGTTCTGCCACGAACCAAACCGGGGGGTGTTCGGCTCATCCCTAGTATCAATGAATCTGCATATTTATCACTCACTGGAGTATAGGCAAACTGAAATTCCTTGCTAGTTTTACATATGTCAGAAGGCAATACAGACATACTAAAAGTAATAGAAAAGCAAACAGAATGTATCTGATTGCACAGAAAAACACCTTTAACCTCTTCAGATCCGCGCTATTGCCAAATGACAGCAACAGCGCAGATCTACATTGCCGGGACGTCTATTGACGTCGTCCCGTGCATGAACGGCCTGCGCGCCCCCTGCAGGGCGCGCGGCGCGCTTGGTGATCAGCGAGTCTATGAGACTCGCCTGATCACAGATCAGAGTAAGGGGTCGGTCCCAACCCCTTACCACATGATCAGCTGTCAGCCAATGACAGCTGATCATGTGATGTAAACAGAGCTGGTAATTGGCTATTTTTCCTCCTCGCACTGACAGCGTGAGGAGGAAAAAAAACCCGATCACTAGCGACCATGAGAGGGACATCAGTCCTTCTCACGGTGATCATCTGCCCCCTGCCAGTGACACAGCAATAGGCAGCAGTGCCGCCTACCAGTGCCCACCAGCGTCAGCCATCAGTGCCCATAGTGCCATCCATCAGTGCCATCCATCAGTGCCCACAGTGCAACCCATCAGTGCCCACAGTGCCACCCATCAGTGCCCACAGTGCCACCCATCAGTGCCATCAGTGCCCACAGTGCCACCCATCAGCGCCCACATTAGTGCAACAACAGTGCTGCACATCAGTGCCACCTATCAGTGCCCATCAGTGTCACCTACCAGTGCCCATAAGTGCCCATCAGTGCCACCCATCACTGCCCATCTGTGCCACCCATCAGTGCCCCCCATCAGTGCCACCCATCAGTGCCCCCCATCAGTGGTACCTATCAGTGCCCATCAGTGCCACCTATCCGTGCCACCCATCCGTGCCACCCATCAGCGCCCATCAGTGGCCATCAGTGCCGCCTTATCTGTGCCCATCAGTACCGCCTTATCTGTCCCCATCAGTGCTGCCTTAATTGTGCCTATCAGTGCCGCCTTAACTGTGCCTATCAGTGCCGCCTTAACTGTGCCTATCCGTGCCCATCAGTGCAGCCTATCAGTGCCCACCAGTGCCGCCTCATCAGCGCATATCAATGAAGGAGAAAAATTACCTGTTTGCAAAATTTTATAACAAACTATGAAACATGATTTTTTTTTTTCAAAATTTTCCATCTTTTTTTGTTTGTTTAGCAAAAAATTAAAATCCCAGCTGTGATTAAATACCACCAAAAGAAAGCTCTATTTGTGGGGAAAAAAATGATAAAAATTTCATTTGGGTACAGTATTGTATGACCGCGCAATTGTAATTCAAAGTGCGACAGCTCTGAAAGCTGAAAATTGGTCTGGGCAGGAGGGGGGTTTAAGTGCCCAGTAAGCAAGTGGTTAAAGGATGATATCATGCACATACAAAAAAGGACCTAATCAGAGCATATCAGCAAGCAAAAAACTTCCATCTGGTGTCAGATCACATAAGCAAGACTATCCCTTTAAATTGGCTAGTAAGAGGAAAGATAAGATACAGCTGCAACAGTTGACACTGGATGGCAGAAAATTGTACCAGCAACTCGTCTAGAATCTCTAACTCTAATGGGGACTGAGATGGCAGTATGGAACAAAGTACCTCCACTGATGCGTTTCAGGGCACTGCTTCTTTATCAGTTTGTAACTACACTCCAAAGGATCAAGACTTAATGCCAAATGCTGTAGTTCTTTGTGTCAGCAAAAATGAGCCTCTGAGGTTGGAGCCAAGAATGAGGCCAACATGTAAACAACTGGAGTTGTGAAATAAAGCACAGAAAATGCTTGAAACCATTGTCAAGATGAAATTCAGCATTGGCAAGGAAAACAACCAGCATAGGAGAAAAGGGGGAACAGTTTTTTATCTCCTACTCACTGTCTTAACAGAAAGGATCCTATTGCAGAAAGTCACCAAACACACTGGGGTGGGGAAGAAATGAATTAAAAGCAGATTTCCATAAAAACATGAATATGCATCAGTATTATAATATGATGATTAATGATTATAATAGAATTAGTAAACTGATGATAAAGAACATATTAATTCATCTTATCGTTATAGGAATCAATTTCTAAAAACAATACAAACCATAAAAACAGTTTTTTTATGGTCTGTATTAATTGTTTTTATTATTGTAATTATTATTATTATTATTATTATTTTTATCAACTTTTAACATAACTTATATAAAATAAGTAATGTTTTATAATATTTATTGTTAGTGCAATGTATTCTAACTTATCATAAAACATTTCTTGTAATATCTCCGGTAGCTCAAGCAGGGTAAATCTACACGAATTTGATAAAAATCTAATAAAACACTTGTGCAACAATTTCACACATAACCTTTTTAAACATCATTAGGGTTCATAATAGTGAGGGGGTCAGTTCTTGCAAGCCTAAAGGATTGCTTAAAGCAGACCTGTACACTCACAAAACTTCTCTGTAGTAAATAATGCTTTCTATTGGTATGACAAAACAGCAGAGCGCAGGGCAATGTCAGTAGAAAATTCACTTTACTGAAGATAAAACATCATCCACTTATATGTCAAATAAGAAATATCCAGCCTAGTAGCAAGACATCACATCAGCTCATGAACAACACCAATGGGGTAAAGGAAAAATAGCCAGGATCTACACTCTGTCTGATGTTATGTAAACAGCAGGGACTGGAGGATGAAAAGCAGCCTATACATGACTGCTGAGGTGCAATAAGCCCAGGTCTCATACCAAAACTTACCACGGCCACTTAGCATACCTTACCCCTTCTTCCCATCCAATAATAACCACATACAACCATTAACGTTGGAAAGGGCAAGGCCACAGCTTTATTTAACTCAAACATAACATTAAATATTTAAACCGTGCCAGTCACAGCTGCACTGTGAGCACTCAACTCCAAATGTAAAAGGGAGATGAAGGAGGGGCCTGTCCTTACCATAAGTGCCGGACCGGCCATCTATCTCCCAATTACCATCAGGGCATAACAAAGCTTCCATATTTGCTGGCAAGGTCACCAAAACCGCAGCACGCTGTGACATACCATCATACATAGGGCGGGAGGGTGGGCAGCTCTTCCATGCTTCCGTTCGAAAATGCCCATAATCCTCTGGGGTGCCACACTCCTGAGCTCAGGCCCAACCCCTGTCCCTTCTTGTACCAATCCCACATAAGCCAAAATTCACCTTAACTCCTCCCTGGCCATGCCCCCATCAGTCAGGGCTCTCTTTCCCGAGGGGCTCAAGAGACCTTCATGACTGCTGAGGTGCAATAAGCCCAGGTCCCATACCAAAACTTACCACGGCCACTTAGCATACCTTACCCCTTCTTCCCATCCAATAAAAACCACATACAACCATTAACGTTGGAAAGGGCAAGGCCACAGCTTTATTTAACTCAAACATAACATTAAATATTTAAACCGTGCCAGTCACAGTTGCACTGTGAGCACTCAACTCCAAATGTAAAAGGGAGATGAAGGAGGGGCCTGTCCTTACCATAAGTGCCGGACCAGCCGTCTATCTCCCAATTACCATTAGGGCATAACAAAGCTTCAATATTTGCTGGCAAGGTCACCAAAACCGCCACCCGCCAGTCAGTAAGCTACTGACAGGCGCCCCACCGCAGCCAGCGCTTGTTCCACACCCCTCTGAAGTCCCAGGTTAAAGATGTCCATACCAATTTCGTTGAGATGAACACCATCCCTCCTCAGCAAGTCAGTGTTGTTCCCTTCCAAATCTCTGTGATGGACCACAACCCCCCCGATCCTCCGGACAAACTTGGACACCTGAGCATTGACCTTTCTATGAAAATTCTCCAAGCAGGGGCCAGGGACTTCTCTCACCCATATTGAGCGAGGAACAATTTCGGACCAGACGAAAGTCAGACTGGTGAAAATTGCGAAACACTGAGCAATATCGCTTTTAATTGCAGAAATGAGATCCACGGACCGGATGTAGCCAACATCATTCCCTCCAGCGTGAACAACAAGGATAATATAACCTGACACCCGGGCACAGAGCTGCCAACATTCCGTCAAAACCTGATACCAACGCAACCCGCGCAGGCCAAGCCAGCGAATTCTTGCCACGTCGGATGAGAATCCCAGATTTTTGCCGTAATTGCGGATCTCTGCACGACGAGCAGCCCAGAAGATAAATGAATCACCCAGTATCCATATTTGAGCCGGGGGGGAACCTGAAAATTTAACACAAAAGATGTGGGCGAACATACAGTGAAAAACGAGACGACTCCCATCTCCCCAGTCGCTGAAGTTCCGTATCGGAAAACCCCAAGCCAGAAGCGGCGGTAGCAGCACCTATACGAAACGAATGGGTCGAGAAGTCGCCCGCAGGTAAACCTAAGGCCTCAAGACAAAGGCGAAAACCCTCAAAAATTGAAAACCACTCAGCGAGGATGAGTCAGCATGTACTAAAAACGTGAAGGATGGGGGGCGCGCAGAAACAAAAGGAAAAGCCAGTGACACTGGGCAAAATGGGCCGCCACAGTGGTGCAGCACCACTCGGTGGCCCTTACAGAAACTGTCGGTTTTGGATGAGCGCAACAAAACCGTGACGCTGCGCTCCGACAGAGAAACGTCCTCCGACCGAATACCCCCAGGGGACGACCTCGATTTTGCAACTAATTCCCCAATGCGAAAAGCCCCAAAAAAAGCCCACGAAAAAGCCACCCGAAAAAGCAAGGTCTCGAACTCTGATGAGCATACCTCCGGCAACATAGCCAAGATGTCCGATAGGATTTGAAGGGAAATAGGGCGCCTGGAATCGGGAAGGTGAGTGATGCGTTTCCAGCCTCGCAATACCCGCCGTACCGGGAAAGCTTTTGTGACATCCTCCCACCCCAGGAGTTGGAACCATAAGGCAGACATGGCAGAAGAGACAGTGGAACCCGACACACCCTTTTCTTGTAACTGGACCAGGTAAGCAAATAAAACCAAACGTCTATCGTCCGGAGAAGAAATAAAGAACTCACCGCCCGGCGCTTGGAACCACTCGTGCCAGACCCGACAATACGACGCCTACGTCCGCGGAGAAAGAGATGACCGAAGAAGCTCTAACAATCCCGGAAACGAGGTTCCATAAGTGGGCCGGACAGGGGAGGCCCTCCAGCGAAGCCGACGGAGCCAAGAAGCGAAAACGAAGAAACTGTTGGCGGGAAAGAGCATCGGCAATATCGTTAGAAACTCCCGGAACGTGTTTCGCCTTAATATAAATGTTAAAATGCAAACATCTTAGAACTAAAAAACGCAACAGCGAAACCACCGGAGGGGAACTGGCTGATTGCTTGTTCACTGCCTGCACTACACTCATATTGTCTGACCAGAAGATTACCTGGTGATTGCGCAACTGTTCACCCCACAGTTCCACAGCTACGATGATCGGAAAAAGCTCCAAAAGGGTGAGGTTGCCCAATAAATCCATGCGGGCCCATCAGGCCGGCCAACATTCTGCGGACCACTCCCCACGAAAGAAAGCACCGAAACCACAGGAGCCTGCAGCATCAGTGTACAGCTCCAGCTGTGAGTTCGGTACCTCCTCCCACAACCAACAAGACTGTCAGTTGTAAGACTGCAAAAAAGTTAGCCAAATCCCCAAATCTGCCCGCATGGGCTTGGTGATTCGAATGTAGTGATGAGGGGCCGTAACACCCTTCGTGGCCCAAGACAGGCGCCTGCAAAAGGCTCTCCCCATGCGTATGACCCTACAGGCGAATACTAGGTGTCCCAGCAAAGATTGTAGCTGTTTCAACTGCAGTTTCTTTGCCCCTTTAGCCAAACGAACCAAGGATAGAAGCTTGGTCAGCTTCTCCCTCGGCAGACGAAAGACCATAGCCTCTGTATCAATCTCGATCCCCAGAAAAGACAGTACCATTACCGGACCCTCGGTTTTGTCTGCGGACAGTGGGACAGCGAAACGCCGACAAAAAATTCTGAAAAACAGAGAGCAGGCATTGACACTGCCCACTTCCCATGGGGCCCACGAAAAGGAAATCGTCCAAGTAGTGCAGAAGGGACTGAAAACCAGCCTCCTGGGTGACTACCCACTCAAGGAAGCTGCTGAATAACTCAAAGAAATAACACGAAATGGCGCAACCCATAGGCAGGCACATATCGAAGAAATAGCTTCCTTGAAAGTAGCAACCCAGGAGATGGAAACAGTCCGGGTGGACCGGAAGAAGGCGAAAAGCGGACTCAATGTCCGCTTTTGCCAACAGAGTGGACCGCCCTGCTGTCCTAACGAGTTGAAGAGCCTTATCAAAGGATGCATAGTGTACACGGGATTCCTTGCGATCAATTCCATCGTTGACCGAGGAGCCGGAAGGGTAGGATAAGTGATGAATTAAACAAAATTTACCACTCGCCTTCTTAGGGACCACGCCGAGTGGGGACACCCGCAGATTGTGGAATGGGGGAAGATCAAAGGGGCCCGCCATGCGCCCCAGTTCCAGCTCCTCCTGGAGCTTCTCAGCCACGACGGACTCGAATTCCACAGCCGATTTCAAATTTGAAGACATGGTAGGGGCGTCCGACGGGGAAAAGGGGATCCAGAAACCTCTATCCAGGCCATCCTTCAGGATCAGGGCCTCCCTATGAAGGGGGTACCGGTCTAGCCAGGGAAGCATCTCGAAGACGTTCACCGGCGTCCTCCGATTTAGGAAGGTCAGTCTTGGCTCCCGCTCTGGGAAGCGGCTGTCTTCCCTTCCTAAAACACCGGCTGGCGGGGTGTGCACCCCCACAGCTGGAGCACTCGTGCCTGAAGCGACAGGTGGAGTACCATTTACAGTGGCTTTCATTGAAAAGCCAGCAGATACCCTTTTTGGAAGCGGCCGACGCTCCGGATTGAGGAGCGCCAACCGTGGACTGAAAAGACAAAGGCCTGTGGGGGCACATGAGCAGCAACCACAGGCTACCATCCTGACAGTCAAAGCGAAGCTCTTTTCGCGCCGCCATCTTTTGCGGCGCGAAAAGAGCTGGAACCAACACTGACCCCCGTAAACTTTGTACGCCCCCCAAATGAGGTCCAGATAGCAGAACAATGAAGTCCCCAACTCCGGGAAACGCTCACAGAGCACTCCCGCGTAGGCACAGAACCCCTGCAGCCAGTTCCCGAAAGTCCTAGGAAGCTGTTTTACTTTATCACCCTGCGCCGCAACATCTACATGCCGAGATTTGTCTACCGTTTCCCTATCCGGCGGCACTAGAGCAAGGAAATCAACGAATTTGCGTCGCCAAATCTTTTCCTTCGTCTCCTCTGGATACCAGTACCAGTGGGCGCTACTGCCCACAAGGCCCCTCCGGGAGGGGGGGTAGGATTTGGCGCCACGCCCAAAACACCCATGCTAGAAAGAACCGATTTGACAACCGACGCTATGCGGTCTTCAGGGCCCGATATGGAATCATCAACTGACCTACCCCAAATCATTTCACAATCATACTCACTGATCCTTGGGGGCATCACCGATGACGAGCGATCAACCGGCGAATTGGTGTCCGACACGACTCTGGAAGGCTGAAGACTGATGCGGCCAGCACCGTGAGGATCAACGGGGCCATGTTCGTTAGGGCCGTCCTGGCCTACGGAGAGATCCAATGGCGGAGGTCCCGTCACCGACTCGGAAGAGTCCCCTTGGCCGAGGGCAGCGACTGTGCAGGTACAGGAGCATCTATGGGCTCTGTCCGGCTGACCCGCGGCGGAAGCTGCCGCCAGCCCGGATCCGGAGCCCGAGTCCCCCACCCAGCCGGGCGCGGGGAGACTGGCGTGACCCGCCTGGTTCAGCGCGTAGGGGGGTAAGCCCCAGCGACGTGAGGGGAGTCACCCGCACGTCCTCCGCCTGTCTGGGCGCAGGAGGGCGGCATTGGGCATGGGGTGGAGGAGGAATGGTGTCCGTGAAGGCCGACAAGCCCGCACTTGCCCTGCTGGGCGCGGAGGGGGCATACCCTACCCGGGAAGTGACATGGTGTGGCCCAGCTTGGGAATGGAGCCTGTCCCCCTCCCGTCCGGTCGCAGAGGGGGTCCTAATCTGCGAGAAGCCCATTACTGATGGCCCAGGGGCCGGTTGAGACCCAGCCCAGGAGGGTGCAGGGGGATATGCGTTTGCCCAAAAGCGTTGCCGGAAAAGCCTGGGGAGGAATTACCCCCCACCCAGCCGGGTGATGAGGGGGTCATCATCTGAGAATCACCCTGACCGGAAAACCCTTGGGCCGGCTGAGACCCCGCCCAGGAGGGCGCAGGGGGATACAGCCCATGCCCACATACATTCATGGGGTTGCCTGTAGCATGATCACCCCCCACCGCACAGGCACAGGGGGGTGCTGGTCACAGTCACACTGTGACAGATTCACGGCCAGTTCAAAAACTCCCGCCCGGTTAGGCGCAGGGAGTGAACTGGATGCCAGGGGGAGCCGATCCCGCTCCGAAGCACCGCCAACGCCGCCAGCCGAGGGATCCGCCGCACAAGAAGCCGCCGGTGCAGGCGAACGTGTCCGACCCCTGCCTGCCGCTCTATGAGAGGACAGCTGAGCAGAGGAGCGGAGCGGTCGATCACCCGCCGCCCCCCCGCTAGCTGCGGGGGCGGAAGCAGGTACCACACCACGCGAGGCCGGGGGGATGGAGTGCTCCAGCTCCAGCCCGGCCTCGCGCCATACTCTGGGAAGCGGAGGGGGGGCCGCTGAGCGGGGGCCACGTGATCTGGGACACCGGTGGGAGGCCGCACATCGGACTGGAGGCCAGGAGAAGGGGATCGCCGGGGGGCAAGCTGAGAGCGGGCGGCCGACCCCCGCTTCCTCACTGGGGAAGCCCTGGGAACCCGAGCAGGGGATGACTGGAGGGGGAGAGGAGGAGGGGGGCAGTAAGAGGCCACGGAGGGGCTGGGGCTGAGGCGGGAAGGCGGGTGGGCACGTCTGCGGGCCCTGTGTCCAGCCATCTCAGGAGGGGGAACAGGGGAAGGGGCAGTGGAAGGGGCAGGAGAAGGCACCCCAGGGGATAGGAGGGCAAAGAGCCAGTCAGCCTGACCTCTGAAAGCCAGCTCACGGACCTTAGCCAGGAGGTGATCCGTGTCCATGGCTGGAACCGTAGGGTCAGGTCCGAGCTCTTCCATGCTTCTGTTCGAAAAGGCCCATAATTCCCTGGGGTGTCATACTCCTGAGCTCAGGCCCAACCCCTGTCCCTTCTTGTACCAATCCCACATGAGCCAAAATTCACCTTAACTCCTCCCTGGCCATGCCCCCATCAGTCAGGGCTCTCTTTCCCGAGGGGCTCAAGAGGCCTTCAGGTGGGCAGCTCAGCAGAATCAGCCAGCAAACTTTGCCTGTAATGGAGGGGAGAGAAAACACGTTTCTGGGGGGAAAATGTCCCTTTAGAGCAGTGGTCATCAACCCTGTCCTCAGGGCCCACTAACAGGCCAGGTTTGCAAGATAACTGAAATACATCACAGACAATCTCATTTGCTGCTCAGTCATTGCAGTATTCTAGTCTGCATCTCTCCAAGGTAATACATAAAACCTGGCCTGTTAGTGGGCCCTGAGGACAGGGTTGATGACCACTGCTTTAGAGGACTTGATAAAGGGGCATTTTAGCTTGGAAACTTGTTGCCTTGCCCCCTCTGGGTCCCCCCTCATTACAGGCAAAAGTAGTTAGTTGGTTCTGCTGAGCTGCCGCCTGTGTCTTTTTTTCAGTGCAGCCACTCTTGTGTTCTCTGCTACCTCCAGCTGCATTTCATCCTCCAATCCCTGCTGTTTACATAGGATAAGACATTGTGTAGATTCTGGCTCTTTTCCTTCACCCTATTGGTGTTGCTGTGCTGGTTCATGAGCTGATGTGATCTCTCGCTAACAGACAGGATGGATTTGAAATGTAAGTGGATGCTTACATTAGGTGGATAAAGTGAATTTTATAGTGACAACGTCCTGTGTTCTGCTGTTTTGTGTTTCCCATTCTGAGGCCGGCTCCCAAGATGGCTGTGCAGATGCTTCGCCCAATGTATGGTTGATACTGATTTCAAGCACCACTGCCACTTCTTCTCAATGTGTACTCGTTCTTGGGACAGAATCCCCACTATTCTTGGACTTTTTATGGTTTATTTCCAGTATACTTTTTATTGGACCTTTATTTTTATACTCCATCAGTACACAGGCTAGCGTTACGGTTTAATGGTTTCTTTCTTTCTACTGGTATCCCTGCAATTTTTCTGGCTTTCAGTTTTGGCCATGTAGTCTCTGCTTAAAACGGAATGGTAACAGAGGTACTGGACTTAATAAGTAACTCCACTTTTGTTAAGAAAAACAATCTCCTCTGGGTGATCAATGTGAATCGCAGAGATTTTAACAAACTTTGTAGCAGATTAATATCTTTTGTTGTTGTAAAGAAATAGCCATTTGTTTCACTAGACTGATGGCATACTGGTTCCGAATGGGAGCAACTAGCTAATTATACTCAACTGATGCACTTTCTGTATTCTAATGAAGATAGCTGCAGTGTCTGCTTCCTCTTAGAAGTATTTAATGCTTGGGCAGTATTCGTTATTATTAAATGAATGATTCTTGTTAATTGGATTTGCCATAAAATCATCTTTATTTAATTTGATCTAAGATCAGAACACACCAGGACTCTTGTACCTCCTTATACAGGGCAACAATGCAATCTTATATATACAGTATCTCACAAAAGTGAGCACACTCCTCACATTTTTGTAAATATTTTATTATATGTTTTCATGTGACAATACTGAAGAAATGACACTTTGCTACACCGCTACGACCGTTGCCTTGCTAAAGAAGCTGAGGGTAAAGGTGATGGACTGGCCAAGAATGTCTCCAGACCTAAACCCTATTGAGCATCTGTGGGACATCATCAAATGGAAGATGGAGGAGAGCAAGGTCTCTAACATCCACCAGCTCCGTGATGTCATCATAGAGGAGTGGAAGAGGACTCCAGTGGCAAGCTGTGAAGCTCTGGTGAACTCCATGCCCAAGAGGGTTAAGGCAGTGCTGGAAAATAATGGTGGCCACACAAAATATTGACACTTTGGGCCCAATTTGGACATTTTCACATAGGGGTGTACTCACTTTTGTTGCCATTGGTTTAGACATTAATGGCTGTGTGTATTTTGAGGGGATAGCAAATGTACACTGTTATACAAGCTGTACACTCACTACATTGTAGCAAAGTGTAATTTCTTCAGTGTTGTCACATGAAAAGATATAATAAAATATTTACAAAAATGTGAGGGGTATACTCATTTTTGTGAGATACTGTATATTTAAAAAAAAGATAGAAAGGGTGAAATCATCATTTTATTCTAATAGCAAAAATAATAATAATATAAAAACAACGATACAAGAATGGTAATAGTTGTTTTGTGTTAGAAAATTACACACATATCAGGGAGTATTCTGATATTGTAAACAATAAAGTAGCTTGAGGGACTTCTTTTACTCCCTAAAAATAACAAAAGTTACATGACTGCTACCATAGAGGTGAAAGCTTTTTTGTTGAAGCATACTTCTTCAATACTGAACCCCATATTTTTTAAGAAACCAGGTGCAAATGATTTCATCTTAGCATCACCAACAGCTGCTTATGCAAGCTGTATTATTGGTGGGAACAAAGTGTATCGAACACTGTTGATTAAGGGTCAGGTTGAATTGTTTGGATTTGGGGATTAGGCAAGGGGATACAAGAACCAAAGGTTTATATATCTTTTTTTTTTAGTAATACTCTTTTGTCCTGTCAATATCATGTCTGTGTGTTCACTGCTATCTTCTGTAACTTATGTAGCCATCACTTATTTGCTTAATAATGCCTAATAATGTTATGTTATGTTATATCTTATCCTCTGGCGCCATCTAGTGGTCAAAATATACAAGGACTGAATCTTTGTTTTATTTCTATTATAATTATTCAAGTTGACCTGGAAGTCTTTTGTTTGTTTATATCTGGACATTAACTTAACCCACCCACAATGCTCAGTGACTCCCATGAACCTCAGGGAACAGAACTGCATTGTGGGAAGATTATAAAAGGGCTGGGAGCGGCCATCTTAGCTCTCTTGGACACGCATGGCCAGCCTGGGAGGATCTGTGTGAGATCTCCAGCACAGCGCGGCCTACCTCCACGGAACAGTGATCCAAGCAGCGGTATTGTGACATCCCACAGAGCTGGACTGTCGACAGGGCAAGACTGGGAAGGAGCCAGAGGAGCCTGTTGTAGTCATCTGGGAGTTCCAGAGTGTCTTGTGGGGAGGAGCGGAGCATCGCAGCAGTGCCGGCCAGAGACAGAACCCTGCACATCAGAATGGAGTCTTCTGACAACACTGTCCTGGTTGGGTGAGAGGGCTGTTGCGCACAAGTTCCTTGATGCACTTTTACACACATATATGCACAAGACAGAGTTGCTGGGACCCATAGTCCCACAAGCAGATTCAAGAGGAATTAGTACTGAGTCATTGGCATCAAAATTAGTTAAAGTGCCATGGCACCAGAGCCTGGCTTTCATCTTTTCAGCATACTTTGATAAGGAATCATTAACCCTTGGATTACAAAATTACCTTATTTGCTAGCAGAAGAAAAGAAGATAAAGAAGGACTGTTCACATAAGGCCTTGGGTTATTTTACTATATCAGGGCGGTGTGATATTATAGGAGGAAGCTCCCTAGTGTTGTATTATACTTAATCAAGTCAGCATTTGATTTAGTATAGCTTTAAGCGCGCAGGAAATAGGACAGTGCTTAGAGTGAGATACACTCACTCTGACGGTATCCTATTTACTTTGTTATACCTCTCATATATTACTCCAGACATTATACACCTGTATTGTACCTTTGTAAAGTTTAGTTGTCTGTCAGACTATGTTGGTCGTTTAACCCTTCTGATACAACTACAGTAAATACGGTTATTATTTAAGTACAACTGTGTGAGTATTGTTTTACTTTTCATCACCAGCCAAGAGGAGGGCAAAGTAACTACAACCAGCTATGCTATACTGAGTATTGTGCACTTGCCTTTGTGATTTCGTTCTAACTGCACACTATTACACCACAGCTGTGTCAGGGGGACTGAGATATTCAAAGGGGTATAAAGCAGAGTACAGGCCCAAATAACTCAGCAGCTCCTTCGGGGGTACATGTGGGGGCTCGTCTGGGATACTGTGACTCTGCAAGCAACCCCCCAGATACCCCTTGACACCAGTATGGACCCTGCCACTGTGGTCCAGTGGTGCAAAGCCGCACACTCAGAAGCGAGCATGGCAATTGAACTCCCTGGGGAAGGATGGGAGGAGAAACAGGTGAAAGAAGTAGTGCAGGTACTATCCCCAGAAAGGAAGGCCTGGGTGATAGCTGTGAGGCCAGACCATGGGACCTCCCACACTTATGCCTTACTGGAATGGAGGAAGGGTGTCCCTGAAAATTTCCAAGCTACCAGTGTGAACTGGTCTGACAGAACCAAATT
Organism: Aquarana catesbeiana; assembly: GCF_042186555.1. Classification (NCBI taxonomy): domain Eukaryota; kingdom Metazoa; phylum Chordata; class Amphibia; order Anura; family Ranidae; genus Aquarana; species Aquarana catesbeiana. The sequence goes on from NC_133329.1 coordinate 278,465,301, forward strand.
CTGTCTGACACACCCAGAGAGACCAGGTGAGAATCCTACAAAATCCACACAAGTGAAATCAGTCAAGGCAAAAGTTCCCTCCCGGTCACGTCTGACCACAGTTGAACCGGAGCTCTTTATAGCATTAGGGAACTTTGTGGCAAAATGTCAGAAGGGCAACCTCACATATCCTGGAAATGCTTACCAGAAACTTAGCATTTTCTCTGGAAGACAGCCTGTACCCCCAGAGGAAAACAACTTTAAGGAGTGGTTGGAGCAAACCACTCAAGCCGTAGATGCATGGGACGTACCAGAAGCGCACAAGAAACAGAGGATTGCAGAGAGCTTAAAAGGACCTGCTTCAGAAGCCATCCAGAATTTGAAGCTCAGCAAGCAAGATTGCGTGGCTCAGGACTACTTAGACATCTTACAGGATTTGTTTGGATGGACAGAGAAGGTTTCCGACCTGATCTACCAGCTGGAACACACTTATCAGAGTGAAGAAGAGAAGCTATCAGAGTATATAAGGCATTTGGATAGGATCATGCACCAGATCTTGTTAAAAAAAGGATTAGACCCTCGAAGGTGGATGAAGTCCGAGCCAAACAAGTCCTGAGGGGTGCTAAGCCATTGGACCCCATAATGCTCCAGTTAAGAACTCGTCAAGATGGTGGCATCTTGAAGTACCCGGACCTGATCCAAATTGTGCGGGAAGAAGAAGCCATCCTGGAGAAGAAGAAAGAAAAAATCCAAAGGCCAAAATCAGTCATTGGAGTTAGGACAGCTAGTGCCACTAATGGCAACCCTCAGATCGAACTTCTTCAGACACAGGTGGCACAGTTGATGGAGATGATGGCCCTGTTGACTGCCAAGCACGTCACTCCACCTGATGGAGGAGGTCAAGCACCCAAAGAACTGTTAAGCCCCACAGTTGTGGAAAAGCCCTGTTTCAATTGTGGAGGAGTTGGACATTACAGGCGGGTATGCCCAAGCCCAAAAACAGAAACAAAACTCCAACGGCCGGCGGAAAACTTCAGAGGGCCCCAGTGAAGGAGTCAACTGGTCGCCCTACTACAATAGTCAACTCCAAACCGACCTGTACACCCCAGACCTCTGCAATCACAGCTAGACCAAAACGGAAGAAAAGGAACCCACGGAAGCCAAGTGCGAAAGTACAAGTCACAAAGCAGACAAAGAGTGCCACTCCCCATGGTTTCCCTCACGAGCTAGTGGGACCTTCCCCGATTGTCCCCATCCAGATAGAAGGGATATACACTAAAGCCCTGTTGGACACTGGAGCTCAAGTAACTCTGTTATACAGGGACTTTTACGAGAAATATCTCAAACATCTCCCATTGCAAAAGCTGGAAGAGCTGGAGATATGGGGCCTAGGGACTAGGGATGAGCTTCGAGTTCGAGTCGAACTCATGTTCGACTCGAACATTGGCTGTTCGCAAGTTCACTGAACAGCGAACAATTTGGGGTGTTCGCGGCAAATTCGAATGCCGCAGAACACCCTTTAAAAGTCTATGGGAGAAATCAAAAGTGCTAATTTTAAAAGCTTATATTCATGGTATTGTCATAAAAAGTGTTTGGGGACCTGGGTCCTGCCCCAGGAGACATGGATCAATGCAAAAAAAAGTTTTAAAAATGGCCGTTTTTTCGGGAGCAGTGATTTTAATAATGCTTAAAGTGAAACAATAAAAGTGTAATATCCCTTTAAATTTCGTACCTGGGGGGTGTCTATAGTATGCCTGTAAAGGGATGCATGTTTCCCGTATTTAGAACAGTCTGACAGCAAAATGACATTTCAAAGGAAAAAAAGTAATTTAAAACTACTCGCGGCTATTAATGCATTGCCGGTCCGACAATACATATAGAAGTTCATTGATAAAAACGGCATGGGAATTCCCCACAGGGGAACCCCGAACCAAAATTAAAAAAAAAATGACGTGGGGGTTCCCCTAAATTCCATACCAGGCCCTTTAGGTCTGGTATGGTTATTAAGGGGAACCCCGGCCAAATTTTTTTTTTTAAATGGCGTGGGGTCCCCCTTAAAATCTATACCAGACCCTTCAAGTCTGGTATGGATTTTAGGGGGAACCCCGCGCCAAAATTTAAAAAAAAAACGGTGTGGGGTCCCCCCAAAAATCCATACCAGACCCTTATCCGAGCACGCAACCTGGCAGGCCGCAGGAAAAGAGGGGGGGACGAGAGAGCATCCCCCCTGAACCGTACCAGGCCACATGCCCTCAACATTGGGAGGGTGCTTTGAGGTAGCCCCCCAAAACACCTTGTCCCCATGTTGATGAGGACAAGGGCCTCATCCCCACAACCCTGGCCGGTGGTTGTGGGGGTCTGCAGGCGGGGGCTTATCAGAATCTGGAAGCCCCCTTTAACAAGGGGACCCCCAGATCCCGGCCCTCCCCCTGTATGAAATGGTAAGGGGGTACAAAAGTACCCCTACCATTTCACTAAAAAACTGTCAAAAATGTTAAAAATGACAAGAGACAGTTTTTGACAATTCCTTTATGTAAATGCTTCTTCTTTCTTCTTTCTTCTATCTTCTATCTTTCTTCGGTTTCTTCCTCCATCTTCTTCCTCTTCTGGTTCTTCTGGTTCTTCTTCCGGTGTTCTCGTCAGGCATCTCCTCCGCGGCGTCGGCATCTTCTTCCCTTCTTCTCCTTGGGCCGCATCCATGATGGCATGGAGGGAGGCTCCCGCTCTTCTCTTCATCTCCTTCTCTTCATCTTCTTCTCTTTATCTTCTTCTCTTCACTTTAAGCATTATTAAAATCACTGCTCCCGAAAAAACGGCTGTTTTTAAAACTTTTTTTTGCATTAATTCCATGTACACTGGGGCAGGACCTAGGTCCCCAAACACTTTTTATGACAATAACTTGCATATAAGCCTTTAAAATTAGCACTTTTGATTATTCATGTTCGTGTCCCATAGACTTTAACGGTGTTCGCGTGTTCGAACAAATTTTTGCCTGTTCGCATGTTCTGGTGCGAACCGAACAGGGGGGCGTTCGGCTCATTCCTACTAGGGACCCAGAACTTCCCCTATGATGGCTACCTACCTATTAAACTTACCTTCAACCCGGGAAACCTTTGATACCTTGGCAGTGGTGTGTCCTCGCCCTCCAGGAACTGACAGAAGTTCCCTCATCATTGGGACCAACACTGATCTGGTACGAAGACTGCTTACACCACTATTGCAGGAGAAGAACACCCCAGCCAAGGGTGTACACCCCATGTTAACACAGGTGTACCAGGAACAGAAGGCCCCACCAGAAGGAGTGGGAAAAGTCTGGCGTCTGGACAAGAGTGAAAAGCTGGTACAACTGGGTGAAGTAGTCTGCCTAAAAAGCCTCTATCAATTTAAGTTGGAGACAGCCCGGTCCCTTCATCGTCCTTGAGACAGACAGGCAGAAAGAAGGCAAGGGCCTGGAAGTTATCCCTGAAGTGTTGTCAACCAAGGCGCTGAAGAGAAGTAAAGGAAGAGTCTCAGTCAGTGTTCGCAACACAGCAGCCTTACCTGTAAAGGTACCTGCCAGGATGCTGCTGGGGCAAGTCAGCATAGCAACCCCAGTCTCACCGTGTGGCATCATGGGAGAACAGGAGGGAGAGATTCCTGAGGAAGAGTTCTACCCAAAGAATACACCTCTCACCCCTGCCTGGATGGAGAGAGCGAAGGATCAGCTCCTGAGATGGAGGACTGCCTTCTCAAAAAGTGAATTTGATGTCGGGCTTGCAAAAAGTGGCGAACACAAAATATGCCTAGAAGAAGACAAACCCTTCCGAGAGAGGGTAAGGCAGATCCCGTTGGGAGATCTGGAAGATCTACGGGAACAGCTAGCTGAGCTGAAGAGGACGGGGATTATTCGAGAGTCCCGGAGTCCATATGCCTCTCCCATAGAGGTCGTAAGGAAAAAGAATGGCTCTCTGCAATTATGTATTGATTACAGGACACTAAATCAGAGAAACCATCCCAGATCAGTACACCACACCTCGGATAGAGGATGCCCTACAGAGTTTAGCAGGAGAAAAGTGGTTCAGTGTGCTAGATCTCAAGAGTGGGTACTATCAGATCCCCATGTGCCCTGAAGATAGAGAGAAGACCGCTTTTATCACTCCTGTGGGATTTTTTGAGTTTAATCGAATGCCTCAAGGTCTGTCTGGAGCTCCAGCCCCTTCCAGCGATTAATAGAAAAGACAGTGGGTGATATGAACCTGATCGAGGTGTTGGTCATGTCATAGTGTTTGGCAGAACACTGGAGGAGCACGAAGAGCACCTGGAGAAGGTCTTGAAGACTTCATGATGAAGGCCTGAAGCTCTCCTTGGAGAAGTGTAATTTCTACCAACCCTCGGTGAACTACGTGGGCCACATCATATGAAGTAATGGCAACAGATCCACAGAAATTGGAGGCCGTTACCTCCTGGCCTAGACCAACTAACGTGACTGAACTTAGATCCTTTCTAGGATTCTGTTCTTATTACAGGCGGTTTGTGGAAGGGTTTGCTAAGATAGCCCACCCGCTCACCGAGCTGTTGAAGAATCAAGAAGGAACTGGCTCAGATTCAGAAGGCTTGGAGAAGCCAAAGGAAGGCCCCAGAAAGAAGAAGGAGTCCATCCAAGAAGATTGGACTACACAGTGTGAAGAGGCTTTCAGACAGTTGAAATGGAGCCTTACCACTGCTCCGGTTCTAGCCTATGCAGACCCTTCTAAGTCCTATGAATTACATGTGGATGCCAGCCGAGATGGGCTAGGTGGAGTACTCTACCAGGAAGATGATAGACAACAAAGGCCCATAGCCTACGTGAGCAGAAGTCTGGTTCCTGCTGAGCGGAACTACCCCACTCACAAATTGGAATTCCTGGCCTTAAAATGGGCTGTGGTAGATAAACTCAAGGATTACTTGTATGGTGCAGAGTTCGTGGTTAAGAAAGACAATAATTCACTTACTTACCTACTTACCACAGCCAAGTTGGATGCTACTGGTCATAGGTGGTTGGCTGCACTCTCAGCGTTCACTTTCAGCTTAAAATACAGACCAGGAATAGGAAATAGAGATGCTGATGCATTATCAAGATGACCTCACTGTTCCCAAAGTCAAGAAGAAGAATAGACTCAACTCACCCCGGAGGGAGTGAGGGCCCTTTGTGATGGAGCACAACAGCAAACTAAAGGTGGGGCTAGAGCAGAAGAAGTTGGAGTATCTGCTGCCGGAATTCCTAATGCCCCATACACACGGTCGGACATTGATCGGACATTCCTACAATTTTTTCAGACGGATGTTGGCTCGAACTTGTTTTGCGTACACACGGTCGCACAAAGTTGTTGGAATTTCCGATCGCCAACAACGCGGTGACGTCAACCACATACGACGAGACTAGAAAAGGCCAGTTCAGAACCAAGCATGGCGCCCTTTGGGCTCCTTTTGCTAATCTCATGTTAGTAAAAGTTTGGTGAGAGACGATTCGTGCTTTTTCAGACTCGTGGCTTTCAGATCGTTTTCTGCGTTTCAGTTTGTGCTTGTGGGTTTGTATCTGCTCTTCAGTGCGTGCAAGCAAGCTATGTGTGACTTGGATTAGTCATTGTGTTCTTGTTCCTTCGTTACTGTTTTTCAGGTCGCTCTTCACAGGCCTTGCTGTTCTTCAGTGCGTTCTGTTACTTCGTTCTGAGCAGCCGACCGTTTTCTAGCCATGTTGCGTATACGTACTCCTCGTAGAGTTCGTGCTGTGCGGGGGCTTGGTGTTGGGATCCTGACCTTGACACAAGTCCAATCCATGAACAGGGTGGGGAGGAGCTCATGGACCAAGAATTGGTTGCTTCAGCGTGACCAGTTCTCTCATATGCCTTTGCTCCGTGAGATCCGTGAGAATAATCCTGATGATTTCAGGAACTTTCTCTGGATGACGGACCCCGTATCTCACCGTCTGCTGGCTTTGCTGACCCCCTATATCAGCAGGCAGGATACCTGCATGAGGCAAGCCATCACTGCATAGCAGAGGCTCGTTGCTACCCTGCGGTACTTGGCGACAGGGAGAAGCCTGCAGGACCTCAAGTTCTCGACAGGCATCTCCCCCCAGGCTCTGGGTATCATTATCCCAGAGACCTGTTCTGCCATCATCCAGGTCCTGCAGAAGGTGTATATGAAGGTAAGATTTTTATCCTTTAATATCACATTTTATTGTATATAATGTTTGCTAATATGTTGTATTTCTCTCCTCATTCCCTAATTACCATGATTGGAATATGCTGTGAATGTCCCCTTTGTTCTCATGCATGCTGGATTTTTATGTAATTTTTTTTTAGTCCTTCATACATATTTGCCTTCACTTACCTCCCCAGCATGCTCTCCTGCCCCTATATTCACCTCATGTAGTCACTTAACAATGTATTTTATCAGCTCCATAGTAGTGCTTTACCCCAAACACCCCCTAAAATGTTTTGAAATGTGATTTGTGCTTTAAATTCAGGCAGAGTGCCAGAGACTTTTTTTTTGTGGTGTCGCCAAATCATTTTTATTAACCCTCCCTCCCCCCAACTGCTAAGTCAGCTGATCCCAATTCCTTATCTATCCTCAATCATCTATCTGCTGACTTTGCCAAACCCATACACACTATACCCATCTCTTTAGTTTTCAGATGTATGGATGAATTCCCCAAAGCATGTAGTGCAAGGGCCTGCCTGTATACTTTCAAATGGTAATGTTTATAGTTTTTGTATCCTATTATTATCTTGATAGGTAATAGCAGAATGTCCAAATGTGCTCAAATGTGTACAGTGTGTATTTATATCTTTGTATTAGGACACTTCTTACCTGTCCAGTGGGCTGCCAATAGTGTAACGAAGGAGGGGCTGTTCCAAGTAATACCCCGTATTTAGGTATTCATCTCTCAATGAAGTGGAGAGGGTTACCTGTCCAAGATTCCCCCCCCCATAATGTTAGAAATGGCCCATGAGAGGGGGGAGGGGGAATATGATAGGTGTACCTTATACTTTGGTGTTGTAAAATTCCCCTTAATAAATGTTATCTGGAGGTTGGCCAAGAATGTTTGTGTCTAATCTGTTTGCCATGTTTATGTGCAAAAATAGTAATTTTTTTTGTTTTCCTCAACAGTTTCCTTCCACGCCACAGGAATGGCAGACTGTGGCCTCCCACTTTGCCCAGCGGTGGGACTTTCCTAACTGCAATTGATGGGAAACACGTTCCACATCGTCCCACCACCCAACTCGGGGTCGTACTATTACAAGGGGTTCAATAGTATTGTGATGTTGGCGGTGGTGTCGGCTAATTATGACTTCCTGTATGTGGACGTGGGGAAGAATGGCCGGATGTCTGATGGTGGAGTCATTGCCCAGACGGAGTTTTACAGGCATCTCCAGAATGGCAGCTTGGACTTGCCACCTCCAGAAGACAATGTGGAAGGACTCTCATTCGTCTTCGTTGCGGATGAAGCATTTGCGCTGGGGGACCATCTTATGCGGCCATTCCCGATGAGGACCCTCACCCCGGAACAGAGGGTTTTTAATTACCAGCTGGCCAGAGCCAGAAGAGTGGTGGAGAACACATTTGGAATCATGGCCAGCCGGTTCCGCCTATTTCTGACACCCATCCATATAGCGGAGTATAAACTTAATCATCTAATCCTGGCGTGCTGTGTTCTACATAACTTTTTACGCCAACATTCTGCCAACTATGCTGGCTCAGTTGGGCCTGAGGCCGAAATTCTACATGAAACAACCCTGACGGCGCTTGAAAGTGGCCGTCCTGGCTGCCCTCCCTGAGTGCCCGTGATGTCCGGTTAAGATACCTTGAGTTATTTGTGGGTAGGGGGGCCATCAATATGCCAGACAATTTGTGAAGCCTTTATCAAATAAAAAAAAAAGCTAATCTTTGGTGACATTTACTGCTTGTGTTTGTTTTAGCTGACCCTGACAGCAATGTGGGGAGCCCTGAAAATGGCGTGATTGTGTAACCTTATACAAAGCACTGTTGGGTGTTATTTACTAAAGGCGTAGACACTTTGCACTACAAGTGCACTTGAAACTGCACTGAAACTGCACTTGTAGTGCAAAGAGGATTTGCCCTTAGGAAATAACCCCCATTTTCACAGAAAACAGCAATTACATCACCACAAAAGTGTTGTAGCGTTGAGACAATAAGCCACACATTCTTGATAACAATCTTTTTAATACCTGCACAATCACATGTGCATTTAGAAAAGGTTTTTAAAACAAACCAACATGTTTGTTGTATAACAATTTTTGGGGTGGCATTATCAAAAATAGAAATGTCCATTTAAGATAAAACAGGCATGTGTAAAACCAACAAGAAAGACAACAATCTTGAACTTACAAAGTTCACATATGGTAAAACTTGAAGGCAATATCAGACATGAGTATTTAGGAACTGTGTTTGATATTGCGTTTGGATGGGGTGAACTCACCCCTTGAAAAGCCAAATTTGGAAGATGCACACCAATTTACGAATGTCAACATGTGCTAGCTGCCATCACGGGGGATCAAGGGACGTGTTTTGGGGGAGCAACCCCTTCCTCACAGCTACTTTGTTATTGAGGAAGGGGTTGCACCCCCAAAATGCGTCCATGGATCTCCCGTGATGGCAGATAGCACATGTTGGCACACTGTGTGCATCCTCCAAATTTGGCTATTCGAAACATCGCTAAAACATTTTTAAGATTGTAGCACACAAAAAAACAAAGTGATTTTGAGGGGTTTTAAATTCGCCCCAAAACATCAATGATGTTATTATTTTTTTGAATAACATCATTGATTTTTTTCTTGAAGTTTTCCAATTCTAAATTACACCCCATGATCTCCCCGATCAGGATCTGGGCACTTTCTGATGTGAAAGGATCTCGATCCACAACATCACGATCACCTAAAAAAGAGAGAAACCAAACAAAAACAGGTATCAAAAATCTGCCGGCATCCATCTCTTACTTGAGTCTGTGGTCACAGACACTCACCTGTTGTGGTGTCAATTTCCACCACATCTTCTTCCTGCTCAACTTGGGTTGGGGTTTTTTTCCCTTCTTCCAGAGGTGGGGGGGTCTGTGGTCTCCTCGGATGAGGGGTGTCCTCCGAGTCTTTTCTCCCCTATGTAAAACAAAAATGGTATACTTAGCACACAGATATTTGATGGCCGAAATCTAAAGATGAAACATTGCTTGGAAGTGTGGTACAATTGTCTATTTGAGCAGAGTTCCAAGATGTAGCATTTTTATTGTCCTTTGTCAAGCTTCAATACTTTACCTGTTTTGTACAAGCTTCACAGATGGAGACCCCCCTATAGTATACACTGGAGCACCTGTGTGGGCCACCTAATAAAAAGGGTGTTCTTGTGTCCCACACTAGTGCTCCAGTGTCCAGATGTCTAAACAGCTGCTGAGTGTCCTCTCCTTACACAGAATCTAATTTGCATTTCATTTTAGTAACAAACTCATCTACACAACCAAATATCTTTCATACAAGTAGGCCCTAAAAAATGTTGGCAAATGCATATGGCCTAAACAATGGTGTTTTATAGGCCGAAAGAAAAATGTTTGATACGAACGAATAATGGGCCCATGAACATTAAAGTTGCCATTTTAAACTGTACAACACTTAAGAAAAGCATATGGAGCAGCACGAACGTAATAAAGACAAAAAGAATAGGAAAATAGCACAACTACTTACTTTTTTGCAGCACTCTCCGGATCTTTCTGTACTGCTCGGGCTCTCTTAATTTCAGGTCCAACCACCGCTTCCTGAGCTGATCTTTCGATCGTCGTACCCCGAAATTCCGGTGCAGACTTTTGACCACTTTCGCCATGATCTTGGCCTTTCTGATATTGGGGTTGGGGTAAGGTCCATACTTCCCGTCATAGTCGGCCTTCTTTAGGATGTTGACCATCTCCAACATCTCCCCAAAGAACATATTTGTGGCCTTAAATCGTCTCCTTCTGGATCGGGACGTTTCCGGATCCGGGCTTTCCTCCTCCTCGTTGCTATAATTAGCACGCACCTGCTTTGACTCCGCCATGTGCTCTTCCCCCACTGCGCCGAACGAAAAGGGGCGGGGAATAGACTAGAAAGAACGTCAAGGGCGGGCGGAGTTACACGCATGCGCACTGTGTATAAAGAGTAACACGCGTGCGTAGTACGTACGATCTGTGAGCGGACGAAGGAGTATCGGAGGCGCCGATCGTGATAACGAAGGTAAGAGCCAAACTTCGGCCTATACTGTTTCTACATTGAGGCCTATATTGTAACAAGATTAGGAGAGTTTTGCCTGACATTAGGGTTTGTCGTGTGTTGTGTCTTGCAGTGAAAATGGATATCTTGAACGATACCGACTTCATGGCAATCTTCATTGACATGTTCAGGGAGCTGCCTTGTCTGTGGGAGATCAACCACCCACATTATAAGAACCAAACAAAGAGGAGGGCAGCACTGGATCAATTGTTGGAAATTGTGAAGCAGGTGATCCCCACGGCAGACATCACCTATTTGAGGATCCTAATTGGTGGCCTGAGGAGCACATATGTAAGGGAGCGCCAGAAAGTCCAGGATTCGCAGAGATCCAGAGCAGCAGATGACATCTATGTCCCCAGGATGTGGTACTATGACAGGCTGCATTTTCTGGCAGGCCAGACTGAACCCAGGACATCACTTTCCAGTCTTCCTTCCACCCTTCCTTCCCCCCCAGCTGAGGCTTCGGACGCCCAACCTGGGCCTTCCAGGCAGCAACATGTGGAGGAGCCCAGCTTGAGCCAGGTATAGCATTCCTGTAAATAGTTCAGGTTGTCCAATCAATGATGTTAACTAGATGTTAGTTTGGAGAACTAATTTCTGATTGTGATTGATGATGCAAAAACTAAAACCATGTCCCTTTTTCATACACAGGGAAGTCTCAGCCAGGAGGTGGCCGGGCCGAGCAGGCTGCCTGATATGCAGGTCCCTCCCATCCACCTGCAAAGAGAAAGTGGCAGGAAGAGGAGTACCCTAGAGGAGGCTGCCATAGGCCTCTTTTGGAAGTTTACAGAGGCCCTGGGAGCACCACACACTGTGGAGGAGGACTTTGCTGCCATAATTGCCTGTAAAATGCAGCGGATGGAGGAGGGCCAACAACTCATGTGTGAGTCATTAATGTTGGAAGCTCTCAATAAGGGGTTGAGGGCCCAACTAACATCTGATACCCACATTTGTGACCTCACACATGGTCCTCCTCCTCCAGGTCCTTCTACTTCTCCTCCTCCTCCTCCTCCAGGTCCTACTAGTCCTCCTCCTCCTCCAGGTCCTACTCCTCCTCCTGCCACATCTCCAACAGCAGAGCCACAGCCGGGAATGAAGCGTGGAAGGAAGACCAGAAAGTGATGACCCTGGATCCAGTCTGGTCTGGCAAAAGATGCAGCCTCTTGTGGTACCACAGCCTGGGGACACAGATGTCATCTGCTGCTTTCCGGATCTCTGGGACTTCTGGACCAGATTGCACTTCCTTACTAGGGATGAGCCGAACACCCCCCTGTTCGGTTCGCACCAGAACATGCGAACAGGAAAAAAGTTCGTTCGAACATGCGAACACCGTTAAAGTCTATGGGACACGAACATGAATAATCAAAAGTGCTAATTTTCAAGGCTTATATGCAAGTTATTGTCATAAAAAGTGTTTGGGGACCCGGGTCCTGCCCCAGGGGACATGGATCAATGCAAAAAAAAGTTTTAAAAACGGCCGTTTTTTAAGGAGCAGTGATTTTAATAATGCTTAAAGTCAAACAATAAAAGTGTAATATCCCTTTAAATTTCGTACCTGGGGGGTGTCTATAGTGTGCCTGTAAAGGGGCGCATGTTTCCTGTGTATAGAACAGTCTGACAGCAAAATGACATTTTGAAGGAAAAAACTCATTTAAAACTACCCGCGGCTATTGCATTGCCGACAATACACATAGAAGTTCATTGATAAAAACGGCATGGGAATTCCCCAAAGGGGAACCCCGAACCAAAATTAAAAAAAAAAAATGACGTGGGGGTCCCCCTAAATTCCATACCAGGCCCTTCAGGTCTGGTATGGATATTAAGGGGAACCCCGGCCAAAATTTAAAAAAAAAAATGACGTGGGGTTCCCCCTAAATTCCATACCAGACCCTTCAGGTCTGGTATGGATTTTAAGGGGAACCCCGCGCCAAAAAAAAAAAAAAAAAACGGCGTGGGGTCCCCCCAAAAATCCATACCAGACCCTTATCCGAGCACGCAACCTGGCAGGCCGCAGGAAAAGAGGGGGGGACAAGAGTGCGGCCCCCCCTCCCTCCTGAACCGTACCAGGCCACATGCCCTCAACATTGGGAGGGTGCTTTGGGGTAGCCCCCCAAAACACCTTGTCCCCATGTTGATGAGGACAAGGGCCTCATCCCCACAACCCTGGCCGGTGGTTGTGGGGGTCTGCGGGCGGGGGGCTTATCGGAATCTGGAAGCCCCCTTTAACAAGGTGACCCCCAGATCCCGGCCCCCCCCCTGTGTGAAATGGTAAGGGGGTACATAAGTACCCCTACCATTTCACGAAAAAAGTGTCAAAAATGTTAAAAATGACAAGAGACAGTTTTTGACAATTCCTTTATTTAAATGCTTCTTCTTTCTTCTATCTTGCTTCATCTTCTGGTTCTTCTGGCTCTTCTGGTTCTTCTGGTTCTTCCTCCGGCGTTCTCGTCCAGCATCTCCTCCGCGGCGTCTTCTGTCTTCTTCTCCTCGGGCCGCTCCGCACCCATGGCATGGGGGGGAGGCTCCCGCTCTTCTCTTCTTCTCTTCTTCTCTTCTTCTTTTCTTCTTTTCTTCTCTTCTTCTCTTCTTCTTTATTTTTTTCTCCGGGCCGCTCCGCAATCCATGCTGGCATGGAGGGAGGCTCCCGCTGTGTGACGGCGCTCCTCGTCTGACAGTTCTTAAATAACGGGGGGGGCGGGGCCACCCGGTGACCCCGCCCCCCTCTGACGCACGGTGACTTGACGGGACTTCCCTGTGGCATTCCCCGTGACGTCACAGGGAAGTCCCGTCAAGTCACCGTGCGTCAGAGGGGGCGGGGTCACCGGGTGGCCCCGCCCCCCCCCGTTATTTAAGAACTGTCAGACGAGGAGCGCCGTCACACAGCGGGAGCCTCCCTCCATGCCAGCATGGATTGCGGAGCGGCCCGGAGAAAAAAATAAAGAAGAAGAGAAGAAGAGAAGAAAAGAAGAAAAGAAGAAAAGAAGAAGAGAAGAAGAGAAGAAGAGAAGAGCGGGAGCCTCCCCCCCATGCCATGGGTACCCCCTTACCATTTCACACAGGGGGGGGGCCGGGATCTGGGGGTCACCTTGTTAAAGGGGGCTTCCAGATTCCGATAAGCCCCCCGCCCGCAGACCCCCACAACCACCGGCCAGGGTTGTGGGGATGAGGCCCTTGTCCTCATCAACATGGGGACAAGGTGTTTTGGGGGGCTACCCCAAAGCACCCTCCCAATGTTGAGGGCATGTGGCCTGGTACGGTTCAGGAGGGAGGGGGGGCCGCACTCTTGTCCCCCCCTCTTTTCCTGCGGCCTGCCAGGTTGCGTGCTCGGATAAGGGTCTGGTATGGATTTTTGGGGGGACCCCACGCCGTTTTTTTTTTTTTTTTTTTGGCGCGGGGTTCCCCTTAAAATCCATACCAGACCTGAAGGGTCTGGTATGGAATTTAGGGGGAACCCCACGTCATTTTTTTTTTTTAATTTTGGCCGGGGTTCCCCTTAATATCCATACCAGACCTGAAGGGCCTGGTATGGAATTTAGGGGGACCCCCACGTCATTTTTTTTTTTTTAATTTTGGTTCGGGGTTCCCCTTTGGGGAATTCCCATGCCGTTTTTATCAATGAACTTCTATGTGTATTGTCGGCAATGCAATAGCCGCGGGTAGTTTTAAATGAGTTTTTTCCTTCAAAATGTCATTTTGCTGTCAGACTGTTCTAAACACAGGAAACATGCGCCCCTTTACAGGCACACTATAGACACCCCCCAGGTACGAAATTTAAAGGGATATTACACTTTTATTGATTGACTTTAAGTATTATTAAAATCACTGCTCCTGAAAAAACGGCCGTTTTTAAAACTTTTTTTTGCATTGATCCATGTCCCCTGGGGCAGGACCCAGGTCCCCAAACACTTTTTATGACAATAACTTGCATATTAGCCTTTAAAATTAGCACTTTTGATTTCTCCCATAGACTTTTAAAGGGTGTTCCGCGGCATTCGAATTTGCCGCGAACACCCCAAATTGTTCGCTGTTCGGTGAACTTGCGAACAGCCAATGTTCGAGTCGAACATGAGTTCGACTCGAACTCGAAGCTCATCCCTATTCCTTACATATGGAATCCTCAGGCCACCAATTTTGATGTTAAAGAATTGATGTCTGCCCTGGGGGTCCAAGGCTTCGCTAATTTCTGCTGTTTATCCAGTGTTGCCTCCCTCTTTGTTTGGTTCTGAGCCCTTAATAAAGGATTTTTGGTTTCAATTATACTTGCCTATGTGTTTTTTCCTTCAAAAAGGACAGTTTGTTTGTGAGGATTAAGGTACATTTCAAAAATACTATGTGAAATTAACAAGGGACACCAACACCAAACAATCTGCTTGAGGTTAAATAATACAAGATAATAATGGTGTTGTGGTAACTTGACACACAAAAAACACACAAAAATATTCTGGAGTAAAACTAAAAATAAAATAAAACAAAGATCAGCCTTGGAAAAAATACAAACCTAAAATCTAAAAAAAAACTGCCTTTAAAAAAAAAATATATATATTTTTGTCAGATGTGACAAATCCAAATAAATAGTAAAGAAATAAGTTTGAGAGAAGTCTGTGTGAATATGAGCAGCAAAACTACTTCATTCTTCTCACATTATAAAGAAGAAGAGAGTGCGCTGTATTAAACCATTTTTAACATTGCAGCCTGACGAAAGTGCTGTATCCATTTCGAACGCTAATTTTACCCGACTGAGCTGTTCCGTCTCGAAATTTCTTCTGAGCATGCGTGGCACTTTCTGCGTCGGAACAGGCCACACACGGTCGGAATTGACGCGATCGGATTTTGTTGTCGGAAAATTTTATAGCCTGCTCTCAAACTTTGTGTGTCGGAAAATCCGATGGAAAATGTCCGATGGAGCCCACACACAGTCGGAATTTCCAACAACACGCTCCGATCGGACATTGTCCATCGGAAAATCCAACCGTGTGTACGGGGCATAAGTGTTACTGTGATGTCACCCAAATTGCAGAGGAAGGTTTACCAAAGCTGTCCAGGAGGGATCTTTGATTAGATCAACAGGGAGACCCAATTTGTAGCCTGACACTGAAGGCTTTGGAGGGAAAAAAACCCGACCTACTTCTCAAGAGCACTGTAAAGGAAGCTCGAGTTCTACATAAAGAGTGGGATTGGCTACAGCTCAAACAAGGGGTGGTCTACCGAAGGGGCCCCTCTGACAATGGCAAAGAAAAGTGGCAACTGTTCTTACCGGGGAAGTACCGAGAGAAGGTACTGGTCACTCTACATGACCACCATGGGCATATGGGAGCAGAAAGGACTTTCCAGCTGGTGAAGGATAGGTTCTACTGGCCCTATATGAGAACTGAAGTGGAGGGCTATTGTCACTCATATCTCTGATGTATACAGAGGAAGACCTTGCCTTAGAAAGCTACCCCAATGGGCCATTTGGAGAGCCAAGGACCTATGGAGTTGGTCTGTATAGATTTCCTGTGTGTGGAATCTGACTTAAGTGGAAAAGGGAACATTCTTGTAGTGAAAGATCACTTCACCCGATATGCTCAAGCTTATCCCACTAAAGATCAACAGGCCTCTACAGTGGCGAAAGTTTTGGTAGAGAAGTTCTTTGTCCATTATGGTCTGCCACAACAAATTCATTCCAATCAAGGGAGAGATTTTGAAAGTACCCTGATTCAAAAGCTGTTGGATCTTTTAGGTATTCGGAAATCTAGAACCACTCCATACCATCCACAGGGTGATCCTCAGCCAGAGAGGTTTAACAGGACTCTTCTAAATATGTTGGGAACCCTGACATCAGAGCAAAAACCACACTGGAGCAGGCACATCACTGCACTAGTACATGCATATAACAGTACAAAATATGATGTAACAGGGTATTCCCCCTACCGACTAATGTTTGAAAGAGAAGCTAGACTACCGGTGAACTTGGCCTTTGGAACCAGTCTGGATCATACCTCAGTGATTTCTCACAAAGGATATGTGAATAGGTTGAGGAAGAGTTTGAAGACCGCTTATGACAAAGCTCAAGTCACATCAGATTGCAGAGGATCCAGAAACAAAAAGAACTTTGATCTCAAAGTGAGGGTTCAAGATTTACAACCTGGCAACCGAGTCCTCTTAAGGAATCTGGGTATACCGGGAAAGCACAAGCTGGCGGACAGATGGAAGTCACAGCCCTTCGTTATATGTAA
Organism: Aquarana catesbeiana; assembly: GCF_042186555.1. NCBI lineage: Eukaryota > Metazoa > Chordata > Amphibia > Anura > Ranidae > Aquarana > Aquarana catesbeiana. The sequence goes on from NC_133329.1 coordinate 278,481,766, forward strand.
ACGACTTCCAGGGCTTCCAGTATATGAGATTCAGCCAGAAGGAAGCTCTGGGCCAATAAAGACTTGGCATCGTAATCACCTCCTGCCTCTCATGGAAGCAGTCAGAATTGCTGCACAGGAAGAGCTACCATCCTCCTCCACTGTTGTGCACAGACCAGTGACCAGACTTAGGCCTGAACCTTCTGATACTGAGAATGAGGGAGAGGAGATGGAGATAAGCTGGTTATGGCCACCTGAGGTAGAAGAATCTGAAATGGACTTCTCATTCCAAGCAGGGGGAGAAGACAATGGAATACTTAGACCAGAAGCTCCTGAATTTATACCTAAAAACGGGTTAAGAGAAGATTCAGGAGAGTCTCATGTTGTTTTACCCGAAATAACTTCAGGAGATTCTGAACCACCAGAAGTAGATGGAATTGAGGAACATACGCACTTATCTGTAACGCCAAAAGCACAAAGGACCAAAAGAGTCATTCGTCCCACAAAGAGACTGACTTATCAAACATTGGGCGAGTGTTCTGAAGGAGTTAACTTTACTGCCAGGAGAAACCCTGAAAGGCCTGATACGCCTGCTGTTGACCCAAAACACCAAAACCCAGTCTCGTCCACTGACACACCTGTACACGACATTGGAGTGTCAGCTGTAAATGTACAGGACAGCTCACCATCATGTGAAAATTGGTGGGAAGCTCCTCTGTCAGTTTTGTATAACCGAATAAAAACCAAAACATGTTACAGAAACAAAATCTTACCTCTCTTTGGGGACCAAAGAGTTAGGCAATTAATGCCTAATAATGTTATGTTCTGTTATATCTTATCCTCTGGCGCCATCTAGCAGCCAAAATATACAAGAACTGAATCTTTGTTTTATTTCTATTATGATTATTCAAGTTGACCTGGAAGTCTTTTGTTTGTTTATATCTGGATATTAACTTAACCCACCTACAATGCTCAGTGACTCCCATGAACCTCAGGGAACAGAACTGCATTGTGTGAAGATTATAAAAGGGCTGGGAGCGGCCATCTTAGCTCTCTTGGACATGCATGGCCAGCCTGGGAGGATCTGTGTGAGTTCTCCAGCACAGCGCGGCCTACCTGCACGGAACAGCGATCCGAGCAGCGGTATTGTGACATCCCACAGAGCTGGACTGACGACAGGGCAAGCCTGGGAAGGAGCCAGAGGAGCCTGTCGTAGTCATCTGGGAGTTCCAGAGCGTCTTGTGGAGAGGAGCGGAGCATCGCAGCAGTGCTGGCCGGAGACAGAACCCTGCACATCAGAACGGAGTCTTCTGACAACACTGTCCTGGTTGGGGGAGAGGGCTGTTGCCCACAAGTTCCTTGATGCACTTTTATACACACATGTACACAAGACAGAGTTGCTGGGACCCATAGTCCCACAAGCAGATTCAAGAGGAATTAGTACTGAGTCCTTGGCATCAAAGTTAGTTAAAGTGCCACGGCACCAGAGCCTGGCTTTCATCTTTTCAGCATACTTTGATAAGGAATCATTAACCCTTGGATTACAAAAATACCTTATTTGCTAGCAGAAGAAAAGAAGAGAAAGAAGGACTGTTCAGTAACACATAAGGTCTTGGGTTTTTTTACTATATCAGGGCGGTGTGATATTATAGGAGGGAGCTCCCTAGTGTTGTATTATACTTAATCAAGTCAGCATTTGATTTAGTATAGCTTTAAGCGCTGGAAATAGGACAGTGCTTAGAGTGAGATACACTCACTCTGACGGTATCCTATTTACTTTGTTATACCTCTCATATATTACTCCAGACATTATACACCTGTATTGTACCTTTGTAAAGTTTAGTTGTCTGTCAGACTATGTTGGTCTGACAGTACAACCATTGTAGTTTAACCCGTCTAATACAACTACAGTAAATACGGTTATTATTTAAGTACAACTGTGTGAGTATTGTTTTACTTTTCATCACCAGCCAAGAGGAGGGTAAAGTAACTACAACCAGGCATGCTATAGTGAGTATTATGAACTTGCCTTTGTGATTTTGTTCTAACTGCACACTATTACACCACAGCTGTGTCAGGGGGACTGAGATATTCAAAGGGGTATAAAGCAGAGTACAGGCCCAAATAACTCAGCAGCTCCTTCGGGGGTTCGTGCTACACTTAATTTGGTAAAGAAATGAGCATATGAATCTTAGGACTTTGTAGAATTATCACAAGCTAAATCATTTTCTGAAACACTCTCTGGGTTCTACTACATGAGCTATTTTATGGCTGTGCTTTGAAACTTTGGCTGATTGGAGCTATCCTACTAAAAATCCCTGAAATCCTTACAGTGACCTACATGTAACAGATGAAAAACCTGTGGTTGTAAACCCTCTCATATACCCAGTGAAGTGACTGGCCTTTGGTGATACACAGAGATTAAAGTTTTACTTGTTTATCTGCAGTCTTCTCTTCTCTACATTGCTTCAAAAGTGCAGATTTGTGAAAAATTCCTCCTGCATCTGTGAGGAACAGAGAGGAGGGGATTCAGAGCTGCAGTTACAGCTCTTATACACTGTATGAGAGCTGACTGGAGAAAAGGGACACCCCACTTCCCCTCCACACACAGCACAGGAACAAAGGAAGAAGACAATGCTGTGTTCTGAGTAGATAAGCTGTGTGTACGGAGCTCCCTCCCCATCACAAATCTATCTCATGTGTCGGGAAAACTTCTCAGAAGTGACACATGCTGATAATTGGGGAATGAAGCACCAGAGAGAAACGACACCTAGAGCTTTGGAGATAAACAAGTACAAGTACAAGTACAACACTACAGATATATGTGCTTTGTTCAGATTTCATTGCTGAGGTTTACAACCACTTTAACCAGCAAAGGATGATTGGTGCATGTGTAGCAGAGCCATAAGGCTGGTTGGGCAGGTATAGTGAAAATTATGAGTACCGAGACATGTCTATGTGGTTACATTGTAACTTCCCTACTGAGATCCACCTCAGTCTTCCCTGGATAATGTGTAAATACAGAACATATAACCATTTTATATCTTTGGACTAAACTGATCAGTATTCTCGGAGAGCTATTCCAACACATTGGTAAAATTGTGTGTGTTGTGAATGATTCAATGGTAATATACAATTGTTAATCTCTCTCCTTTCCCCTATGCTTTTATTGGTATTGAATGTGATGCAGTAACACAAGACATGGAATAGTCAAAGGTCTGTAAGACTTTCATAGAATTATGATGGATAACCTATAAACCAAAACAATCCAATTAGGAACTCCTAGGCTTAGCTTCGTTAGATTAATACAAACTGGCATTAGACTGATTGTTTATGGATTGCAGCATTTTCTGTACAGTGCTAATAAAGGAAAGTCCTGTATGGTTAAAAATTATTTAAACTATTGTTTACTTAATTTGTTCCTAAAAAAATATTATTGATTGATTAGCTGTTGTATAAAAATGTAATATTAAAAGGCTGTGAAATATATTCAACTTTGTGAATTTAAAATCATTACAGTGATGATACCTACTATGTAATGACATCCCACAGACACAGGTCATCATTTTGAGACTAAAAATATTAAGTTGCATATACTGTCATGTATTCAATAAGTTTGACGTCTTTTTTTCTTTTAAATGAGAATCTGCTCAGAAATAGCAGTCTGAGGACAGGTCAAGACAATGTTAAGGAAAGACTGTATTGGCAGCCCAAGGTTACAAAGATGAAAGAAAATGAGAAATCATTGTCTCCCAACCTTTTAGCGAATTGTCGGCACAATTTATGGTGTTCATAAAACTATCTATATATTTAATGACCCAAAGATAGAAAGTGCAAATAAGCATGCAATGGTCCTATGGCCCGGATCACCCTGAAATTCATACAACTGTATCTGCTGAAAGGTTGAAAGGTCACTGAATTATATTTCAAAAAAAGTAATATTATTATGTCTATTAGCTGTTATGACACCTCAAGTCATTTTCTAGTGCACTCAATCTGATGAGTTTTCTATGTAGACCTATGGCAAATAAATGTTGAAAGTTAAACCACACTTGTAGTCAGGTGGCATCTTAAAGACATATTCACATTTTTGACTGGGTGGACAAATAGTTATAGAAGGTTTGAAATACATACTTTTTTTTAAAAGAAACATTAAAGTGGATCTTTAGCCCATAAGTTGCTGTGATAGGAGTTCTTTCCCCCTGCTATAAAACTAATGGATAGTTAAGATTTTTTTTAAAGATCTCTACATACCTTTTTTTATGTTCTCGCTCTACTTCCTGCTCTAAGCAAATTATGTAGTGTGTGCTACCAATGACTCCTGAGATATCTTCATCACAAATCCCAGAAGTCTTCAGGTAGCTTTTTTCTTTATCCGAGAGTTCCGTGCTTGAGAGGGTGGGGGAGGAGGGCAGAGAGGCACGTCCAGAGACTATGGATCAGTTTTTGACAGGGCGGTGTCTGTGTGTGTCTGCACGTGTGTGTCTGTGTTCGTGTCTGTGTGTGTGTCCGTGTGTGTGTCCTTGTGTGTGTCCATGTGTGTGTGCGTGTGTATGTGCGTGTGTGTGTCTGTGTCTGTTTGCCTCTCTCTCTGTGACATATTCCGGAAGAAACAGCCACTGGCTTCACCTGCCCCTACATAAAATGGCTGTCAACACAACACAGGTCAGCAGTGTGCTATCAAATCATTACATGAAAAATACAGCTTGATTTTAAAAATAAACTCCTCCCTTTAGAACGTAAGCTCTATGAGCAGGGCCCTCCTGTCCCTTCTGTATTGAACTGTACTGTAATTGTGCTGTCCCCCCTCTACATTGTAAAGCGCTGCGTAAACTGTTGGCACTATATAAATCGTAAATAATAATAATAACATGTCATCACTAGGGATGAGCTTCGTGTTCGAGTCGAACCCATGTTCGACTCGAACATCGGCTGTTCGATCGTTCGCCGAATTGCGAACGATATGGGCCGTTCGCGCCAAATTCGTGTGGCGCGTCACGGCCCATAATTCACTGCGGCATCGCAGTGCATTGCTTGCTGATGATTGGCCAAGCATGCACTATGACCCGCATGCTTGGCCAATCACAGCACCGCCTTAACAGAGAGCCATAATTGGCCAAAGCCAAGGAGGCTTTGGCCAATTATGGCTCAGGGGATTTAGTACACGCCCCACACTATATAAGGCCGCCTGCACGGCGGCCCTGTGCAGTGTGTTCCGGTGTGCTTAGAGAGAGAGAGAGAGACAGTGTCATTTCATTTGAGTTAGCTAGATTAGGCAGGACAGTCAGTCAGTTAGCTGCACTTAAAGTGTATTGTGTATATTTATGCATCCCAGGTGTTGCATATATATATATATATATATATATATATATATATATATATATATATATATATATACACTGTATTCAGTTTAGCTAGATCCGTTCCTGTTATCTTCTAGACTATTTACATTTAGTGCAGTGCGTCCTGCTCACAGTGTTCAGCTAGATCCGTTCCTGTTATATTCCTACTGACAGGCAGGCTTGTCTTGTTACAGTATTTTGAAGAAAATTACTGGTGTTCTTTTGATCCTATTAGTACCACAGTCAGGCAGCTAGACTATTTACATTTAGTGCAGTGCGTCCTGCTCACAGTGTTCAGCTAGATCCGTTCCTGTTATCTTCTTACTGACAGGCAGGCTTGTCTTGTTACAGTATTTTAAAGAAAATTACTGGTGTTCTTTTGATCCTATTAGTACCACAGTCAGGCAGCTAGACTATTTACAGTTAGTGCAGTGCGTCCTGCCCACAGTGTTCTGCTAAACCTACAAGTAAGTGGGGTGCGTCCTGCTCACAGTGTTCAGCTAAACCTACAAGTTAGTGGGGTGCGTCCACCTCACAGTGTTCAGCTAAACCTACAAGCTAGTGGGGTGCGTCCTGCTCACAGTGTTCAGCTAGATCCGTTTCTGTTATCTTCTTACTGACAGGCAGGCTTGTCTTGTCACAGTAAATACAGCTACCTGAAGAAAATTGCTGGTGTTCTTTTGATCCTATTAGTACCACAGTCAGGCAGCTAGACTATTTACAGTTAGTGCAGTGCATCCTGCTCACAGTGTTCTGCTAAACCTACAAGTTAGTGGGGTGCGTCCTGCTCACAGTGTTCAGCTAAACCTACAAGTTAGTGGGGTGCGTCCACCTCACAGTGTTCAGCTAAACCTACAAGCTAGTGGGGTGCGTCCTGCTCACAGTGTTCAGCTAGATCCGTTTCTGTTATCTTCTTACTGACAGGCAGGCTTGTCTTGTTACAGTAAATACAGCTACCTGAAGAAAATTGCTGGTGTTCTTTTGATCCTATTAGTACCACAGTCAGGCAGCTAGACTATTTACAATTAGTGCAGTGCGTCCTGCTCACAGTGTTCTGCTAAACCTACAAGTTAGTGGGGTGCGTCCTGCTCACAGTGTTCAGCTAAACCTACAAGTTAGTGGGGTGCGTCCACCTCACAGTGTTCAGCTAAACCTACAAGCTAGTGGGGTGCGTCCTGCTCACAGTGTTCAGCTAGATCCGTTCCTGTTATCTTCTTACTGACAGGCAGGCTTGTCTTGTTACAGTATTTTAAAGAAAATTGCTGGTGTTCTTTTGATCCTATTAGTACCACAGTCAGGCAGCTAGACTATTTACAGTTAGTGCAGTGCATCCTGCTCACAGTGTTCTGCTAAACCTACAAGTTAGTGGGGTGCGTCCTGCTCACAGTGTTCAGCTAAACCTACAAGTTAGTGGGGTGCGTCCACCTCACAGTGTTCAGCTAAACCTACAAGCTAGTGGGGTGCGTCCTGCTCACAGTGTTCAGCTAGATCCGTTCCTGTTATCTTCTTACTGACAGGCAGGCTTGTCTTGTTACAGGATTTTAAAGAAAATTACTGATGTTCTTTTGATCCTATTAGTACCACAGTCAGACAGCTAGACTATTTACAGTTAGTGCAGTGCGTCCTGCTCACAGTGTTCTGCTAAACCTACAAGTTAGTGGGGTGCGTCCTGCTCACAGTGTTCAGCTAAACCTACAAGTTAGTGGGGTGCGTCCACCTCACAGTGTTCAGCTAAACCTACAAGCTAGTGGGGTGCGTCCTGCTCACAGTGTTCAGCTAGATCCGTTTCTGTTATCTTCTTACTGACAGGCAGGCTTGTCTTGTTACAGTAAATACAGCTACCTGAAGAAAATTGCTGGTGTTCTTTTGATCCTATTAGTACCACAGTCAGGCAGCTAGACTATTTACAGTTAGTGCAGTGCGTCCTGCTCACAGTGTTCTGCTAAACCTACAAGTTAGTGGGGTGCGTCCACCTCACAGTGTTCAGCTAAAGCTACCTGTAGAAGGTTGGTGGTGTTCTCATACTACAGGCAGGCAGTTGATTTTGCTAGCTGCATATCAGTACATATATATATATATATATATATATATATATATATATATATCCCAGCTTAGTGCAGCTACAGGCCATTAGTATGTCTGGAAGGCCAAGAAGGAGAGGCAGACAGTCACAAGCCAAAAAGAGAGGGCAAGCAGGCTCTGTGTCTAGTGCTGGTCGTGGAGACGGTGCATCCTCATCAGCACGTGGCCATGGGACACGCTTGGCCTTTTTTTCGGCAGCTGGCCATGTTGAGCCGCAACATGCGGAAGACTTGGTCGAGTGGATGACCAAGCCGTCCTCATCCTCCTCATCCTCTCTCACCCATGCCCAGGGTACTTTGTCTGGCAAAGCAGCGGCCTCTTCCCTCGGCTCAATGTCATCAGTGACTCCTTCCCTAGCCCCACCATGTCCTCCTGAGGAGTCCCTCGAACTGTTTGACCACAGTGTTGGGTACATGCTCCAGGAGGATGCCCAGCGTTTGGAAGGCTCTGATGATGATACTGAGCTCGATGAAGGCAGTAACACGAGCACGGACAGAGGGGGTGCCCAAGAAGGACAGCAATCTGGCAGTCATGCTCCCCCTGCTGCAGCATACTGCCAGGTTTGCTCCAGTGATGAGGAGGGAGGGGATGATGAGGTCACTGACTCAACGTGGGTGCCTGATAGGAGAGAGGAGGAGGAGGAGGAGGAGGAGGCGGCACATCACCAACGAGGCAGGATGCCCTCCAGGGGCCAGCCTAAGGGCAGCACATTGACTGCATCACACCCCAAAGCTCCACATGTGCAGGGCGCTGCAGTCTCTGCGCGTTATTCAAAAAGTTCTTTGGTGTGGGTCTTTTTTGAGACGAGTGCATCAGATCGCACCGCTGCTATTTGCAACATATGTCTCAAGCGTATCTCGCGTGGCCAAAACATCTCCCGCTTGGGTACCACATGCTTGACCAGACATATGTTGACCTGCCATGCAGTTCGTTGGCAAGCGTATCTAAAAGACCCACACCAAAGAACAAAGAGGACCTCTGCTTGCTCCTCATCAGCTGAGATTTCCAACCCTACTAGACCTTCAGTCCTCTCTGAGACCTGCACTGAGAGGAATGAAGGTGTAGAATTAGGTGTGTCACAGCCACGTACTTGTGGGCAATCTGATTTTGGTACACCGACGTCAGATTGTACCAGGCAAATTTCCCTGCCCCAGCTGCTGCACCGCCGAAAGAAGTTTGCTCCCAGCCATCCACATGCCCAACGGTTGAATGCTAGCTTGGCAAAATTGCTAGCACTTCAACTGCTGCCTTTTCAGTTGGTAGACTCTGCCCCCTTCCGTGAGTTTGTGGAATGTGCGGTTCCTCAGTGGCAGGTACCCAAACGCCACTTTTTCTCACGGAAGGCGATTCCGGCTCTCTACCAGCATGTGGAAGGCAATGTCCATGCCTCGCTGGACAGGGCGGTCAGCGGTAAGGTGCATATTACCGCTGACTCATGGTCCAGCAGGCATGGACAGGGACGTTACCTAAGTTTCACGGCGCATTGGGTGACTCTGCTGGCAGCTGGGAAGGATGCAGGACAAGGTGCAGTAGTGTTGGAGGTTGTTCCGCCACCACGCCTCCAAAATGCTAATGATTGTGACACACCTCTCTCCTCCACCCCCTCCTCTTCTTCTTCCTCCATGGCCTCTTCCTCGGAACCAGCGGTGCTCCGTAGTCGTTCAAGGGGCTACGCAAGTACGCAGGCCAAAAGATGCCATGCGGTGCTTGAGCTGGTGTGCTTGGGGGACAGGAGCCACACTGGGGCAGAGGTTCTGTCAGCTCTGCAGGGGCAGGTTCAGAGGTGGTTGACGCCACGCCAACTTAAGGCAGGAATGGTGATTTGCGACAATGGCACCAACCTCCTCTCTGCCCTCCGACAGGGACAAATGACCCATGTGCCCTGTTTGGCTCACGTCCTTAACTTGGTGGTGCAGCGGTTCTTGGGCAGGTACCCGGGCTTACAGGATGTCCTGAGGCAGGCCAGGAAAGTCTGTGTGCATTTCCGCCGGTCATATAATGCCAGTGCTCGGCTGACGGACCTCCAAAAGGAGTTTAACCTGCCCAAGAACCGCCTAATCTGTGACATGCCCACCAGGTGGAACTCAACGTTGGCCATGCTGCAGCGGCTGCACACGCAGCAGAGGGCCATCAATGAGTACCTGTGCGACTATGGCACCAGGACAGGGTCAGGGGAGCTTGGTTTTTTTTCCCCACGCCAGTGGGCCATGATCAGGGATGCATGCACTGTCCTGTCACCATTTGAGGAGGCCACGAGGATGGTGAGCAGTGACAGTGCATGCATCAGTGACACTGTTCCCCTTGTCCACCTGTTGGAGCACACGCTGCGTGGAATAATGGACAGGGCACTTGAGGCAGAACAGAGGCAGGAAGAGGAGGACTTCCTTAGCTCTCAAGGCCCCCTTTATCCAGACAGTGTTCCTGCGTGCCCGCCGATCACACAGGAAGAGGAGGAGGAGGAAGAGGAGGAGGAGGAGGAGGAAGATTGTGTCAGTATGGAGGTGGAGCCTGGCACTCAGCATCAGCAGCAGTCTTTAAGGGATCAGTCCCAAGAAACACATGGACTTGTACGTGGCTGGGAGGAGGTGGCTGCGGACCATGTCGTCCTTAGTGACCCAGAGGACTCCGGACCGAATGCCTCAGCAAACCTACGCTGCATGGCCTCCCTGATCCTGCAAAGCCTGCGTAAGGATCCTCGTATTCGTGGTATCAAGGAGAAGGACCAATACTGGCTGGCAACCCTCCTTGATCCACGTTACAAGGGTAAGGTTGCGGACCTTATCTTGCCATCGCAGAGGGAGCAGAGGATGAAACATCTTCGGGAGGCCTTGCAGAAAGGTCTGTGCAACGCGTTCCCAGAGACTGGGAGGTTACAAACTCCTGTTTCTGGACAACGTGTTGCTGAGGCTTCGGTCAGTCAAAGAAGGAGCGGTAGAGAAGGTGGCCTTCTGACCGATGCGTTCAGACAATTTTTTGGTCCACAGCCCCAAGGTATGATCGGTTCCAGCAACCATCGCCAGCGTCTGTTTTACATGGTGCAGGAATACCTAGGGGCAAGATCAGACTTGGACACCTTTCCCACCGAAAATCCTCTGGGTTACTGGGTCTTGAGGATGGATCACTGGCCAGAGCTTGCACAGTATGCAATTGAGCTACTGGCCTGTCCTGCATCCAGCGTTCTTTCGGAACGCACATTCAGTGCTGCTGGAGGCGTGGTAACCGATCACAGGGTGCGTCTGTCCACTGACTCGGTCGATCGACTGACCTTCATAAAAATGAATGAGTCTTGGATCACCACCAGCTACCAAGCACCTGATGCTGATGTAACCGAATAATTTTTTTTGAAATCTCAGATCCCTTCAAAGACTGCCTATGCTGATGCTGAGTGACTATCCCTGAGTAATTATCCTCTTCATCCTCAATCATCACGCTGATAGCTTGTAAGAACATTTTTGGTTCTGGGTGCCACCACCAGTGCCTAAGGCACAATTTTTCAGCCCCTGTTTAACAGGGGCGTGTAATTACGATTTTTGATGTAATACTTTGCAGCAGGGCTCGTTCCTGCATTCCAACTAGAGTGTCTGTGAGGGGTTGCAGTGTTGTGACACCAGTGCCTAAGGCCCAATTTTTCAGCCCTTGTTTAACAGGGGCGTGTAATTACAATTTTTGATGCAATACTTTGCAGCAGGGCTCGTTCCTGCATTCCAACTAGAGTGTCTGTGAGGGGTTGCAGTGTTGTGGCACCAGCACCAGTGCCTAAGGCCTAATTTTTCAGCTCCTGTTCAACAGGGGCATGTAATTACAATTCTTGATCTAATATTTCACAGCAGAGCCCTGTGAGGGCTTACAGTGTTGTGGCCACAGCAACACCTAAGGCCCAAATTTCTGCTGAGTATATAGGGCAGGACCCTACTTTCAAACAACTAACTTACAAACGACTCCTACTTGCAAACGGAAGGAGACAACAGGAAGTGAGAATAAATCTACCCCTAGGAAGGGAAATTCTCTCCTGTAAGAGTTAATATGGGAAAAACATTTCTCCTTTCCACTGATGCTTTCCAATCCATTGGGACAAAAAGTGAGGTGAAATCTTCTGAAGAGGAGGAAAGACAGCAAAACAAATGTCACAGGGGTGATAACCCTTCCCTATGTTTTCCAAAAAGATTTTTTGGCTGGAGCTAAACACGTTAAAAATGTACCCGTTCAAAATTACGAAGAGATTCTACTTAACAACAAACCTACAGCCTGTATACTGCTGTTCAGAGTATATAGGGCCTGGTGGCCCCACACCTTTCCTTATTTTAATTTGGGTGCGGGGTTCCCCTTAATATCCATACAAGACCCAAAGGGCCTGGTAATGGACTGGGGGGTACCCATGCCGTTTGTCTCACTGATTTTCATCCATATTGCCAGGACCCGACATTACATTAAACCCGCAAGCAGTTTTAAATGAGATTTTTTCCTTTAAAAATGACATTTGGTGCAGGGACTGTTCTAAACACGGGAAACACGCGTCACTTTACAGGCATACTATAGACACCCCTCAGGTACGATATTTAAAGGAATATTTCACTTTTTTTTTTTTTACTTTAAGCATCATTAAAATCACTGCTCCCGAAAAAACGGCCGTTTTTAAAAGTTTTTTTTGCATTGATACATGTCCCCTGGGGTAGGACCCGGGTCCCCAAACCCTTTTTAGGACAATACCATGCAAATTAGCCTTTAAAATGAGCACTTTTGATTTCGAACGTTCGAGTCCCATAGACGTCAATGGGGTTCTAACGTTCGTGCGAACTTTCGGTCCGTTCGCAGGTTCTGGTGCGAACCGAACCGGGGGGTGTTCGGCTCATCCCTAGTCATCACCAATATTTGTGGCTGCTGCAGGGTTTTTTATTTTGTCTTTCACTAAGGTTCCTTTTTTTCCCCCTCAGTACACAAAAAACAAGGAATCTGCTATGAGGTAATCATAAAATCCAGGCACCATTTTTTTTGCAGCCTTCATTTCCCTGGCTTTACATTGAGCTGATCTGATGGGCAAAGTTCCTGTACTTCCTGGTACCATTGAAGCCTGCCTTCACATCCTGCTCCATGCACATTTCTTTTGGTCAGTGAGGCAGATCATCATAGAGAGATGAGCCAATAGGAATACAATATGTGAGGTAGTGGTAGGCAAGCTTGACACTATCTGGAAGTGTGACCTAGTTGTCTGTACATACTTATGTTTCTCTCAGAAATGTTTTAACCCGATAAATATAAAAAAAGGATACTAATAACGTTTAACAATTAGGTATGAGCCAAACTGCCTGGGCTTGGTTAGCAGTTTCAAAAATTTTACTCTACTGTATGTTCAAATTTTGCAAACTTAGACGCAAACCTGATTAAAGTCTATAGGAGGTGAATCTTGTTATTAAATTCTTTCCATTTGTAGGGATTATAGGCAAGCTTTTGTCAAACAAAATTAATGGAAACCAAGCACTACCACATGGAAACATGTACTGATGAAAAAAAGTGTCCCTCCCTACACAAAATTGTCAGCTCTCTCCAACAGCTCCAACACAATTGCATAGAACAATTACAGTGGACATACTGTATACCACTTTCTCAGCGCTCCCAAACTGTGAGCCAGTGTCCATAGTCTCTTAAGAAATTGATATTCAGACAGGTCATGATAGGTGTCCAGATCCAGCGAGCTCTGTAGCTCCTGGGATGGGACCTTAGGGGGATCCATTTATGAATGCATGAAAAGGAATACAAAGGCAGGGTGCTGGGGTAAGTAGGATCAAAACTACAACAAGCCTGCTGCTTAATAAAGGGGTTGAATCCTTGGAAAGGCTTTGCTGCCCACTCACCTCTGACATCACTCCTGTCATTCCATGTCTCTAATTGTGGCCATAGAGGTCACCTTTATCCTCAGGTAGTCTTCTGCCGCTTCTTTCCTCTTTTTCTTGGGAAACATCTGCACAATTTTTGCATCAACATAAATCAGTACAAGACAGTCTTACAGACATACAGGAACATCTTGAAGTCTCACATTTGCCTTGCTTGCAACTGCAGTGGACTACCTGCAACACACTTCAGGGACAGGATTTCTAGTCATCAATAAGCAAAAGCGAATGCATACGTACATCACGCCCACATATGTAAATGGTGTTCATCAAACGTTAAAGTGAGAGCAACAATTCTATCCCAAGACCTCCTCTCTAACTCTAAACATGTAATCTGTAAATATTTTTAAAGTGTTGCACATGGAGATTTTTAAGTACCAAAGTTTGGCACCATTCCACGAGTCTGCGCAATTTTAAAGCATGACATGTTTGGTATCTATTTACTTGGCGTAACATCATCTTCCACATTATACAAAAAATTGGGCTAACTTTAGTGCTTTTTTTTTAATTCATGAAACTGTTTTTTTTTTTAAAAAAAAACATGTTTGAAAAATTGCTGCGCAAATACCATGTGACATAAAAACTTGCAGCAACCTCCATTTTATTCCCTAGAGTCTCTAATATATAATTTTTGGGGATTCTGGGTAATTTTCTAGCAAAAAAATTATGACAGTATGTTTACATGCAAGAGCGGAGTGCCAGAATGGGCCCGGATAGGGGGATGGGATTGCTTTTTGATGAATACAACATTTCAGATTTGATACACTTACAATGTGTATGTTTAATTTTGCTTGCTGCCCATCTGCAAGGTTGAAGCGTATTTCATACAACTTTGCCATATTTCATGGTCTACATTCACCCTTGAGTATACTAATACACCAATACCTGTCTCAAATGTTACACACATGTGTAAATGTCAGTTTGAGAGAGATTTTGTTTTGCTAAAATGAATAGAAAGAAAGTTACAAGTAAAACCAGCACCATAAGATTTTCATTGTTTTGGTTCACAATTACATACATTTATAAGACAAAAAACTGCAGGATATTTTGTGGAGAACTTTTAACATAAAGTCCATAGGGGCATTGTCTATGCAAAAATGCATTTAAAAAGGTGTGCCCAAGTGTGGGAACCAGGGCTGTCTTTAATATTGATTGGACCCTGGGCAAACATTTTATTGGGCACCCCCCCTCAGCTAGACTCAAAATGAGTTTACTGCAGCAGATCAGGCAGTGATTCTGATTAGTTGCTAAAGGTTACAGAACATCATTACTGCTCACTAATTAGATTGTAGAGGTTACTGCAAATCATTATTACTCACTGATTAGTTGCTAGAGGTTACTACACATCATAATCTCTCAGTGCAAATTGCGGGTGTGGCCAAACTGCACTAGCATTGAGGGGTGCGCTTTGTACAGAGTGCAGGGTTGGGGGGTGCTACGTGCAGAGTGCGGGGTTGAGGGATGCACTATGTGCAGAGTGCAGGGGTGAGGTGGGTGCAGAGTGCAGGAGTGAGGTGGGTACAGAGTGCAGGAGTCAGGTAGGTTCAGTGTGCAGGGGTGAGGTGGGTGCAGAGTGCAGGAGTCAGGTAGGTGCAGAGTGCAGGGGTTAGGTGGGTGCAGAGTGCAGGGTTGAGGTGGGTGCAGAGTGCAGGAGTCAGGTAGGTGCAGAGTGCAGGGGTGAGGTGAGTGCAAGGGTAAGGTGGGTGCAGAGTGCAGGAGTCAGGTAGGTGCAGAGTGCAGGTGTCAGGTGGGTGCAGGGGTGAGGTGGGTGCAAAGTGTAGGAGTGAGGTGGGTGCAGAGTGCAGAAGTCAGGTAGGTGCAGAGTGCAGGAGTCGGGTTGGTGCAGAATGCAGGGGTGAACTGGGTGTAGAGTGCAGGGGTGAGGTGGGCGCAGAGTGCAGGGGTGAGGTGGGTGCAGAGTGCAGGGGTGAGGTGGGTGCAGAGTGCAGGGGTGAGGTGGGTGCAGAGTGCAGGAGTCAGGTAGGTGCAGAGTGCAGGAGTCAGGTAGGTGCAGAGTGCAGGAGTCTGGTAGGGGTAGGTGCAGAGTGCAGGGGTGAGGTGGGTGCAAAGTGTAGGAGTGAGGTGGGTGCAGAGTGCAGGAGTCAGGTAGGTGCAGAGTGCAGGTGTCGGGTTGGTGCAGAGTACAGGGGTGAAGTGGGTGCAGAGTGCAGGGGTGAGGTAGGTGCAGAGTGCAGGAGTCAGGTGGGTGCAGAGTGCAGGAGTCAGGTGGGTGCAGAGTGCAGGGGTAAGGTGGGTGCAGAGTGCAGGGGTAAGGTGGGTGCAGAGTTCAGGGGCGAGGTGGGTGCAGAGTTCAGGGGCGAGGTGGGTGCAGAGTGCAGGGGTGATGTGGGTGCAGAGTGCAGGAGTGAGGTGGGTGCAGAGTGCAGGAGTGAGGTGGGTGCAGAGTGCAGGAGTGAGGTGAGTGCAGAGTGCAGGAGTGCACGGCTCTCCCCCCCTCCAGATTCCAGTACAGAGCTCCACTCCCCCTAAGTACAAGGCTTTCCTCCCACAAACCCCCTCGGATTCCAGTACACAGTTTTCCAAATGCTACTCACAGTGTGTTGTCCAATGTCCATGCAGCCTGCCAGTCCCAGAGGCAGCTTCCCCCGTGCAGAGTCCCCGCCCCCTTCCTCCTTCGCTCTCAGAGATTGATGTGTATACCCAAGGGATCAGAGCTACTGCCGGGAGAGGAGCACTGTCACTTGGAAAGACACAAGCAGCGCTTGTCTTTCCAAGTGGCAGTAGCAAGCAGCCAGCATGCGACCAGCAATGGAGGTGGCCGAACTCCGGCAGGCAGCGCGAGGCTCAAGGGGCAGGCAGCGTAGGGCCTTCCAACAATGACAGGGCCCTGGGCAGATGCCCCTTTTGCCCCATGTTAAAGACGGCCCTGGTGGTAATGAAAATCATTTTCTAGCCACTTTTTCCTAGTTCACCTTTTTGCCTATATCAGGAAAAAGGCTATGCACTACATTATAGGTTATTCTTTATGCCTTGTGGTGAACCTGCAAATTTTTCTACCAAAAAGTTTTCTAACATCACAGTTTTGGGGGATTTGCTGCAAACCCATGGTAGCAGTGAACCTGAACCTCCTTCCTATTACAGATGTGTCCAAAACTTTTAGGGACTAGTCAGTGCTGTATATATATGCTAAATGGAGCCATAGCATACATACATCATGTTATCAACAATGGCTCTGATCTTTTCAAAACTACCAAAAATGAAAGGTGCACATAGGCAAGATAATATGCAAGACAGTACAAAGGAGTCCCCAGCACACTTTCAAGCTAGCCAAGAAAAAAAAAACAATCTGTTTTACCTACCTAGATTAAAAACAAGGGTTTCAGTTGCAAATACAATACATTTTCAAATACATGTGGAAGCCACCTCTGTGTGATCCTTAAAGTAGTTTATAAACATAGTATTATAAACATGTTATACTTACCTGCTCTGTGCAATGATATTGCACAGAGTGGCATTGAACCTCCTTTTCTGGGGTCACCCTGTGCTTTAGGCTCTTCCGCTACCTGGTGTACTACCATAAGAAGTCACTTCCTATGGGGGCGCACCTGTGGGCTTGTTCCTGGGCTGTATTCATCTATAAACACACAGTGTGGCTCGGCCCCACCTCCCACTCCCTCTTTACAGGATATGACTGACAGCCTATGGCTCCATTTGCTCTCTGCCAAGCTTGTAGGAGTGGGAAGAAGGGAGAGACCAGATGCAGCCGGGCGCCACGCTGGATCAACATGGGGGGATAGGCACCAAAAGTGGTAGGGAATGCATTAAGGTAAAAAAAAATTTAAAGTCTAATCTAAATTTCCCAAGTATGAGATTTATACAACAATTCACAAACAGAGAGAGTATGTTCACCTGAGGAAAGCCCTCCCAAGCAACAGCAACACCAGAAACCCAGACATCACTTTTAACCGCTTAAGGACCGCCCCATGTACGTATACTGTGGCTGGGCGGCCCTTAAGCGCAAAAACACGTACCTGCACGTGATTCTTTCTTTCAGCTCTGGGGCACACACGCACGGTGCTAGAGCCACGCTCCAGCTATCCCCCACACAGTAAGAAAGCACTCCCAGGGAACACATTTAACCCTTTGTTCGCCCCTGATGTTAACCCCTTCCCTGCCAGTGTCATTGTACAGTGACAGTGACAGTTTTTAGCCCTGATCACTGTATTAGTGACACTGGTCCCCAAAAAGTGTCACTTGGTGTCAGATTTGTCCACGGCAATGTTGCAGTCCCACAAAAAATCACTGATCGCTGCCATTACTAGTAAACAAAAAAAAAAAAAGTCCATAAATCTATCCCATAGTTCGAAGACGCTATAACTTTTGCACAAACCAATCAATATACGCTTATTGAGATTTTTTATTTTTTTTTACCAAAAACATGTAGTAGAATACATATTGGCCTAAATTGATGAAGACATTTATTTTTTACATTTTTTTATTGGATATGTTTTAAAGTAAAAAATATTTTTTTGATCAAATACAACCAAAAGAAGCTCTATTTGTGGGAAAAAAGGAAATCAATTTTATTTGGGTACAGTGTTGCATGAACGCACAATTGTCAGTTAAAACAACGCAGTGCAGTATCGCAAAAAATGGCCTGGTCAGGGGGGGGGGGGACCTTCCAGGGCTGAAGTGGTTAAGCTGAGCATAGATTTTTTTCCGTGGGGGGCAGGATTCTCCCATCAACAAGAAAAGTGTTCCCCACTTCTCCACTCCCCAATTGTATTCAGAAAGCAGCTCCCACTGCTGTAAGACTACACTCATCACTGGCTGTAGCCAATTAGCTGCAACTGCTGATCAACACGTTTTTAAGCATGTCTGTTCGACAGAGGTTGATCTAAGGCCACACACAGATCAAAATTTGTCCAGTCCCTGCTGAAGTGGACGAATTTCAATCCATCTATGTCCAGCTTTGCAAGGCAGAGCTTCTAGTGTGTGCCTGCACCAAATCCAGGAAAGCAACAATGGCAGTCCCTCTGATGTGTTTGAAATTAGCATAAACTGGAAGGTGCCCATGGACAAAGCAATATACAAAAAAGTACTATGGGAATTCCCAACACCATTTCAAGCTAGGCAGCAGAAACACTAATTAATCTTTTTAAAGACACAATTTTTAGTTTTAGTTATACATACATTTGCAAATACATGGAAGCCACACTACTGCGTCAAGGCCTGTAGTGCCCCCTAGCAATGGGTTGTTAACCCAGGTCCTGCTTCAGGCACCCAATGTAAAGTGTGCAGCAAGAAATGCTAGAATCCTCTCCCATTGCTCTGGCTCACTCGTCTTGGCCTACAGGACTGTCAGGGAATTCACACCTACTTGTCACAATATAGTTGTACAGGGTACTAAATTCTGTGGTTGCAGGTCAGGTCTTTAGGGGACACACCACACATCCAACTCAACTAACACAAGGGTTAATTGGGTTCAGGGTGCATAGTCCGGATGAGAGACTCTCCTTCTCCTGTCCAACACTTGTTTCTGTACAACGCACTTACTCCCCAGGTATAGGCCACCCCTGCAATCCACAAGAATAATGAGACACAATTTGCACCTTTCATTAACTTTTCACATGGTGTCAGTGAACATGAACATAGAAACTTTTCGGAAATAGTCAGGATTGAATATATTGTATGTGGATATACACTGTATGTGTCAGTGATTCTGGACTTTAACCTAGTGGAACATGAAATAGAAAACAGTTATTCTGCTATGTATATTGATAGGACTGAATAAACTTTGCAATCACAAGGAAAATAGGGCTGAATCATTTTAAAACCTCCAAAAAATCTCGAAAGGATCATCAGCATATTTTTTCTTCCTATTTAAAGGTATTTAAAAATATAACAACATCTTTGATTAGCCAAACAAGGCACACATTTATTTAAAAAAACAACTTTTTAAATTATGTGTGTGTCTTATTTTTATTTGGTTTTATCTCATTAAAAAATGTTGTTATATTTTATAGAATTTATAGAATTTTTTTTGGATTCCAGATCTCAGTCCTCATGAACTCAATTTAAAGGAACAGATAATCCACTATGTTTCCTGTTCCATTGGTACCCTTCCACTTAAAGCAGGAATTCACCCAAAAGGGGAAGTTCCGCTTTAAGTCCCCCTCCCCCTTTCTCTCTCATATTTGACATGTCATTTTTGTGGGATGGGTACCCAGTCTTCACAGGTACCTGCTCCCATTTTTGCAAAAGCTCCCCCCCACACTCCCTGCAGTCTTCTGGGACATGTCACAGGTCCCAGAAGACTGTTAGACCATTCACAAAGTGTAGCGTAGCTCGGGCACGCCCACTGGGTAACCGGCTGTGAAGCCGAAAGCAGCATAGCTGGCTGCCCACAGTTAGAATGCTGTTGCTGGGAACCCCTTTAAAGAGGATCCATCAAACCAGGAGCAGGAGAAAAAAAAGTAAACAGACTTTTGGAAACACTATAATTAGTCATAATAAATAAATATTCTAAATAGCAGTAGCTGCTTACACCACATATTACAGTGTTACATCAAGCTTCTGGAGTGGACCGAGTAAATTTTGAATTCACATTGCACTGCTGAGTCATTGCTCTTAGTGGCATAAATGAGCAGCTGACACCTGAGTAGCATAAATGAGTAGCTCACATCCCTACGCAACTCAACAGCCTGCAGTGCAAGATAACTGCAAGACAAGCCCTGCAGAGGAAAAGACTGGACCCATCAACGGTGAACAATTTAATTGTAACTAAAGGCAAAACCAGCAATAAAAACTGTCACGGAACATCCCACACTCCGCTTGAGTGTTTCCGTCAGTGTACCACTTCCTCCCAGTCTGGATACAGATATTAGATATTCCAAATGCTCCCAAGCACAAAACAAGGCGACACTTGCTTAGATGCTAACATGGACTAACCTTTTATTTGAGATCTCTCACAAATATATACAGCAGGATGACTAAAACCTAACCTAATTCACATGAGCTAATTATATAATCCTTTATACAGCCTAGGTGACTGAGACATGACCTTTTGCCCAGACTTGTGGTCACCGAGCTTCACACAGTAACAGTTAATTAACACAAACAACAATGGGTGAAAAGACTCTTAGAGCCACACTAGACTTATTTACAATAAACACATTATAGCAGACAACAGACAGGTAGCTGGAATTGATGACATTAGCATTTAACAGTAGGAGTCCCAAAGGTATGAATCAGTCACCATTCTAAATTGGCATATAAAGGGTTCCCAGAGTCTGTGTGTCTTGGGGGGACATGGAGCTGAATCCAAAGTAATACCAACCCCAGGGCCCCTAGGCATACAGCTCACAGAGAGCACCACTCCCCCAAATGCCAGGGCCCATAATCGGTGGGCAAGAGGCTTGCGTTCAGTCCCCTCCAAAAGCCTATGTCCCGGGTGAATCTGTCACATTTCTCCCCCATCAAAGGTTGACTAACAAGGTCCCAGACCTCCACCTGGTCTGGACATGCGTTAGTCAGGCAGAGTGAAATCACACAGTTTTCCCGCATGATCTCTTTTCTTGGCTGCAAGGAATAGTTGACCTCAGTAGGTGTGGGACAGAGGTTATTTACTCTCTGTCTGGCTGCCAGCGCTTCAGCTGGGTGGTTTTTAACATTCTGGGGCTCGGTTTGCTGCTGGGCAGAGGGGCCGATCACCCCAGCTTCCTGAAGCTGTAGGGAGACACTAGGTGCTAGGCAGAGGCCAGCGGCGCTCTGCCCTGTTGCCAGTGATTCAGCTGGGAGTATCAGCTTTACCACCTCAGCTTGTCACTGGAGAGAGGGGCCGACTGCCCCGGCTCCCTGGAACTCCACAGTTGATGCCGGTGCTGGGCAGAGGTTGGTAGCACTCTGCCCTGTTGCCAGCACTTCTGCTGGGGACTCCACATCCTCCGCTCCGGCTAACCGTTGGGAGAGGAGGCTGGCTTCCTCCACTCCCAAACTGTGTAGCTGCCATTGGGGAGGTGAGCCGACTGCTTCCTTTTCCATTCCCTCATCTGGCTGCTGGAATGACATGTCTGTGGTACTGTCTCCCAGGTGCACGGATCTTTGCTGGGGAGGAAAGACCGCTTCCTCCACCCTGGCCAACTGTTGGGAAGGGACGAAGAACACCTCCTCCCCCTTCTCCCCCTGTATCTGCTGCTGGGAAGTGATTGCCACCTTCTCACCCTGAGCCTCCGAAACTGCCACAGGTGTGGGGCAGAGGTCTTGGACCCTCTGACCGATGACCAGCGCTTCAGCTAGGGAAGTTCCTTGTAACTCCACAGATACTGCTGTTGGAGCTGGGCAGAGCACAGTGAAGTTTGGCCCTAATACCAGCTCTTCTGCTGGAGGCTCATCAGGTAGTTCTTCCTCGGCAGAAAAGTCCATCAAATCCCCTGTCTCAGCAACTGGTGTCTGGGGATAGAGGTTCACCATCTCCTGTCCGTGGAACCCAGAAGATGCTATCAGTGCTGGGCAGAGGTTAGCAGAGCTCTGCCCTGTTGTCAGCGCTTCAGGTTTGGGGACAGCAATCTCCGGAGTTTCCCGGGTGAGTCTGTCACAAAAACTTTTTAAATTGCATAAATACCGTAATTTATTTCCTTGATGTAATCAGAATTATATTTAATTTGAACAGTGCCAAGCAAATCAATTAGAGGTACACAAAAATGTGATCATTACATTAAGAGTCCAAAGTGCTTGGACACTTTATCTGATATCATAGGATCAAGCTCAAGCACTAAAAATTCACTACCTATCTAAAAAGGATAGTAGCCTTCTGTTGTTGATGTAAAATTGTCAATGTTTACCACAAATCAAAGCCTGACTGCAAGGCCTGCTGTTACTATTTTATTTATTGTTTTGCATTGTAATATTGCAATGCAAGACAATTACTGACCCCCTCACTACTGGAGGACCTGTCGCCTACACCAAATACCATGCTTCATGACTGGCTGCAATGTGCCTTTCACTAGTTCTTGGTTACCCATAGCAATTGCATTATTCCTCCTGCTTGTCTTGTTGAGTAGACCTTCTGTAGTGGCTTTGCTTTATACACCACCTTTGCTTTACTGACCCTAGTTCTTTCATACACCTGGAACCATCATACACCCCTTTAAATTACTTCAGACCAGGCTCAGGACAGTTGATGCAACTTTTACTTGAAACATATTGATGATATAGTTCAGTGTGAACATATAAAATAGAATATCACCTAGCTAACAAACCATAGGCAACCTGCCCACATACTACTATGCAAAAGATATAAAAGTGATATTGTAACAATTTTACAGCTTGTATTTCATATAAAGTAAAGGAGATGAATCAACAAATCTAAAAAAGTTCTCTGCACTGTTGGTATTAATTAATACCGTACTTAGTTCATAATCAGCCAAAGATTACCTTTTTATTACAACTAATTACAGATTCATTACATAGTACCCAGATTTTATTTGGAACAAATAAAGCTGATCATATTATAAAATTCTTTCTTTTGACTGACTCTGTTGGACAGACAATATTACAGGTTTTCTGCTCTTAGGTGGGGGTATATTTGTATATTGTATTTATTAATAACAGCTGGACATGTTATTGCAACAGTGAGATTGTGCCTGTGATATAAATACAGTAGAGTGCGTCTTTTCTATTTGAAGCTGACTGAAAAAAAACATTATAACTTTAAAGTCCAACCTAAGCTCATACATTTTTTAACCTTTAAATAGGGTAGATAAGTTTAAAGTCCACTGCTTACCAGCGGGGATATGTTCCTTCACATCAAGAAATGAGAAGAAACCTCTATAAAGTCAAGAACAATTTCCTCTTAGACGTCTGTCACTGAAACAGGTGTCCCCATGGCAAAAACACCCCCTAACTTTATGTTTTTGCAACAGCTGAAATATTTTGCATTTGCCATGACTTTCTGGCTTAGTGAAAATAGTCACCAGGGCAAAAAGAGAGAGTGAATCTCCTGAATTGGGCCAAAATAGCAATAAAAACCTGAAAGGAGTTTTATTCCCTCCCTCCCTATGACATCAAACACTAACATAGATTTGGATTAACATAAATTTTATACCCCATGAATAAATATCCAAATACCACTTTTACTAATTTAGGATGACACCACGTCCCAAACATTGGTATTACCCAGGGGTTTTTTTCTTGGAGAATAGGTGCAGGAACTCCCCGTCTGAGTCATCCCTTGTCTCTGCCCCTACCCACCTCTGACCACGTCCCTTGATTCCACCCCCTACCCACCTACCAGTACTGCCCCTTTTAGAGAATACAGAACCAAATATCATTTTGTGGTGCTAAATCATTTGTATGGAACATGTTAATGATAAAAAGAAAAGCAGTAAAATAGATCCCCTGCAGCCAGGAAAAGAATCCCAGCAATAGATCCCCACACAACAATAGACTCCCCCAGCAGTAATGGACTCCACCCCAACAACAATAGATTCCCTTCAGCAACAGTGAACCACCCACAACAAAATATCACACCCAGTAACAAAATATCCACCCAAGCAACATTAGACCCCCAAGCAGCAACAACAGATCTCCCAGCAGCCAGCATCAATAGATCCTCCAGCAGCCAGTAAAAATAGACCTCTCCCTCAAGAGTAGATCCCTTCCAGCAACATAAGACCCCCTCAGCAACAATAGATTCCCCATCAGCAACAATAGACCCTCACACAAAATCATATCCCCACCAGTGACAATAGATCCCCCAGCAGCCAACATCAATAGACCCTCCACCACACCCCACACCCCGCTATTACATACATTCAGTGCTGGAGGTGCGTTCCCCCACGTTCCCACTGAAAAAAAGCCCTGCTTACCGTAATTTTCCTTTCCTGGCCCATCCTCACGTCAGGACAGGACTCCCTCCCTAGTGGCCTGTCACAGGCTAAGTTATCGAACATCTTAGTTGGGGAAGGGACTGTCTTTTATTCAGCTTGGAACATGTGGTCATGCGGGGCTCCAAATGAGGTGTTAACCTATTATGTGCTGACGTGAGGATGGGCCAGGAAAGGAAAATTACGGTAAGTGATAACAATTTTCCATTATGAAGACAGTCTTAGTGCCACTAAGAACCCTAAGGTTCATGCAGCAGGCCAACGGGTACTCTGCTCGTCCTCATTACCATTTAGCAATAGCATGTAAGCTTTATTAGAAGAATCAAATTCCCCAAAACACAATTAAAAAGTATACTTCTAGCGTAGTTCTTAAATGGAAAGCAACATAAATAAAATTAAAGACTTTTAACTTTCTGACACACTGAAACTTGTTTTTTAAAAAAAACAGTGATTGTCTAGTTTTTGAAGCTTTTTGGATAATGGCTTCCTGAAAAATAGATCCCCATTTCTTTTTTATATCTTGCCATACAGCATAATGCAGAGTGTACCCTTTTAAAGCGATAAAGTGCTTCCTAAATATTCTCTTTTATGCTACTGTTAACATATAATTGCTCCATCATACTACGTAGTATATATCTCTTCACAGTAGGGAGTGCTAAGTATATTCTTTTTGCTGAACCGCAGACTAATTTAGCTCCTTACAGCACCAGAATGTGATTCACATCCCTTGCTTATTATCTTGCAAGACTCTGGCAAAATCAGATCTTTCTCAGATCTGAAGGAGCAGTGGTGTTGTCCTTGCTTTCATAATTCAGTTCTAACTATACTGCTTTGACATGTATATATAACTTGAAAATTGTATTGTAAAACAGACAAAAGGCAACACTCAATGGCTTGTGACCAGTATATTGTATACATTATATTGTATTTCCGTGTGTATTGTAAGCATAATGATTTACACTGTCTCCACTCATTAAAATATCTATGATAGATCTGTATTTCTACATTTTATAAGCATTTATATCAGTCTCCCACACACATGCTTTCTGTGATCAATAAGGCGAGCGAAAGAAAGAAAAAGAGCACAGTGCAACCCACTGCAACCAATCAAAAGTTAGATTTCATAAAGGCATTTCTCAGATGGTCATTTTTGTGTATTTATCTAGACATTTGCAGTGCAGGTTGGCTTCTTTCTTTTCACAATTAAGAATTTCTATTGAAAGAGTAATCATTACAACCACTGAAATGCAATAGAGTATGCAACAAAGCACTTATAGAACATGGCAAGTGTTCAGTTTGCTTCTTAAAGCGATATTAAAGCATTGTTTTGTTTTTTCTTTAAATAACAAGCATGTCATGTTTACCTGCTCTGTGCAGTGGTTTTGCATAGAGCAGCCCGGATCCTCCTTTTCTCTGGTCCCACACCAGCTAATACAGTAGGTGTAACAGGAATAAAAAAGATGTATCTCTGCGCTGTGGTGGGGCTGTGGTGGGGCGGCAGCTGACACAAATAAGTAATATACCAAACTTATAAATAATTTTAAATGAACAGCAATGAAATGTGAATACTGTGTTATAAATGGACATTGAAATAAAGTCCAAAAAAGTGTTAAAGTGAAAAAAATGCTAAAGTGAAAAAAAATTATATATATATATATATATATATATATATATATATATATAAAAAAGTGTAGCGCGGGATAATAAACCAATATTTTACGTTAAGTGAACATAATGTGCATGCTTACACTAAGGTAAAGTATATATAATTAATCATAATCAAAAATATCCAGTTAAAAAAATAGTCCATACATAATTAATGTGTTAAAGAAAATATGTGCATAATAAAACACGTAATGTGATAACAAAAAAGTTCATTAGTGAAGGTGTCCCAATGAAAGAATTCCAATACAGGACCCTGGGTCTATGTTCTCCACCGCTTGTGCTGCCTATCACCTTTCAATAGATAATGGAGGCTTACCAGAAAGCCTTCGACCGCCCTTCTCAGGGTGGTCAAAACAGGTCTAGTAGAAACAGCAGGGACACTGTTAAGGACTCACGGGTGACCAGCTAGCATCAGTAAGGAATAACTTCCATAGCACAATAAGATAAGTGCTGCACACGGATGGATGACCGAAGGGACAGGAGCAGCGCACCAATGGATAGCCAATGAAAGAAAGCAATGTTGCACATAGGTGAGCTGGATACCATCCAGGAGCAGGGTCAGAGTGGATGATCAGGTCACGATGAGGCCCACTTCTCACTAGTATAGTGGAGTCCTGCTGGGACATCAGATATCCAGGAGAAGGTATGAAGGTGATGAACTGCCAAAGCTGGGGCGCTCAGCGCTGCTGTTCCTTGTATGTTCTCACTGATCACCGCTTGCAAGATGGAGAACGGCCGTGTGGTGTCAGATCTCATCCAGAGCGAGGCTGGTCTGGTATGACCAGTTTTATTTATACATTTATCTTACTGTGCCCTATATCAGCGTTATAGTGCTTAGCCCCTGGATATCCTTCACGGTTTAATTTCAGTAATTTATATGTTTATTTATCATGCACCTAGCGCAATTTCTTCCTTTATAATACATATATATATATATATATATATATATATATATATATATATATATATATATATATATATATATATATATATATATATATACAGTGGGGACAAGAAGTATTCAGTCCCCCTTAAATTTTTCACTCTTTGTTATATTGCAGCCATTTGCTAAAATCATTTAAGTTCATTTTTTTCCTCCTTAATGTACACACAGCACCCCATATTGACAGAAAACCACAGAATTGTTGACATTTTTGCAGATTTATTAAAAAAGAAAAACTGATATATCACATGATCCTAAGTATTCAGACCCTTTGCTGTGACACTCATATATTTAACTCAGGTGCTGTCCATTTCTTCTGATCATCCTTGAGATGGTTCTACACCTTCATTTGAGTCCAGCTGGGTTTGATTATACTGATTGGACTTGATTAGGAAAGCCACACACCTGTCTATAAGACCTTACAGCTCACATTGCATGTCAGAGCAAATGAGAATCATGAGGTCAAAGGAACTGCCTGAAGAGCTCAGAGACAGAATTGTGGCAAGGCACAGATCTGGCCAAGGTTACAAAAAAATTTCTGCTGTACTTAAGGTTCCTAGGAGCACAGTGGCCTCCATAATCCTTAAATGTAAGACGTTTGGGACGACCAGAACCCTTCCTAGAGCTGGCCATACGGCCAAACTGAGTTATCGGGGGAGAAGAGCCTTGGTGAGATAGGTAAAGAAGAACCCAAAGATCACTGTGGCTGAGCTCCAGAGATGCAGTCGGGAGATGGGAGAAAGTTGTAGAAAGTCAACCATCACTGCTGCCCTCCACCAGTCGGAGCTTTATGACAGAGTGGCCCGACAGAAGCCTCTCCTCAGTGCAAGACACATGAAAGCCCGCATGGAGTTTGCTAAAAAAACACCTGAAGGACTCCAAGATGGTGAGAAACAAGATTCTTTGGTCTGATGAGACCAAGATAGAACTTTTTGGCTTTAATTCCAAGTGGTATGTGCGGAGAAAACCAGGCACTGCTCATCACCTGTCCAATACAGTCCCAACAGTGAAGCATAGTGGTGGCAGCATCATGCTGTGGAGGTGTTTTTCAGCTGCAGGGAAAGGAAGACTGGTTGCAATCGAGGGAAAGATGAATGCGGCCAAGTGCAGGGATATCCTGGATGAAAACCTTCTCCAGAGTGCTCAGGACCTCAGACTGGGCCGAAGGTTTTACCTTCCAACAAGACAATGACCCTAAGCACACAGCTAAAATAATGAAGGAGTGGCTTCACAACAACTCCGTGACTGTTCTTGAATGGCCCAGCCAGAGCCCTGACTTAAACCCAATTGAGCATCTCTGGAGAGACCTAAAAATGGCTGTCCACCAACATTTACCATCCAACCTGACCGAACTGGAGAGGATCTGCAAGGAGGAATGGCAGAGGATACCCAAATCCAGGTGTGAAAAACTTGTTGCATCTTTCCCAAAAAGACTCATGGCTGTATTAGATCAAAAGGGTGCTTCTACTAAATACTGAGCAAAGGGCCTGAATACTTAGGACCAAGTATATATATATATATATATATATATATATATATATATATATATATATATATATATATATATATATATATATATATATATACTTCCTCCATCTTCCTTTGAGGATGCCCCACAAATGCTCAATAGGGTTTAGGTCTGGAGACATGCTTGGCCAGTCCATAACCTTTACCCTCAGCATCTTTAGCAAGGCAGTGGTCATCTTGGAGATGTGTTTGGGGTCCTTATCATGTTGGAATACTGCCCTGCGGCCCAGTCTCTCAAGGAAGGGGACATACTCTGCTTTAGTATGTCACAGTATATGTTGGCATTCATTTCCTCAATGAACTGTAGCCCCCCCAGTGTCGGCAGCACTCATTCAGCCCCAGACCATGATACTCCCACCACCATGCTTGACTGTAGGCAACACACACTTGTCTTTGTACTCCTCACCTGATTGCCGCCACACACGCTTGACACCATCTGAACCAGTTTATCTTGGTCTCATCAGACCACAGGACATGGTTCCAGTAATGCATGTCCTTAGTCTGTTTGTCTTCAGCAAACTGTTTGCAGGTTTTCTTGTGCATCATCTTTAGAAGAGGCTTCCTTCTGGGAAGACAGCCATGCAGACTAATTTGATGCGGTGTGCGGCATATGATCTGAGCACTGACAGGCTGACCCCCCACCCCTTCAACCTCTGCAGCAATGCTGGCAGCACTCATTTGTCTATTTCCCAAAGACAACCTGTGGATATGACGCTGAGAATGAGCACTCAACTTCTTTGGTTGACCATGGCGAGGTCTGTTCTGAATGGAACCTGTCCTGTTAAACCACTGTATGGTCCTGGCCACCATGCTGCAGCTCAGTTTCAGGGTCATGACAATCTTCTTATAGCCTAGGCCATCTTTATTATCCTCAGAGAGTTCTTTACCATAAGGTGCCATGTTGAACTTCCAGTAACCAGTATGAGAGAGTGAGAGCAATAACACCAAATTTAACACACCTGCTCCCCATTCACACCTGAGATCTTGTAACACTAATGAGTCACATGACACTGGGGAGGGAAAATGGCTAATTGGGCCCAATTTGGACATTTTCACTTAGGGGTGTAATCACTTTTGTTGCCAGCATTTTAGACATTAATGATTGTGTGTTGAGTTATTTTGAGGGGACATCAAATTTACACTGTTATACAAGCTGTCCAGTCTTGAATGGAAATCGACAATAAAAAACAATATAGTGAAAAGTATAGATTTAAATGCACAGTCCCATGATAGGATCAGTAATATAAACATATTGGTGAAAACAGAATAGTTCAGTGCAAAGATGTGCACAAAAAAATTGGTGGTGATTCAGTACAGTGCTCCAGAATCATCCACTGCACTCCTGTGAAATGGAAACTCACCGGAAAAGCTGGCTGCTGTTACAGCAGCAAACACGCACTCAGTGTAGATCTGCCATCTGTTGTGGGGAAGGCTGTTCAGCAACTCGCACCATCCAGATGTAGGGATAGTAAATAAAGTTCACTGGGAGCCAGATGAAGTCTCCACAGTGTAGAATTTATTGGATTTGTATGTTAAAAGCCAAAATAATATGAATGCTATAAACATATGACAGTGGGTGCCTGACGTCAGTACTAGTGTCTCTGTCAAGGGAATCCCTGTGAGACGTCTGGCACATAGATGTGCGCAAGCGCATAGTTTCCCATGGAATGGCTAACAGGCATGCGCATGTCTGTAATCGTGTGTGTGCATGCGCACACGCGTGTGCATAATTACTTTTGGCGCCAGATGGCCTATTTAAAGGGAGTCTAGCATCCTATTCTTTACTGACTGATCTTCAGCTGTGTCCTGTATCCTGATCTGATCGTGTGTGCTATCCTAGTTGCTGACCTGGCTTGTTCTTTGACCTTGGCTGTGTATCCTGTTCCTGTGCTGCTGCTCACCTCTGACCCGATTCTTGATTCTGGTTCTTTTTATGGTTTGGTAACCCGCTGCCCGCCTGCTGCCGACCCTGGCTATTCCTGAGACTCTGCTTCTGTCTATGAATCTGGCTTCTGTTAACCCTCGGGTGCCTGCCTGACTGTCTCCTGCTACAGCTCTTCACACCGCTGCATACTCCAGTCTCCAGAACCCTGACAAGCTGCTGGCCTGGAATCATCCACATCAGGCACTCATGTCCCTCTTGTCCTTCAGCTTCCTCTGTCTCATCCTCAGTGGGCCAGGGCAGGAGATATAAGAGAGGCCACCTCATCAACTTAGTCTCCTATCAGGTACATGACAGTCTCCTTCCTGACGTTAACAAGTGGTCCTCTAGACCTTATTAACTTTGTGTAAAAAAATACATTTTCATTCTCTTGTCACATTTTTCAAAAACTTGTGGCAAAAAAAATAGCATTTCCAAAAAACTCACTATGCTTTTTAGAAAATACATTGGGGTGCTTGCTTTCCAAAATGTAGTCCTTCTGTGGGTGTTTCCACTGTCCTGGTGCTCCAGGGACTCCAAAAATGTGTTATTTAATCAGGAAATTATATGCGTAATTTATGCCCCTAGAAAGCCTGAAGGTACTCCTTGGAATTTCGCTCCCACTGCTGTGTCTGAGCTAGTGAGGAAAGAGAGAGAGAGAGTGAGCAGCAATGCTGCTCTTGTGTACAGTGTTGGATCGACATCGGTCACAAGTATAAGGGGGAGCTGGAGGGGGAGCAGCACACTGAAGTTGTTTTACCTTAATGGCTTTCTGCCTTTAGAACCACTTTATGTTTTACAGTTTAAGTCAAGGTTGGGTTTTGCTTGGGGTGGTTGTGTATTATAGACTCATTTAGGTATTGGGTTAACTGAGTAAGGATTAAAAGAGAAGTATGGCCAAAGTCTTGATGTGACAAGGCAGCTCAAGGCTCTGGAAGGATTCTGACAATGTTGTTGGGATCCACCTGACCGCCTGATTGGCAGCTGGCTCTTACCCTGGCTCAGTTGCTTTCTCCACTGCCTGGTGTTCCAGTGAGTGCTGGAAGAGCAGAACACAGAGTGGTGACTGACAGTTACTGCTCTCTGCTCCAAGCAGACTGAGAGATGAGCATTTAGTCATGTAATCACTCAGTTCTCTCTCTTAGAGCCACTGTGAGACAGCTCCAGTATCACACTGATGTTGCAGCATGGAGTTGAGTATGTGTGTTTGTTTTAAAACCCATACTTCTCCTTAAGTGTTAGGAGTTGCAGCTGGAGAGAATAGAAAGCTTACAGAGCAGGGTAGTTTGGACCATTGTGTCCCCAGACATTTGTTATCACGAAAAAATACTGAACACCTTGTATTCTTTGGAACTGAAGCAATTCCAAATCATTTTACAAAAAAGTTACAACTTCAGAAGTTATGCGAGAGATAAACTTTTTGTTTCTTTTCTCTAAACAGCATGGTTCCCTCAGATCTGAATGATAAGACTGAGATTGGGACCATAATCTAGGACTTATATCACTCATCTATACCAGTAATTTTTTCCTTTTATTATAGGTTGACACATATATATCTTCTATACGTATTTCTTTTTATTCTATTTTATCCTATTTACATTTTGGGCTTCTCTATTGAAGGAGGAGAAAGAGTTAACTTGACTAAAACTTTAATATAGCTGACAGAGGAATATCTCCTATTTTAGGGTCTTTTTTGTCACGATGACCACAGCATAGATATGGTCTGGTAAGAACTGGTTTTGAAATGATGTCTTTAGACAAAGTCAGAACGTCAGCATTAGTTGAAATTATGCTCTTAGATAATATCCCCTGTCAGCTATAATACTAGTTTAGACTATGTCTGAGATGTTATGTTTGTATAGGGATTATGTGTGATGAACTCTGTCCTCCCTCCCTTTTTTCTCTTTAAGTTGTGCAATATTCTTTGTCCATAATTTGTATAAAGATGTGATTCTTACCATTAAAACCAAGCATCCATTGAACGACTCTCTTGTCTGCATTGGATGCTTCCGTGGGTCCGAAAGAATTCTACTGATTGTCCAGGTCTAAGCAGATTTAACCCTTTCAGTGTGGTTGCAGCGGTGGAATATGATGTTCATCTGAGGTAATGTAGGAATATGTCTCCTTTTTTGACACTGTTCTTCTTGCCTTGGCTCTGACAATACCGCATCCTTGTATAGTGCAAACTGCCGTGCTTTTGGCAAGCACATTAAGGCAACAGTCTTTGGTAGACTGATAGTACAAAATTGTAGAGATGTTAATTGTGAACTGCTGTGCTTTTGGGAAGCACATGTGCTTTTGGTAAGCACATTAAAGTTAGTCTTTGGGAGACTAATTCAAAAATAGTAAAATAGAGGCTCTTAAGGAAGGAGCCGGACAATCAGTGGAATTCTACCAACCTTTCGCTTCTTCTTTCTATCGCAGAATATTGTATAAGAATATTGTACTGTATAAGAATATTGTTTAGAGCTTGTATTATTGTTGTACATTGCAAGAGGGTCTTGTAAGATAAGACAATGACCCTTTGGTAAGTTTGTATAAGTCATTTGTAACCAAATTAAGAATGGGTAAGGGAGAAAGTAAAGAATACCCCCCACCTAATCCCAGAGAGACATGTAAAGACTATGTGGTCAGAGTATGTGGAACGGATTATTTTTTGATAAATCCTTTCATAGATAATCTAGCCGCATGGACTGAAAGTATTTACAGTAGCTCACCCTTCCCGTGCACAGGCGCAAATGACCAATTCCATATGGATATGGTCATGGGACTCTGGGGGATAAGAAAGCTTTCCCATAGTACACAGGGGACCCTGAGTGGGACATAAAGTACATGAAGGAAACAGGGACCCCCCACCACTCAAGTAGGCCAAGAGGAAGCTACCTCTTCAGCAGACATGATCCTTGATAGTGAGTGACTTGGTCACTGGAACTTTACTCTTACATCATTCATTCAGGATAATACCTTCATGCCCGGTAATTCTTTTGGGAGGAAATTTAATAGGAGTCTTAGAAATTAAAATTTTCTTGACTCAAAGAGGGGGAGTAGCCATGGCATCACCATCATAGCAAACAGAAGTCCCTCCCCCATTTCCACAGGACCCCCCCCTGCGCTAAAAACAGTCTTGATGTAGGATACATTTCATGTACCCCTTACAAAGCCAGACTAAAACAAGGAGTATACCCAGTTTACCACAAGCAGTACCATCTCTCCAAAGAGAAGGAGGAAGGCTTCAGTCCCATTATTGAGCAATTCCTGAAACAAGGAATTTTAAGACCCATCATATCGCCTTATAACACTACCATAAACCCAGTCAAAAAGAGTAATGGATCATACAGGTTTGTGCAGGATCTCTGAGCCATTCCAATTGCCCCTATTGTACCTGATGTGCCATCTCTCATTACCTCCATACCTGCCTTGGCAGTGTGTTTTTCAGTTATTGATTAAAGTAATGTTTTTTCTCCATCCCTGGTGACAAAGAGACACAACTACTACTAGCGTTTTTTCCTATAGAGGGCGCCAGATAACCTGGAATCGCTTGCCATAGCTATATAGACTCACCTGCAGTCTACTCAATCGCTCTCCAGGCCACCTTACAGTCTTAGGCACCTAGCCATGGTTCCGTTCCTCTTCAATAACCTACTGTTGTGTGGTCCCTCCCAGGAAGCCTGTCAGAAAGACTCTGTTTTACTGTTAGAACATTTAGTACAGACAGGTCACAAAGCGTCTAAGGAATAGTTGCATTGGTGTCAGGAAACTGTTGAGTGTCTTGGTTTTACTCTGTCCCATGATGAAAGAAGAATCAGTCACAAGAGAGCCGCGGCTCCGTGGGTCTGCCCCGCCCACATGCCAAGAAGGAAGTGTTAACCTTCTTAGGTACGATTGGTTACTGCTGCCAATGGATATCTGATTGCTCCTACTATGATAACTTGCTGAGACAAGCTGCTCTACCTAACAGTCCTGATCTTGTGAAATGAAAAGGTTAATGCTTTTGTGTATCTTAAAACTGCTATGGTAATTGCTCCTGGTCTGGGATTACTTAAATATTGTAAAATGTTTCATTTGTTTGCAAAGGACAACTGTAAAACCATGGCTGGGGTCCTTGCACAAGAGCATGGAGGAAAGCTGAGACTTGTAGCCTTTTTTTCTAGAGTAGTCCCAGTTCTGGTACAAGGCATGCCAGTGTGTCTGAGGGCTTTGGCCTCTTGTGCCATGGCTGTAGAAATGGCTACATCATTTACATTAGGTCACCCTACGGAAGCACATACACACTACTGATGACATTTCAAAGGGAAATGCACTGGCCAATGCTGATACTTAACAAGCTGCTTGTAGTCCCAGCCTTTATCCAAATGCCCCCCTTACACCCCTAACTTTGCCCTGGGAACAGGTTTTGCAGGACCTATAGGCTATGGCTTCACCAGAAGATCTGGCCTATTGGCATAAACAGGGTCTGACATAACTCGTTGTCAAAGAGGGGAAACCAGGCATAACAAAAGCAAGTGCACCTTTATTCATCTCACAGTACCATGGCATAGGACATAAAGGATGGAAAGCTACAGCTGAAATGTTAGCACAAGACTTTGCAAATAGGGTGGGAATCAAGGCTCTGGAAGGAGTAAAGTATTCTGTTCCATTCCCCCCCCACAGAAACCAACACACGAGTTGAAACCCGGAGATGTGGTCGTAATTCGCCAGCTGAACCAGACCAAGAAGCAAGATTTATACCCTTTTGGCCTGCCCACTTGCGTAGTCGCAGTGACCAGAACTACTGTCCTCACAGAACAATCTGGAGCCTGGATCCATGACGAGAGGATAAAGAAAGTACCACAAAGGATCCAGAAGCAAGACACAGATAAAGGAGGTCAAGCAAGTGATGCAAATCCTTGACAAAAGGAGTGGAACAGGTGATAATAAGATTCTGAAAGAGATGACATCACTTCTCTCAGAACAGACTTTTGGGAAAGCCTTGTGCCTACTCTTTATGCTGACACTGATGGTGTTTCTGTCCACATGGATCATCACTAGGGATGAGCTTCGCCTGTTCGACCGTTCTTTGAATTGTGAATGATATGGGCCGTTCGTGCCAAATTCGAGTGGTGCGTCACGGTCCATAATTCACTGCGGCATCACAGTGCATTGCTGGCTGATGATTGGCCAAGCATGCACTATGACCCGCCTGCTTGGCCAATCACAGCGCCGTGTGTACAGAGAGCCGTAATTGGCCAAAGACAGGGTGGCTTTGTCCAATTATGGCTCAGGGGGTTTAGTACACACCCCACACTATATAAGGCCGCCTGTGTGGCGGCCTTGTGTAATGTGTTGCGGCGGCGGAGAGAGAGAGATGGACAGAGAGACAATGTCATTTGAGTTAAGTTAGATAGAGTAGGCAGGTTGAGTCAGTTAGCTGCACTTACAGTGTATTGTGTATATATATGCATCCCAGGTGTTGTATATACACTGTATTCAGTTTAGCTAGATCCGTTCCTGTTATTCTCTTCCTAATATACTGACAGGGAGGCAGGTGTTTTTACAGTATTTACAGTTAGTGTACTGTGTACCCTGCACAGTTGCACCTATAGCTACCTGAAGACAAGTGCATGTGTGCTTCTTCTGATCCTATTAATAGCACAGGCAGGCTCTTGAAGTATTTACAGTTAGTGTACTGTGTACCCTACACAGTTGCACCTACAGTATAGCTACCTTAAGACAAGTGCTTGTGTTCTTCTTCTGATCCTATTAATAGCACAGGCAGGCTCTTGAAGTATTTACAGTTAGTGTACTGTGTACCCTGCACAGTTGCACCTATAGCTACCTGAAGACAAGTGCTTGTGTGCTTCTTCTGATCCTATTAATAGCACAGGCAGGCTATGAAGTATTTACAGTTAGTGTACTGTGTACCCTGCACAGTTGCACCTACAGTATAGCTACCTGAAGACAAGTGCTGGTGTTCTTCTTCTGATCCTGTTAATACCACAGGCAGGCAGTTTGAAGTATTTACAGTTAGTGTACTGTGTACCCTACACAGTTGCACCTATAGCTACCCCTGAAGACAAGTGCTGGTGTGCTTCTTCTGATCCTATTAATACCACAGGCAGGCATTCTGCTAGCTGCTGTATAATCAGTATATATATACATCCCAGTTTTGTGCAGCTACATCTCACTGCAGTGCAGGCCATTAGTATGTCTGGAAGGCCAACAAGGAGAGGCAGACAGTCACAAGCTAATAAAAGAGGGCAAGCAGGCTCTGTGTCTAGAGGCAACAGTGCTAGTCATGGACATGGTGCATCCTCATCAGCACGTGGCCGTGGGACACGCTTCTACTTTTTTTCGGCAGCTGGCCGCGTTGAGCCGCAACATGCGGAAGACTTGGTAGAGTGGATGACCAAGCCGTCCTCATCCTCCTCATCCTCTCATACCCAGGCTCAGGGTACTTTGTCTGGCAAAGCAGCTGCCAACGCAGCCTCTTCCCTCAGCTCAATGGCATCAGTCACTCCTTCCCTAGCCCAACCATGTTCTCTTGAGGAGGCCCCCGAACTGTTTGACCACAGTGTTGGGTACATGCTCCAGGAGGATGCCCAGCATTTTGAAGGCTCCGATGATGGTTCTCAGCTAGAGGAAGGCAGTAACGTGAGCCCAGACAGAGGGGGGCCCAAGAAGGACAGCAATCTGGCAGTTCCCCCAGCTGCAGCATACTGCCAGCTTTGCTCCAGTGATGAGGAGGGAGGGGATGATGAGGTCACTGACTCCACCTGGGTGCCAGATAGGAGAGAGGAGGGGGAGGAGGCACATCACCAATGAGGCAGGATGCCCTCCAGGGGCCAGCTTAAGGACAGCACACCGACTGCATCACACCGCAGAGCTCCGCATGTGCAGGGCGCTGTTGTCTCTGTGCGTTATTCCAAAAGTTCTTTGGTGTGGGCCTTTTTTGAGACAAGTGCATCAGATCCCACTGCTGCTATTTGCAACATATGTCTCAAGCGTATCTTGCGTGGCCAAAATATCGCCCACTTGGAACCACATGCTTGACCAGACATATGTTGACCTGCCATGCAGTTCGTTGGCAAGCGTACCTAAAAGACCCACACCAAAGAACAAGGAAGACCTCTCCTTGCTCCTCATCAGCTGGGATCACCAACCCCACTATACCTATAGGAATAAAGGTGTAGAATTAGGTGTGTTACAGCCAAGTACTTGCGGGCAATCTGCTATCGGTACACCAACGTCAGATTGTACCAGGCAAATTTCTCTGCCCCAGCTGCTGCACCGCCGAAAGAAGTTCACTCCCAGCCATCCACATGCCCAGCGGTTGACTGCTAGCTTGGCTAAATTGCTAGCACTTCAACTGCTGCCTTTTCAGTTGGTAGACTCTGCCCCCTTCTGTGAGTTTGTGGAATGTGCAGTTCCTCAGTGGCAGGTTCCCAAACGCCACTTTTTCTCACGGAAGGCGATTCCGGCTCTCTACCGGCATGTGGAAGGCAATGTCTTGGCCTCGCTGGACAGGGCGGTCAGCGGTAAGGTGCATATTACAACTGACTCATGGTCCAGCAGGCATGGACAGGGACGTTACCTATCTTTCACGGTGCATTGGGTGACTCTTCTGGCAGCTGGGAAGGATGCAGGACAAGGTACAGTAATGTTGGAGGTTGTTCCGCCACCACGCCTCCAAAATGCTACTACTGGTGATTCTGACACACCTCTCTCCTCCACCCCTGCTCTTCTTCTTCCTCCATGGCCTCTTCCTGTGCTTTGTCCTTGGAACCAGCGGTGCACCGTGGGCGTTCAAGGGGCTACTAAAGTACGCAGGCCAAAAGATGCCATGCAGCGCTTGAGCTGGTGTGCTTGGGGAACAGGAGCCACATTGGGGCAGAGATTCTGTCAGCTCTGCAGGGGCAGGCTCAGAGGTGGTTGACACCATGCCAGCTTCAGCCAGGAATGGTGGTTTGCGACAATGGCACCAACCTCCTCTCCGCCCTCCGACAGGGACAACTGACCCATGTGCCCTGTTTGGCTCACGTCCTTAACTTGGTGGTGCAGCGGTTCTTGAGCAGGTACCTGGGCTTACAGGATGTCCTGAGGCAGGCCAGGAAAGTCTGTGTGCATTTCCGCCAATCATATAATGCAAGTGCTCGGCTGGCAGACCTCCAAAAGGAATTTAACCTGCTCAAGAACCACCTAATCTGTGACATGCCCACCAGGTGGAACTCAACGTTGGCCATGCTGCAGTGGCTGCACATGCAGCAGAGGGCCATCAATGAGCATCTGTGCAACTATGGCACCAGGACAGGGTCAGGGGAGCTTGTTTTTTTTCCCCACGCCAGTGGGCCATGATCAGGAATGCATGCACTGTCCTGTCATCATTTGAGGAGGCCACAAGGATGGTGAGTAGTGACAGTGCATGCATCAGTGACACTGTCTCCCTTGTCCACCTGTTGGAGCACACGCTGCGTGGAATAATGGACAGGGCACTTGAGGCAGAACAGAGGCAGGAAGAGGATGACTTCCTTACCTCTCAAGGCCCCCTTTATCCAGTCAGTGTTCCTGCGTGCCCACCGATCGCACAGGGAGAGGACGAGGAGGATTGTGTCAGCATGGAGGTGGAGCCTGGCACTCAGCATCAGCAGCAGTCTTCAAGGGATCATTTACAGTCCCAAGAAACCCATGGACTTGTACGTGGCTGGGAGGAGGTGGCTGCGGATCTTGTCGTCCTTAGTGACCCAGAGGACTCCGTACCGAATGCCTCAGCAAACCTACGCTGCATGGCCTCCCTGATCCTGCAAAGCCTGCAGAAGGATCCTCGTATTTGTGGTATCAAGGAGAGGGATCGTTACTGGCTGGCAACCATCCTTGATCCATGTTACAAGTGTAAGGTTGCGGATCTTATCTTGCCATCGCAGAGGGAGCAGAGGATGAAACATCTTTGGGAGGCCTTGCAGAAAGGTCTGTGCAATGCATTCCCAGAGACTGGGAGGTTACAAACTCCTGTTCCTGGACAATGTGTTGCTGAGGCTTCGGTCAGTCAAAGAAGGAGCGGTGGAGAAGGTGGCCGTCTGACTGATGCGTTCAGACAATTTTTTTGTCTGCAGCCCCAAGGTATGATTGGTTCCAGCAACCATCGCCAGCGTCTGTTTTACATGGTGCAGGAATACCTAGGGGCAAGATCTGACTTGGACACCTTTCCCACCAAAAATCCTCTGGGTTACTGGGTCTTGAGGATGGATCACTGGCCAGAGCTTGCACAGTATGCAGTTGAGCTACTGGCCTGTCTTGCATCCAGCGTTCTTTAGGAAAGCACATTCAGTGCTGCTGGAGGCTTTGTAACTGATCACAGGGTGCATCTGTCCACCTCGGTCGATCGGCTGACCTTCATAAAAATGAATCAGTCTTGGATCACCACCAGCTACCAAGCACATGATGTTGATGTAACCGAATAATTTTTTTTTGAAATGTCAGATCCCTTCAAGACTGCCTATGCTGATGCTGAGTGACTATCCTCTTCCTCCTCAATGATCATGCTGATAGCTTGTAAGAATATTTTTGGTTCTGGGCGCCGCCACCAGTGGCTAAGGCCCAATTTTTCAGCCCCTGTTTAATAATTTTTGATGCAATATTTTGCAAGGAGCATTCATTGCTGCGTTCAACTAGAGTATTTGTGAGGGGTTGCAGTGTTGTGGCACCAGCACCAGTGCCTAAAGCCCAATTTTTCAGCCCCTGTTTAACGGGGGCGTGTAATTACAATTTTTGATGCAATACTTTGCAGCAGGGCTCGTTCCTGCGTTCCAACTAGAGTATCTATGAGGGGTTGCAGTGTTGTGGCACCAGCAACAGTGCCTAAGGCCCAATTTTTCTGCGTCTGTTCAACAGGGACATGTAATTACAATGCTTGATCTAATATTTCACAGCAGGGCCCGTTTCTGCACCCACCAAGAGTAACTGTGAGGACTTACAGTGTTGTGGCACCAGCACCACCACCACCACCAAAGGCCCAATTTTTCTGACCCTGTTCAACAGGGGCATGTAATTACAATTCTTGATCTAATATTTCACAGCAGGGCCCGTTCCTGCACCCACCAAGAGTAACTGTGAGGGCTTACAGTGTTGTGGCAACACCAACACCTAAGGCCCCAATTTCTGCAGAGTATAAAGGGCAGGCCCCTACTTTCAAACATCCAACTTACAAGCGACTTCTACTTGCAAACGGAAGGAGACAACAGGAAGTGAGATGAAATCTACCCCTAGGAAGGGAAATTCTCTCCTGTTTAAGAGTTAATATGGGAAAAATGTGTCTCCTCTCCACTGATGCTTTATCAACAAGCCTTGTTTCACTAAAAACCCCAAATTGTCCAAAAACATTTGTCATTGGGACAGAAAGTGAGGTGAAATCTTCTGAAGAGGTGCACAGACAGCAAAACAAATGTCACAGGGGTGATAACCCTTCCCTATGTTTTCTAAAAAGCTTAAAATAGATTTTTTGGCTGGAGCTACACTTTAAAAATGTACCAGTTAAAAATTTCAAACAGATTCTACTTAACAACAAACCTACAGTCCCTGTCTTGTTTGCACCGCCTGTATACTGCTGTTCAGAGTATATAGGGCCTGGGGGCCCCACGCCTTTGATTTTTTTAATTTGGGTGCGGGGTTCCCCTTAATATCCATACAAGACCCAAAGGGCCTGGTAATGGACTGGGGGGGTACCCATGCCGTTTGCCTCACTGATTTTGATCCATATTGCCGGGACCCAACATTACATTAAAGCCACAAGCAGTTTTTAAGCACTTTTATTCCTTTAAAAATGTCATTTTGTGCAGGGACTGTTCTAAGCACGGGAAACACATGCCACTTTACAGGCATACTATAGACACCCCCCCACGTACGATATTTAAACGAATATTTCACTTTTTTTTCACTTTAAGCATCATTAAAATCACTGCTCCTGAAAAAACGGCCGTTTTTATAACTTTTTTTGTATTGATACATGTCCCCTGGGGCAGGACCGGGGTCCCCAAACCCTTTTTAGGACAATACCATGCAAATTAGCCTTTAAAATTAACACTTTTGATTTCGAACATTCAAGTTCCATAGACTTCAATGGGGTTCTAAAGTTTGCGCAAATCTTCGTTCCGTTCGCAGGTTCTGGTGCGAACCAACCCGGGGGGGTGTTCGGCTCATTGCTAATCATCACTAACTGTATCTATCATCCTGAGGACTTTGGCACCCTATAGGTCATATGCAGCCCCCTTCTAATGGAACAGTAACTAGACAAAGGAGGGAATCCAACGTGGAGGGCCCAAAGGACTCATACCCCCCTACTGATAAAATGTTGTTACTTCAGTATAAGTATTCTTTTACTCAGAGGTCAGGTTATGACAAATGTTGGGTATGTAGTAAATTGCATCCAAGCACACTCCAAATTCCTCTCTTAGCTGCCCCTGTAAATATAACCCAGAACTTAATACAAATTTAAATACCATATGGAATCAGGGAGCTGGTATCAACAACCCTGTGAGTTTCGTTTTGAACCAGTTGACCATGGCTGCCATTTCCGAAACTTTTCAGGATACTATTATGCCGCGTACACACGGGCGGACTTTTTGACCGGACTGGTCCGACGGACTTTCGACGGACTTTTGAATGAACGGACTTGCCTACACACGATCACACCAAAGTCCGACGGAGTCGTACGTGATGACTAAATAAGGAAGTTGGTAGCCGGTAGCCAATAGCTGCCCTAGCGTGGGTTTTTGTCCGTCGGACTAGCATACAGATGAGCGAATTTTTTTGAAACATGTTCCAAACCTAAAGTCCGTCAGATTTTTGACTGAAAAAGTCCACTGCAGGTCCGATGGGGCCCACACACGGTCAGATTGTCCACTGGATTCGGTCCGTCGGACCAGTCCGCTTGAAAAGTCTGCCCGTGTGTACACAGCATAAGCCAATGATCATTTTCCCTGGGGAATAGTGTATATGTATGTTGCAGCAAAGAATGCTATCCATGGATACCGGTTGGTACCCGTGGGTAGTGTTATTTGGCCTCATTGATTCCAGTTATGGGAATCATAGGGGATGAAAAAGGAAAGCACCAACATCTTTTGAAAGCTAGAGCATACCCCAGGTACCCCCTAAACACATAGAGAAAAGAGAGTTGTTTTCCGATAAAGACCAAGCTTGGGCATGGTTTCCCTCATGGACAGGATGGGGAATAGAAATAATTAAAAGATTGAATAACTACACCAAAATTAAGGATGAAATTATTGAAAATAATTCTGTAG
This sequence comes from Aquarana catesbeiana, assembly GCF_042186555.1. NCBI lineage: Eukaryota > Metazoa > Chordata > Amphibia > Anura > Ranidae > Aquarana > Aquarana catesbeiana. The sequence goes on from NC_133329.1 coordinate 278,524,226, forward strand.
ACATCAAACTGTTAAGTATTGAACAAAGGGCTATTCGTAAACAACTAGATATGCATGAAGAAGCTATCAAATCCAGTGCTACACATGGATTCATAATACCATTATTGAAATATAGTGATATCACATTTGTGATATAAGAGGGGATTGAAGGAGGAGAAAGAGTTACCATGACTAAAACTTTAATATAGCTGACAGAGGAATATCTCCTATGTTAGGGTCTTGTTTGTCATGATGACCACAGCATAGATAAGGTCTGGTAAGAACTGGTTTTGAAATGATGTCTTCAAAGTCAGAACGTTAGCATTAGTTGAAATTATGTTCTTAGATAATAGCCCCTGTCAGTTATAATACTAGTTTAGACTGTGTCTGAGATGCTATGTTTGTATAGGGATTATATGTCATGTGATGAATTCTGTCCTCCCTCCCTCTTTTCTCTTTAAGTTGTGCATAATTTAAATAAAGATGTGATTCTTACCATTAAAACCAAGCATTCATTGAACGACTCTCTTGCCTGCATTGGATGCTTTCGGAGCTCCGAAAGAATTCTACTGATTGTCCAGGACTAAAGAAGAGTTAACCCTTACATCTATGTGGCTAGGCTGTGGAAAAATCTCATGTGGTATCGCCAAACTCAGGAGACATAGTAGAATGTATTTTGAGGTGTTATTCTAAGTGTAAAAAAATACATTTTAATTTTCTTTCTGCATTTTTACAAAAACTGGTGATAGAAACAAATGTCAAAAGACTCATATTGCTTTTAAGAAAATACATTGAGGTGTTTTCTTTCCAAAATGAGGTCATTCTGTGGGCGTTTCCCCGGTCCTGGTGCTCCAGGGCCTCCAAAAATATGATAAGCAGTAAAGACATTAAATGCACAGGTTATGTCCCTAGAAAGCCTTGCTCCTTGAATTTTTGGCCTCCCTATGTGGCTAGGCAGGGAAAAAGTCTCACACATGTTGTATCGCCATATGTGGGAGAAATAGTAGAATTTTTCCCCACATAGTTTAACAAGTTATAAGTAAATTGTTTAAATTTACAACTTTGTTTTAAAAAGTATTTAATTTTTTCATTTTCCAAAAAAATGTGCCAAAAAAATGACAACTTCAAAAAAACTCACCATGTCTCCTAATAAATACTGTAGGCTGTCTACTTTCCAAAAAGGGGTAATTTTGTGGGAATGCGTACAGTTCTGGCACTTCAGGGCCTCGGGAATTGAGCTAAGCATCAGGACTGATCGATTTTCAAATACTGTATATATACCATAGTTTGTAGACTCTATAACTTTCAAACATACTACATAGTATACGCTGATTTGGGTTATTTTTATCTAAGAAATGTAGCAGAATACATTTTGGCTTAAATTGATGAAGAAAGATTATTTATTTGCAAAATGTTACAACAGAAGCAGGTTTTCTTTCAATATTTTTGGGCTTTTTTCCCTTACATAGCAAAAAATAAAAAAACTCAGTGGTGACTAAATACAACTAAAAGAAAGCTCCATCTGTCTCAAAACATGATAGAAAATTAATTTGGGTACAGTATTGCATGATTGATTAATCACCATTCAAAGTGTGACAGCTCTGAAATCTGAAAAATGTTCTGGGCAGGAAGGTAGTGAAACAGTCCCATCTTGAAGTGGTTAAAAATTTTTCTTTCTTTTCTTTTCAATCTGCAGCTGCTGTCATTTTTTGTAACATTTAATGTAATTTGGCAACCTGGAGGTGTTCTATACACTGTTGGTGTACAAAATATCCCTGGAAATGTAATCTCCTGCTTGTATGATTGGCTTACTGATAAGTTACATTTTAGGCACCACCTACAATAGCAATGCAGGCATTTCTCATTAGAACACTGAGAGTGCACCAGTTGATTATAATGAACCTGTCACTCCTATTTATATTTAGTCTCAACAAGACATGGTGAAACAAACAGATATTTCTTAAGAGTATTGCAAGTTACAATCCATGCAATGTTCATTAACCACTTACGGACTGCCCGCTGTTGTTATAGGTCGGCGCTTTGAAGAGGAATATCATTGTTATGGCAGCAACTAGCTACCATAACCCAGGTATCCTCTTCTTCAATGGGCGGTCCGCTTTCAGACAATAGTGGTCTCTGTGGCGTATTCGCCGCAAGATCACTTTTATCGGCGGCGGGAGAGGGGGCCCCCCTCCCGCTGCGCTCCTGGGCCCTCCACCGCTTACTGGAGCCGTCGGCAGAGGTGATCGGATCCTGTACCCTCTGTGGTATTGAGCTGAGTGAGGGGAAGATGGCCCCCACCTGGCTCCATATCATTGCAGGGCAGAAGCAACGTCAAAATGTCACTTCCGCTCATAGCTCTTAAAAGGTACTTTTTTTTTATTGCATTTTAGTGTAAATATGAGTGTAAATTCTGTGTAAATTTTTGACCCCAAATCTCATATTTAAGAGGTCCTGTCATGCATTTTTTCTATTACAAGGGATGTTTACATTCCTTGTAATAGGAATAAAAGTGACACATTTTTTTTTAAAGAACAGTGTAAAAATAAAAAGTAAAAGGTAAAATAAATAAGAAAAAGAATAATATTTTTTTTTAATAGGCCCCGTCCCGCCGAGCTCACGTGCAGAAGTGAACGCATATGTGAGTAGTGCCTGCATATGAAAACTGTGTTTAAATCACAAGTGAGGTATCACCACGATCGTTAGAGTGAGAGCAATAATTCTAGCCCTAGACCTCCTCTGTAACTCAAAACATGCAACCTGTAGAATTTTTTAAACGTCGCCTATGGAGATTTTTAGGGGAAAAGTTTGTCACCATTCCACGAGCAAGCACAATTTTGAAGTTTAACATGTTGGGTATTTATTTATTCGATGTAGCATCATCTTTCACAATATAAAAAAATTGGGCTAACTTTACTGTTGTCTTATTTTTTTATTCAAATAAGTGTATTTTTTTCCCAAAGGGCATCATTTTAGGGTCACCCATGCGCTGTCCCTTTTCGACAATGTCATTATCACATTGTCATGGTCAGAGACAGCAGGCATAGTACAGTCTCTAGGATAAGTAATGGATAATGGTTGACAGACCCTCTTACCAGACCCAGCGAAACTACAGCAGTGATCCCTCCGGCTGGACGATCGCTCACTCTGGGTTCCCTGGGGACGATTCTGGTCAGTAGTGTAGAATGCCTGTACCCTGGCAGTGGCTCAGTCTCTCTCTCTCTCTGGTGGCGCTGGGCAGCGTGGCTCTCTGGTGGCGCCGGGTAGCGTGGCTCTCTCTCTGGTGCTGTGTAGCGTGGCTCTCTCTCTGGTGCTGGGTTGCAAGGCTCTCTCTCTGGCGCTGGGTTGCATGGCTCTCTCTCTCTGGTTGCACTGAGTAGCTTGGCTCTCTCTCTCTGGCGGCGCCAAGTAGCGTGGCTCTCTCTGGTTGTGCTGGGCAACGTAACTCTCTCTGGTGGCACTGGGCAACGTGGCTCTCTCTGGTGGCGCTGGGCAGCGTGGCTCTCTGGCTTCTGCCAGCACACGCCTCTTTCTTTGTCCTGTAGCATTCACTCCCTCAGCTTTTTTCCAGGCTGCAGTCTCTCAATATCTCTCTTGATCGAGCTGTAGCCTCCTTCCTGTGGAAAATAGGGCCGCCTTTGATTGGCCCTCAGTTATGGGCAATGGGGAAGGAACGGATCAGGCAGGAAGCTGGACGGGGAACCTGATGAGAGCTGCCATCTCTTCTCCCGGACAGGAGAAGGGGGGGCGAGCAGGGGAAACCTCTGACAGCCCGCAGCTCACCTTTGTCCTGACACAGCACTGTCGAGTTATCTGCTGGACTGAGCAGGGAAAAGAACCTGCAGTCACACTACACTGATGAGGGGGCTTGACAGCACCTTGATGGTGTCACTCCGTTGGCTGCCCGCACCCCCATAGTGACACCACAGTGCTGAATGTGTCGATCCGATCCCTGATTCCAGGGGGGGCACTTGACCCCCCTTGCCCCTACCTGCGGACGCCCATGGAACTGTCATTTCTCATGGTAAAACAAGGTAACAGTTACTGTAAGAACAAATACAGTGCTCAAAAACTAAACACAATTATTGTTTACTGGGTCATTTGTCCATAGGCAGATCAAATAGTTCAGAGGTTAAAAGTAAAATGGTGGCAGGGCAAGGGCGGCTGCTGTCCTTAGAGAGCTGACTCTGTATATAGAAAGACAAAGGGAGGCTATGCGTGATTATATTTTCTCGTTTTAACATTAACATCAACAGGAATATTTTTGAACACTTTTTTAACCACCTCAATACAGTGCACTTACACCCCTTTCCTGCCCAGACCAATTTTCAGCTTTCAGCGCTCTCACACTTTGAATGACAATTACTCAGTCATGCAACACTGTACCTATATGAAATTTGCCTCCTTTTTCACACAAATAGAGCTTTCTTTTGGTGGTATTTAATTACTAGTGGGTTTTTTTATTTTTTGTGCTATAAATAAAAAAGTCCGTAAATTTTGTGAAAAAAATGCCTTTTTCTTTGTTTCTGTCATAAAATTTTGCAAATTAGTCATTTTTCTTCATTAATTTTGTCCAAGATTTATACTGCTATATATCTTCGGTAAAAATAACCCAAATAGGTGTAAATTATTTGGTCTTTGTGAAAGTTATAGAGTCTACAAACTATGGTGCCAATCACTGAAAATTGATCACATCTGATCACACCTGGTGTACTGAAAGCCTATCTCATTTTTTGAGACACTAACAAGTCAGGAAAGTACAAATACCCCCCAAATGACCCCTTTTTAGAAAGTAGACATTCCAAGGTATTAAGTAAGTAGCATTGTGAGTTTTTTTAAGTTGTAATTTTTTCCCACAATTCTGCAAAATTAAGATTTTTTTTTTTTACAAAATTGTCATATTAACAGGTTATTTCTCTCACAGAGCATATGCATACAACAAATTACACCCCAAAGTACATTCTGCTACGCTTCCCGAGTATGGCGATACAACATGTGTGAGACTTTTACACAGCCTGGCCACATACAAAGGCCCCACATTGAAGTAGCATCTTCAGGCGTTCTACGAGCATAAATGACACATCTCATTTCTCAACCACCTATTACACTTTTGAAGGCCCTGGAGCACCAGGACAATGGAATTGACCCCATTTTGGAAAGCAGACATCCCAATGTATAATCTATGAGGCATAATGAGACTTTTGAACAGTTCATTTTTTTCCAGAAGTTTTTGGAAAATGTGGAAAATGTGGAAAACGCATTTTTTTTACACAAAGTTGACCATTTATCAGATATTTCCAACACATAGCATGTACATAGCAAAGATGACACCCCAAAATACATTCTGCTACTCCTCCTGAGTATGGGGATACCACATGTGTGAGCCTTTTACACAGCCTGGCCACATACAGAGGCTCAACATCCAAGTAGCACCATCAGGCATTCTAGGAGCATAAATGACATATATAATATCCTGGCAACCTATCATTTTTGAAGGCCCTTCATATTTCTAACACATAGCATGTACTTACCAAGAATTACAATCCAAAAAAAATTCTATTGCGGAAAGGGTAAAAAAAAAAAAAAGCATTACCTTTTAGTAGTATCCACAGAGGAGAGAACTGGTCCAGGCAGCAGGCAGGGATGTGCTTAGAGACAGCAATAGTAATTATCCAGGCAGCAGGCAGGAATATTGTCTATAGTCAGCACAATGATATTGTCAGCACAGCATAGTCCATAGAAATTGTCCAGGCAGAGACAGCCAGCACAGCCATAATATTGGTCCTGGTACACTGTTACCTGCACACAGTCATTGTACCGCTCTCCAGCCCTTCATAAACATACTGCCTCTTGCTACAGCTAATTATTTGCATAGTCCAGGTAGCGGTGTGGTCAGGCAAAGGCATGATGGCAGTAAGTCAGCAGCAGGCTGAGGGCCGCAATCAGGTAAGACCTGTGCACAGGGGCACAGGGTTAGAGGCTTTGACCCACCCAAATCTCTATGAAGCCTCCGGACTCCAGATCTTAATCCGGAAATTCCGAAACCCAAAGAAGACAAAAAAAATAGTTTTCTCCATCCGGAGAAACAATTCTGGAGCCCCTCACATATGTGAGAGCCCTGTGTACTACAGTAGCAGGGCAACAGATCAGTCCAAGCAGCATAGTCCATAAAACAGGCCACGGTCAGTTCACGTGCAAGCAGTCCAAGCGGTAGGCAGTACCATAGTTGATAAAACAGGCCAGGGTCAGTTCACGTGGAGGCAGTCCAAACAGTAGGCAGAGGCATAGTCACAAAACAGGCCAGGGTCAGTTCACGTGGAAGCAGTCCAAACGATAGGCAGAGGCATAGTCAAAAAACAGGCCAGGGTCAGTTCACGTGGAAGCAGTCCAAACATTAGGCAGAGGCATAGTTAAAAAACAGGCCAGGGTCAGTTCACGTGGAAGGCAGTGGCATGGTTATTTGAGGAAGCATGGAAAATGGTCAGCACAGATGATGAAATTGGGGAAATGGTTAAAAATATGGGCTAATATTTTAGGGATGTATGATAAAGTTGGAAGCATTCACCAATGCAAAGGCCAGGTTGGGAGAGACACTGGGGACGATGGTAACTGGTATCTTTTCAAAACCCTCTTTTGGTGCACACGCAATTTTTTTTTGCTGTCTTTGGCCGGCTTCAGATGGTGGAATGTTGAAGGGGAAGTGGCGCTCATGAAGTCAGCAAACAGCCTCAGAGCGAAGGTCTTCTTGGGGGGGTCTTTGGCGATAGATGAGGGACGTAACAACTTCTTCTATGAATAGTAGGAAGGAGGCGGGGCTTTCTATGGATTTGGTGTAGACTACGTATTCATTTCAATCATTATTCAGATCAATCATTTGATCATTGAAATCCACCCCTCCCATGTAGAGATTATAATCTTGGACACATACTGGCTTTTCAATGGGACCTCGTCTTCTTTAAACCTCAATTGTAGTGTCGTCATGGATGGTGGACATCATGTGCACGTCCCTTTTATCCTTCCACCTCAAGGCCAGCACTTCATTTCATCTCAATGCTGCTCTTTCCCCCCTTCGCAGCTTTTTGTTTGCTAGAGATTGTGGGAAGCCCTTCCTATTTTTTCTAGAGGTTCCGCAGGCCAGGGTTTTTGCAATGTATAGGTGTTTGAAAAGGCCAGTGTAGAAATTGTCTAAGGTATATGTGATATCGGGATGTGGGTGCGGATGCTGGCACTGGTGCTGGCGCTGGTGCAATGTGAGATGGGAGAACTTAATCACTCTCCCCTCTCTTGCCCCCTCTTACTCCAGCCTTTGGCCTCTCTGTCTTATGGGACCCCTGGATGCCGCTGGGTGGTCAGAGCTGGGCGGGCGGATGTGTGAAGAAGCCTTCGGCAGCACTCAGATCCTGACCTTTCTCTGCCTTGTGGATGCCGATCTGTTGTCAGCGGCGTTGCCTGGATATGGGAGGAGCTGGGGAGCGTCGGCTCCAGAGCGCACCTCCCACCCTGTACACCGGACGGCCGCCTGTGTAGTTGCTGGCTCTAGCTGGTGATAAATGAGAAATGGAAGCAGCGGCTGCACCATTCTGTAACAGGAGGAACTGAGAAGTGCTGTCTCCATAGTGTGCCTTCCCCCCTGCGCTCCATTCATAGAGTCTGAATATTGAATATTGCTGTCTTACTTTTTTGCTTGCGTCTATCTAGCAAGGTTACTCTGTGGTATAAGCAAGGAATCTGAGATTTCTGCAGTGTGCAAATGTGCTTTACTATACAAAGATGCTGTACATACAAAAACTATTACAATATTAGGAATACAATACAAGACTGACAGATATCTATAACAAGCAAAATGCCTAGCACAGCTTATGGTCTATAACAGTATAAATACACTTAACCACTTGACCACTGGGCACTTAAACCCCCTTCCTAACCAGACCAATTTTCAGCTTTTGGTGCTCTCACATTTTGAATGACAATTACTCAGTCATGCAACACTGTACCTATATGAAATTTTTGTCCTTTTTTTCACACAAATAGGGCTTTTTTTTGGTGGTATTTAATCACCGTTGGGTTTTTTATTTTTTGCGCTATAAAAGAAAAAAGACCGAAAATTTTGTAAAAAAATGCATTTTTCTTCATTTGTATTATAAAATTTTGCAAATAAGTAATTTTTCTTCATAAATTTGGGCCAAAATTTATACTGCTACATATCTTTGGTAAAAATAACCCAAATTAGTGGATATTATTTAGTCTGTGTGAAAGTTATAGCGTCTACAAGCTATGGTGCCAATCACTGAAAATTGATCACATCTGATCACACCTGATGTACTGAGGCCTATCTCATTTCTTGAGACCCTTACAAGCCAGGAAAGTACAAATACCCACAAAATGACCCCTTTTTGGAAAGTAGACATTCCAGGGTATTTAGTAAGAGGCATGGTGAGTTTTTGGAAGTTGTCATTTTTTCCCAGAATTCTTTGCAAAATTAAGATTTTTTTTATTTTTATTTTTTTTCACACCAAATTGTCATTATAACAGGTTATTTCTCTCATATGGCATGTACATTCCCCAAATGACACCCAAAATATATTCTGCTACTCCTCCTGAGTATGGTGATACCACATGTGTGAGACTTTTACACAGCCTGGCCACATACAGAGGCCGAACATTGAAGTAGCACGTTCAGGCGTTCTAGGAGCATAAATTGCATATCTAATCTCTCAGCCACCTATTACACTTTTGAAGTCCCTGGAACACCAGGACAATGGAAACGCCCACAAAGTGACCCCATTTTGGAAAGCAAACACCCCAACGTATAATCTTTGAGGCATAATGAGTCTTTTGAATGGTTCATTTTTTTCCAGAAGTTTTTGGAAAATGTGGAAAGAAAATGAAAACGCATTTTTTTTTATGTAATGTTGTCCATTTCCAAGATATTTCCAACACATAGCATGTACATAACAAAAATGACACCCCAAAATATATTCTGCTACTCTTCCTGAGTATGGCGATACCACATGTGTGAGACTTTTACACAGCCTTGCCACATACAGAGGCCGAACATTGAAGTAGCACATTCAGGCGGTCTAGGAGCATAAATTGCATATCTAATCTCTCAACCACCTATTACACTTTTGAAGGCCCTGGAGCACCAGGACAATGGAAACGCCCACAAAGTGACCCCATTTTGGAAAGCAAACACCCCAACGTATAATCTATGAGGCATAATGAGTCTTTTGAACGGTTCATTTTTTTCCAGAAGTTTTTGGAAAATGTGGGAAAAAAATGAAAACGCATTTTTTTTACACAAAGTTGTCCATTTCTAAGATATTTCCAACACATAGCATGTACATAACAAAAATGACACCCCAAAATATATTCTGCTACTCCTCCTGAGTATGGCGATACCACATGTGTGAGACTTTTACACAGCTTGGCCACATACAGAGGCCGAACATTGAAGTAGCACATTCAGGCGTTCTAGGAGCATAAATTGCATATCTAATCTCTCAACCACCTATTACACTTTTGAAGGCCCTGGAGCACCAGGACAATGGAAACGCCCACAAAGTGACCCCATTTTGGAAAGCAAACACCCCAACATATAATCTATGAGGCATAATGAGTCTTTTGAATGGTTAATTTTTTTCCAGAAGTTTTTGGAAAATGTGGGAAAAAAATGAAAACGCATTTTTTTTTACACAAAGTTGTCCATTTCTAAGATATTTCCAACACATAGCATGTACATAGCAAAAATGACACCCCAAAATCTATTCTGCTACTCCTCCTGAGTATGGCGATACCACATGTGTGAGACTTTTACACAGCCTGGCCACATACAGAGGCCGAACATTGAAGTAGCACGTTCAGGCGTTCTAGGAGCATAAATTGCATATCTAATCTCTCAACCACCTATTACACTTTTGAAGTCCCTGGAACACCAGGACAATGGAAACGCCCACAAAGTGACCCCATTTTGGAAAGCAAACACCCCAACGTATAATCTTTGAGGCATAATGAGTCTTTTGAATGGTTCATTTTTTTCCAGAAGTTTTTGGAAAATGTGGAAAGAAAATGAAAACGCATTTTTTTTTATGTAAAGTTGTCCATTTCCAAGATATTTCCAACACATAGCATGTACATAACAAAAATGACACCCCAAAATATATTCTGCTACTCTTCCTGAGTATGGCGATACCACATGTGTGAGACTTTTACACAGCCTTGCCACATACAGAGGCCGAACATTGAAGTAGCACATTCAGGCGGTCTAGGAGCATAAATTGCATATCTAATCTCTCAACCACCTATTACACTTTTGAAGGCCCTGGAGCACCAGGACAATGGAAACGCCCACAAAGTGACCCCATTTTGGAAAGCAAACACCCCAACGTATAATCTATGAGGCATAATGAGTCTTTTGAACGGTTCATTTTTTTCCAGAAGTTTTTGGAAAATGTGGGAAAAAAATGAAAACGCATTTTTTTTACACAAAGTTGTCCATTTCTAAGATATTTCCAACACATAGCATGTACATAACAAAAATGACACCCCAAAATATATTCTGCTACTCCTCCTGAGTATGGCGATACCACATGTGTGAGACTTTTACACAGCTTGGCCACATACAGAGGCCGAACATTGAAGTAGCACATTCAGGCGTTCTAGGAGCATAAATTGCATATCTAATCTCTCAACCACCTATTACACTTTTGAAGGCCCTGGAGCACCAGGACAATGGAAACGCCCACAAAGTGACCCCATTTTGGAAAGCAAACACCCCAACATATAATCTATGAGGCATAATGAGTCTTTTGAATGGTTAATTTTTTTCCAGAAGTTTTTGGAAAATGTGGGAAAAAAATGAAAACGCATTTTTTTTACACAAAGTTGTCCATTTCTAAGATATTTCCAACACATAGCATGTACATAGCAAAAATGACACCCCAAAATCTATTCTGCTACTCCTCCTGAGTTTGGCGATGCCACATGTGTGAGACTTTTACACAGCCTGGCCACGTACAGAGGCCCAACATTGAAGTAGCACATTCAGGCATTCTAGGAGCATAAATTACACATCTAATTTCCTTACAATCTATCACATTTTTGAAGGCCCTTCATATTTCTAACACATAGCATGAACATACCAAGAATTACACCCTAAAATACATTCTGCTGAGCAAAGGGTAAACAAAAGATTACCTGTGGTTTTAGTAGTGCAGTTGTCCACAGGAGGAGAGCCCTGATCCAGGCAGCAGGAAGGGACGTGGTCAGCGACAGTGAATGGAATAGTCCAGGCAGCAGGCAAGAATATTGTCCATAGTACAGGCAGGGATACTGTCCTTACAGTCCAGGGTCAGTGCAAGTAGAGACATTGCCAGCAGTGTCAAAATATTAGTCCTGGTAGTAAGCAGGAACATGGTCCAAGTAGCAGGCCAGGAAAGAATGGGGACAGGGATAGAGGCTTCTCCCACCCAAATCTCTTTGAAGCCTCCGAGTCTCCAGACCCTAATCTGGGAATGAGAAAACTAAAGAAATAGTTTTCTTCATCCAGAAAAACAATTCTGGAGCCCCTCACATATGTGAGACCCCTGTGTTATGAAGCCCACTACTCCAGTAGCAGAGTAAAAGACCAGTCCAAGAGGCAGGCAAAAAACATGGTCAAACAGTCCAGGGTCAGTTCCAGAGCAGGCAGAGGTAGGTACAGTTTAGCGTTAGGCAGAAGCGTGGTCATATATCAGGCCAGGGTCAGTTCCAGAGCAGGCAGAGGTAGGTACAGTTTAGCGTTAGGCAGAAGCATGGTCGTTTAGCAAGCCAGGGTCAGTTCCGGAGAAGGCAGAGGTAGGTACAGTTTAGTATTAGGCAGAAGCGTGGTCGTTTAGCAGGCCAGGGTCAGTTTCAGAGAAGGCAGCGGTATGTTTAGTGGCATAAAGGGGTGTGGCGATAAATGACAATTACGTTTACCATACTTCCCTAATAATCTAGAGAAGTATGGTAACGGCGGAAACATTCCTCAATACAAAGACCTGGTTGGGAAGGACAATCAGGACAATAGAACACAGTGTCTTTTCTAGCTCCTCCTCTGGAGCACACCCGGCATCTCTTCTGACGTTTCCGGCCTGTTTCATGGTGAGGGAGTTTTTCAGGAAAGTGGCGTTCGTGGAGTCTGCTCACTGAATCCGAGCGAATGCTTTCTGGGGCGCCTTCAGGGTACAAAAGGTTGGAGATAATTTCTTCTTGGTACTGAAGATAAGATAAGGGGCTCTCTGTAGATTTACGGTAAATAACAAAACTATTGTAAATGGCCAAACTGAAAAGATATATAGAGACTTTTTTATACCAAAAGCGGCTTTTTCTTGTGGGAAGGTAGGGTTCGATCATCTGGTCATTGAAGTCAACACCCCCCATAAACAGATTATAGTCATGGACACATTTTGGTTTCTGGATTGGGCCGTTTCTTCGGGGGATTTCCACGTAGGTGTCGTTGTGGATAGTTGTAAGCATGTGGACGTTTCGTCTGTCCCTCCACCTGAGAGCCAATATCTCTTCATTCCGTAAAGACGCCGTCTCCCCTTTTCGTAGTCTTTCAGTAAGCAGCCTTTGCGGGAAGCCCTTCCTATTGGCTCGCACGGTACCACACGCTGGAGTGTCCTTGCGGTAAAGATTACGGAAGAGGGGCAAGCTTGTATAGTAGTTATCCACATAAAGGTGGTAACCTTTTCCAAGAAGTGGATATACAAGCTCCCAAACAACCTTTCCGCTGACTCCGATGTACTCCGGACATTCAGGGGGATGCAGTTGGGTATCCTTCCCTTCATACACCCGGAAGGCGTAGATATACCCCGTTTCTCGGTCACATAGCTTGTAGAGCTTAACCCCATATCGGGCCCTTTTGCTTGGGATAAACTGCTTGAACCCAAGCCTACCTGTGAAGTGGACCAATGACTCATCCACGGAGATATTTTGGTCGGGGATGAATAACTGGGGGAATTTCTCAGAGAAAAAATGTAGAAGTGGCCGAATTTTAAATAATTTGTCATGTGATGGGTCATTTCGGGGAGGGCACTGGGTGTTGTCATTGTAATGGAGGAAACGCATTATCATGAGGTATCTTGATCTTCGCATAAGGGATGAATAGATTGGCATATGGTGGATGGGTTTGGTGGACCAATAGGAGTATAATTCATTTTTTTTGTGAGTCCCATATTAAATGTTAGACCTAAAAATAATTTAAATTCCTCCACTGTCAATGCTCTCCACTCATGGGGACGGGCATAACTTGAACCAGGGTTGCTTGTTATAAATTGTTGTGCATAGAGGTTGCACTGGGCCACGATGGAGGACAATAGGTCGTGGGTAAAAATTAAATTAAAAAAATCAATAGGGGCAAAATTCTCTGTGTTCACCTGAACACCTGGCTGGGCAATGAAAGGGGGGATGTTTGCTACTCCTGAATTAGGGGGAAGCCACAGAGGGTTTTCAAGGGCATAGGGAAGGCCGGCATGGGTCCTAACGCTTTGGGGCCGAGATGACACCCCGCTAGCTCTTGGCCTTTGCTGCATTGGTACTTCATTTCTTCTGGATGGCACTGTGCTACTGGTGGAAGCAACTGAGCTGCTAGTTGATGCCACTGCATTTCTGGTGGATGGCACTGAGCTGCTGGTTGATGCCACAGCACTACTTGTGGTAGCCTGCTCCATGCCAGAGCGCCTTCGTTTCACAGGCACACTTTGCTCTTCCTCTGATTCTGTATCAGACCCACTGCTTACAACGGGTTCATATTCTGAATCAGAATCAGACGCAGACTCCGAGAGCTCCACGCTGCTCTCGTCAGTCAAGCTAAGCTGTTGGTATGCCTCCTCAGCGGAAAAAATTTTTTTTGCCATACTGGTGACTGTGGTGACAAACTGCTGTGGTAGGGACACTTGGACAGATATGGCTGCACTGATGGGTGCTGATGAGGCTGGTCTAATGAGGCTGCACTGCTGGGCTCTGATGAGGGTGCACTGCTGGGTACTGATGAGGGTGCACTGCTGGGTACTGATGAGGGTGCACTGCTGGGTACTGATGAGGGTGCACTGATGGGTACTGATAAGGTTGCACTGATGTACACTAATGCACCACACTGAGGATGCTCTGATTATCTGGCACTGATGTGCACTAAGGTAGCACTGATGGGCACTGATGAGGATCCACTGATATGGTGGCACTGATGAGCACTCACTTATGGGCACTGATGTGCACTATTGGGTACTGTAGTGGCACCGATAAGCGCTGTAGTGGCACTGATGAGCGATGTAGTGGTGCAGATGAGCACTCTAGTGACGCTGATGTGGCACTGATGAGCACTGTAGTGGCACTGGTGTGGCACTGATGGTGCACTGACGTAGCACTGATGGAGCACTGACGTGGCACTGGTGGCACCGATGGGCACTGTAGTGGCACAGGTGGCACTGATGGCACTGATGTGGTACTGGTGGCAGATGAGCACTGTAGTGGCACTGGGCACTGGTGTGGCACTGACGTGACACTGGCGGCACAGATGGGCACTGAAGTGGCAGAGGTGGCACTGTAGTGGCACAGGTGGCACTGATGGCACCAATGTAGTGCTGGTGGCACAGATGAGCACTGTAGTGGCACTGGGCACTGGTGTCGCACTGATGGAGCACTGACGTAGCACTGATGGAGCACTGACGTGGCACTGGTGGCACCGATGGGCACTGTAGTGGCACAGGAGGCACTGATGGCACCAATGTGGTACTGGTGGCAGATGAGCACTGTAGTGGCACTGGACACTGGTGTGACACTGACTTGGCACTGGCGGCACAGATGGGCACTGTAGTGGCAGAGTTGGCACTGATGGGCACTGGTTGCACTGACGTGGCACTGATGAGAACTATAGTGGCACTGATGGCACAGATGAGCACTGTAGTGACACTGATGGACACTTTAGTGGCACTGATGGGTACTGTAGTGGCACTGATGGGTACTGTAGTGGCACTGATGGGTAGTGTAGTGGCACTGGTGGCACAGATGGGTACTGTAGTGGCACTGATGGGAATTGTAGTGGCACTGGTGGCACTCTAGGGCACAATTTAGCACTGTAGCCGCACTTGTGTGGCACTGTATGGCACTGCTGGGCACTGTAGTACTTTCACTCACGATTTCAGACGTTTTTTTCACTCGATCTCTCTTCTCTCCTCTCACTCTGTATCGGTGTGAGGAGAGAAGAGAGCTGGGACCTTTGCATGACCCCAGTCTGTTGACATTATGATCGCTCCCTCATTGGAGGGAGCGATCACGTGGTAAAGGGTCGCTGTCATTGGCCCTTTACCACGATCCGTGTTGCGCCGGGTCCCGTGAACCCAGCAAACACGGAAACTATCGTGCACGCGCCCCCCCGGGCGCGCGGGGAGCGAGAGTTCCGGAGGACGTCCCACGGACGTCCACCCAGAACAAGCCGACCGCGCTGTAGCCGTCTTTCGGCTATGGCCCGGTCGGCAAGTGGTTAAAGGTTACTTATCTTCTGTTACTGTATGTTCGTGATCTCCATTGGCAATGATTCTCCTGGAGCATCAGGCAAGTTTCTTCTATCATGAGTGGCTTCTGATGTTACAGCATGATGGTGTGTGTGTGTGTCTGTCTGTCCCTACTCACCCCTTTTATGTGTCAGGCTGTTTACCATAGTTACCAAACAACAGAAAACATACCTATTTACTGTAGCTGTAGAAACAATGGACTGTTGCAAACTGTCAATTGAATACAAAAATGGTATCTACGTGCCATTGTCTTATTAAGCCAACACCTGACAGTAATCTAACAGTCATTCTTTCAGTTTGAGAGCTGAAAAAACCTCAGACAAGTACATTTCTTACTTGTTTACTGTAGCTATAGAGACAATAGCCTGTTAATTGAACTGTCAATTGAATACAACAAGGATATTTACCCCCATTGTATAAAACAGCATTTGTTTGAGAAATCTACTCAAGCCAAAAAACAATATCTCTATGACCAACCACTATTGTGTAATGTTATATCCCATGTATCGTAAGTCTGATTAATAAAAAAAATCATATTGTAACAAACACAACAAATTCCGCCCTAGATTTTTTTTTTCCTTTCGGACTCCATACAGAAAATCACTTCATTATTATGAAAAACTCATTTTAAACATTCATTTTCCTTGAATGCAACACCTCCCATATTTCTGTCATTGAGAAGGTGTCTAAAAAGTTAATTAGAAAGTCCATTCTAAAGTTCTTTAGAAAGTCCAGGCTTGTAATTCATCAAAGGCCTTGCTCTCCACAGCTCTTGCGATCTTCCGTCATTCTTTCCATCATGTCCTATGGATCAAATCGGAGACAACCTGTGGAGTGGAAAACAAAGCGGATTATCTGTTCCTTATAATAATACCTAAACAGTAGATTCAAGCCCTTCAGCTACAATCTCTCCTCTAAATGGCTTCTTGCCTGGATATCTGACTAACACTTTGCCCCCTGCCTGTACCCACTTCTGACCCTCCCAAAGAACATCAATAGGGAGGAGAGGAAATATACTGATATTTCCCAGAAGATCACTGCTGTTTATTTTGGAAGGTTTGCTGTTATGTAGCCTCACTTTCCACTCTTGCTGAGAAGTATCCACTAACCAGTCAGAGTCCCAGCCACTGTCTTGAAGCTCATCTGTCAATGCAAATGTAACTTCAAACCTTCCTGCCAGATTGCCTCTCATTCCTAGATAGGCTTCAGCTTCAGATAGGTCACTCTTGGTTTCTATGTCATGGGAAGCAGTAACATGGTATCTGTTAAGCCCTGTTCTTTCAGGAACCTTACATAAATACTGAACTCTGCACTCCAGCTGTAGAATCTGTGCCCCAGCCCCTACCATCCTCTCATATGGTGTGCTTTTGGCTATTTGCCTAGAATTTAACAACATGACTGCCTGTGTGAGGACCCAATCCCACCCCCTTAGTGTATGTGTGGGTATAGGTTTGCGTATCTGGTCCTTCAATAGCCCGTTGTATCTTTCAATCACACCAGCTGCCTGTGGATGGTATGGGATGTGGCACAATCAGTACACTCCAGAATCTTTGGCCCACTGCTGTACTGTTGATCCAGTGAAGTGTGAGCCGTTATCACTTTGGACTTGTTTGGGACAACCATAAGGAATGACAAGTTTCTGGAGCAGTTGAAGCATTGCGGCATGATCTGCACGTTTGCAGGGATGAAAAAGCATGAGTCCTGAATAGGTGTCCACTGCAGTGCAACAATATCTCAGTCCATTATTTCCCCGGGGCAGGGGACCGATGAAATCGATCTGCCAGATCTCTGCAGGCCTCTCACCCCTCTTAATCGACCCAGTGGAGTACTTTTGCAATGGCCATTGTCGCACTGTACAGTTCCCTATTACAGTCTTTATCATGTCCATGGATATAGGCAATCCTCTCTGCTGTGCCCATTCATATGTTGCTTTCTGCCCCAAATGTCCAGATTGCTTGTAGGCCCAGTTGGCCAAGTTCATCAAGACAGGATCAATTGGCACAACTGCCTTCACTTTGGCGATTTCATCTGCAACTCTGTTATAGTTCTCAAAGTCTGGGACTAGGAGCACATGTGCATCAACATGACCCACTTTTATGGTGCTGGAGTGGGCTTCCTTCCAGATGTAATCCCAGACATCCTTGCCTCCCCACACCACCTTTCCATGAATCATCCATTCATTGGACTTCCACGTGGGCATCCAAGTTGTCAGTCCTTTAAAAACCACCCAGCTGTCTGTGAAAATAGTGACATGGGAAGAAGGATCCTCCTGAAGAGTCATCACCACAGCTTTCAACTCTGCATACTGACTGGACCCTCCAATTGCAGTCTCCTACAGGACTGTGTCTGTACTTGGGCTGTAGGCTGCTGCTGTCCATTTACGTCCAGACGAGGTGACTATGGCTGAACCATCAGTGAACCACGCTGACTCCTTCATGTTATCTGACAGAGACTCAAAGGGTGGAGCCTCTTGAATGGGGGATGACTGCAACACAGGAATTTCTTCTTCTGGCCGGGTGCTGGTAAAAGTGACAAGCCCAGCCAATTGTTTTGAAATGTCTCTAACATCCCCAGCTGCAATACCCCCTCTTTCTTGAAGGTACCACTTCCATTTCATCAGTGTCTGGTTCTGGGCTACAGCTGCCCTAGTGGTCAGTCCATTATCTCTCACCCATCTATTGGCAATGCAGTATGGATGGTGACTGTGTCCTTTCCTGTAATGGTCTCTACATGTTGAAGTGCTGTGTAGACCCCAAACAGGTACTTCTCTAGGGGCGTGTATCTCTTCTGTGCCCCTGTCAGTTGTTTGGACCAACATCCAATGGGTATTGCTCTCAGTCCTTTCTTTTCATTTGGCTGCCATAGACTCCAAGATATGGTACCATTCTGCTCCACTACATCCAGCTGAAATGGTACTCCTTGTCTCACATGTCCTAATCCCTGATTCTGCAAAATAGCTTCTTTAGCAGCCAGGAATGCAGTCCGCTGCGCTGAACCCCATCAGAACTCAGTCTTTTTCCTGGTGACATTATATATAGGCCTCAGAATCAGTCCAAGATGTGGGATGAATGATCTCCAGAACCCCACAACTCCAATGAACTTCTGTGCCTCTTCTTTGGTAGTAGGGGGCGACAGAGCCTGGATAGTTTGCACAACTGTCTCTGGAATTTTCCTCTGCGGCCCAGTCCACAACATTCCCAGGAATTTCACTTCTGTGGCAGGTCCTTGGACTTTGTCTTTGTCAACAGCCCACCCTCTGTTCTCCATGTGATGTATCAGCAAGTGCAGTGCTTCAGTTACATCTTCTTTTGTTCCAGAGATCATGATGTCATCAATGTAGTGGAACACAGCAACTTTCAAACTCAGGGTACTTAAATCTCGGGCAATCAGTCTATGCCAAATCGTTGGAGGATGAACATAGTCTTCAGGAAGCACGGTGAAAGTGTACTGGTGGCCGTCCCACACCATAGCAAACTGGTCTTGACACTCTGCGTCTATTCGAAATCGAAAGGAAAGCATTAGCCAGGTCTATCACAGCATGATATTCTCCTGCATCTTTAGCAATTTTCTCAACAATTGAGATCATATCTGGTACAGCTGACTTCAATGGAGGTGCCACTTTGTTTAGACCTCTGTAATCACAGACATTCTATATGTCCCATCGGGTTTCTTTACTGGGAACACCGGAGACGAGAAAGGACTTACAGCAGGTCTAAGGATCCCTACTCTCAAATATTCTTGAATGGTCTCCCCAATTTCTTTGTGGCCTCCAGGAAGTCTGTACTTCTTGAAACAGACTGGCTTCTCTGGTGGAGGAATGTAGACAGGGGTCTATTTCGCATGACCTCTGACCACAGCCTTCACTGCCCTAACCAGATACGCTTTATCAGGATACCTGAATGTGAATGTACCTCTTTCAGTCTGAATTGACTGACCTTGAAGTACATCCATCCCAAGAATATTTTCGGGTAACTCTGATGCCAAAACATTTGTCATAAATCCTAAACCTTTGCCAATAGCCAATTTCACCTGTATCCTAACTGCTGGTGTAGTTTGCCCTCCCAAACCTTCTACATAAATCAATTCTCCTTTGTGATGGGAAGGATTTCCTTGCAAAAGTGTAACTTCGGCTCAGCTATCAACTAAAGCCATTACATGTGTAGGAGAAGATGACTTCCCCCACCATATAGTGACAGGGGCATATGGGTGTCGGTCTCCTGCTGTCACTGCCCTCATGGCTATTACAGGAGACTCAACTTCCCTTCATAAAGGATAAGGAACCTCCCAATCCCCTTTTCTGATTCTCTCTAACTCCTCCCCAGGATAAAGGGATTTGGGTTTGGGTTCATGTTCAGTTTTGGGAATTAGTTTGGGGCTAACAGAAGGGGTCTGTTCTGGTTTCTCGAAGTCCAGGCTGATGTTATCTTCACTAGGAGTAGTGTTTCTAACCCTAACAGTTTTCCCTACTAAATGTTTCAACCTTCTATCTTATCTTTAGGTACTCCTGCCTTTAATAGGTCCACCTACATTTGTTTCCTAGAAATAACTAGCCTGTTTTTCTCTTCACCTCCTGTCTTCTCTACCCCATTCCCTTTCTTCTCTGTTCTTTTCTGCTTGTATTCTTCCTGTCTGGCCTTGACCTTATCTACTGCCCTGACAGGTTTTGTTTTAGTCTCCTCTAGCTCCTCCAACTGGCTTAAAAAGGTTGTGGCTTCATGAATCTTGCTGTTTAATCCCAGGCCTCCCAGCAAGGACAATAATGGAGCCCTGAGATTAAATGGCTCAGACTTCATCAGCTTAGAGCGCAGAGCAGACGTAAAGGGTTCCATATCTGGACCCATCCATTCTGGAAACGTATTTAATCCGGTTATACAACCCATCTCACGTAACCTGGAAATACCCTCTCCTATTGCTCTCCATGAGTAGGTATTTTCCAGGTCAGTGGGACTAGTGTATACTCGGACTATTCCATCTCTCATGAGGTCTAACAGTGAAAAATTCACGCTAAACTCTCGGGCTTTTCGCATTGCCTGACGCAATTGTGGATCATGGGTTAACACTCCCATAGTCACTGCTGTCTTACCTGACAAAACAACACTGTCCGCCCCTTCATCCCATAAGCTTAGGAGCCAGGTCAATAGGGGCTCCCTAGACCTTTGTTTGTATTGTTTTGTCAGCTCATGGAGTTCAGTTTGTGTAAACTCCCGTACTTCTTCAAATTCAACATCTCTGGGATTGCGTTAATGCACCTTCCCATCTGCCATATCCAATCTATCATGTTGCCGTTTCCTATGCTTAGTAATGAGAGATCTGGCATACTTTTTCTTTTGCACTAGAAGATCATCATGCAAAATATCCAACTCTATCTCCTCATCCTCACGATCATTTGAGGAGAGCACATCCTCACAATCCCAATTTTGGGATGTGACAGTGGCACGTACCCTGGCTTTACTAACAGGTTTACGGCCCTTCCTTTTCCTTAAGGCATTAATTGATTTGGTCATGAGGGCTGCACACCGCTCTTGCAAATCATCAGCCTGACTAGCAGCTGAACGCACACACTCCTGAGCAACTGCTAGCTGGTCTTTTAATACCTTAACTTCTGCCTTCTCCCTTCTCTGTGATTCAGTGTAAATAGCATTAAGGAAATACCAGCCCACTGTGGACACTGTCCTCTTCTCTTTTTTTACTTAACTCCAACCCCTTAAGGCTAAAATCTACAAAATGATCTGAGATTTTATCACCCCAAGTCAGCTTCAAGTGAGAAGCATATTTCACAAATTCTTTAGCAAGAGTCTCCCACTCATTGTCTCTGGCCCAGATAAGTAAGCTGCACACTTCCTTCTGGCCACCAGAACACTCTGCAGTCTTGCTTTTCCTAAACAGCTTACGCAGCATTTTACCTAGCACAAGCTACACAACACACTACAGAAAAACAGGTCTGCTTCAGTTGAATTATAGCACAGATCGCGGCACGAGCCCCCAAATGTTTTGCTTGCGTCTAGCTAGCAAGGTTACTCTGTGGTATAAGCAAGGAAGGTGAGATTTCTGCAGTGTGTAAATGTGCTTTACTATACAAAGATGCTGTACATACAAAAACTATTACAATATTGGGAATAAAATACAAAACTGACAGATATCTATAACAAGCAAAATGCCTAGCACAGCTTATGGTCTATAACAGTACAAATACACTTAAAGGTTACCTTTCTTCTGTTACTGTATGTTCATGATCTCCATTGGCAACGATTCTCCTGGAGCATCAGGCAAGTTTCTTCTATCATGAGTGACTTCTGATGTTACAGCATGATGGTGTGTGTGTCTGTCTGTCTGTCCCTACTCACCCTTTTATGTGTCAGACTGTTTACCATAGTTACCAAACAACAGAAAACATACATGTTTATTGTAGCTGTAGAAACAATGGACTGTTGCAAACTGTCAATTGAATACAAAAATGGTATCTACGTACCATTGTCTAATCAAACACCTGACAGTAATCTAACAGTCATTCTTTCAGTTTGAGAGCTGAAAGAACCTCAGACAAGTACATTTCTTACTTGTTTACTGTAGCTATAGAGGCACTAGCCTGTTAATTGAACTGTCAATTGAATACAACAATGATATTTACCCCCATTGTATAAAACAGCATTTGTTTGAGAAATCTACTCAAGCCAAAAAACTGACAATATCTCTATGACCAACCACTATTGTGTAATGTTATATCCCATGTATCATAAGTCTGATAAAAAAAAAATAATAATATTATAACAAACGCAACACACTTACATAGAGAAAAATGGGATCTCAGCTGGGAAGTGACGGCGGTGGTGTGAGAGGCCCCCGCCGAACTCCCTTTACCTTGACCATAGGGCTCATCTCTGGCAATACTCTTGGTGAGCTGGATCAAAGAAAGTGTCTATAAGCGGAACAACAGAAAGAATAATAGAACAGAAGACTTCTGATTCTGGTGAGAAATACCCATTTCATCCTTCTTTTTTGGAGAGCTGGGGGATAGGTGTTGGGCAATTTATGTTTTTCCTCGTATTTATGCCTTACGACCCATATCCGGGTAGCCAGGGCTGGACTGTGTAATATTTCTTTTGAGTCCTGAACTGTGAGGGATAGATCTCAATATCTCATCCCAATTTTATATTTTAATATATGACTATGCCATCACAGCGTACAACTAAAGCAAGCCAAGCCGCTGCTGCTAAACTAAAGGAATTTTCACATGGACAGACTCCCCCAAAAAACAACCAACAGACTGCACACGCCAGTATGTTATCAAAACTACAGGCAGGGGTTAACCCTCCTAGGAAGAGCCAGGGTCAGGGCCAGGCAACTCCTATAATAGGACTGAACACCCTCATAGTAAATGCATTAGTAGAGGGGATGGAGGAAGCGCAGGTGCAAACAACATCACCACTGAATATGGTAAACTCGGGGGAATTAGAACCATCATTAAAAGATATATTGCATGCAATTAACTCCTGCAAATCTTCCATAAATGAAATGTCATCACAACTTAAAACTGTGCGAGAAGAGTTGTCACTTGTAAGACATGACATGCAGAAGGTACGGGAAAGGACTACTGCTTTAGAGGGGAGGGTTAGCACCTTGGAGGATGATGTAAACCCAATTAAACAGGAGTTGGACACTATAAAGGAGCAAATGGTTAATGACCAGCTAAAACTTGATGAAATGGAGAATAGGATGCGCAGGAAGAACATACGAATTGGAGGACTTCCCAAACGCAGCGAGGGCTCAGACCCCATTAATTTTTTGGAAAAATGGTTCAAAGAGCTGTTTGGTGACCAGTCCTTTTCACCCCTTCTTGCACTAGAAAGAGCTCATAGGGTCCCCCCTAGACCCCCTCAACCGGGACCCTTCCTAGATCTCTCCTGGTAAAGTTACTTTATTATAAGGACAAAATGACTATTTTAAACAAAGCCAGAGAAATGGGCAACATTATGTACAATGGGGAACCGGGCCAAGTTTGGGGAAGTCAAGCGCAAGCTACAACAATTAAAAGTGAAGTACGTTTTGTTATACCCGGCAAGATTACGAATAAATGCTACGGGAGAGACTGTATTTTTTGACAACCCGGAGAGAGTTGAGGAATGGATAGTACCCTTTAAGAAGAAACTATAAAAAATTTTGTCCCCTCTTATTCTAGAATTCTATGAACATTATGATCTATGATTATTTAAGCTTGTGAATTAGTTTAATGCACCGCAGGATAACTTGACTGTATATTTCTCAGATTGTCACTACTTTTATGATTTAGCTCTTATCACATAAATATGCACTAGGTTGAATAATTAGGGAAAACATGTGTGTTTTTTGTTGTATGTCTAGTCTGTCTTGTTTGTCATTTATGTGGTTGGTTTAGTTGTAGGGGAGGGTTAGGGGGGGCGGGGAGGGAGGGAGGGAAAGGGATGTAAGAGTGTCATAAGTTAAAGATAAAGTTGTTAAAAACACTTAAAAACACTAGAGTATGTAATGGTCACATTAGGATGCCCCCTTGTAGGCCCAGCAGGCGGGTGAAAATGGGATGTAAGAGGAATAAGTGGTGTGGCTGGTACACTAGAGTGTTTGGATTTATTTACAGATATGAGATTAAGCAATACGAAGTCACGCAATTAACACATACATGGAATTTAATGATAAAAAAAAAAATATGGATTTTATGGTCTATAGAAAATTAATTTTCTGATGGCTAAAAATATGCACTTTAAAAAACTCACTTTATGTTCTTGGAATATCCGAGGAATGGGTGATCTAGAGAAAAGGGCGGCAATCCTCATTATAGCAAAAACATACGAAGTAGCCATTTTATGCTTGCAGGAAACACACCTCACCAAGGCCCAATTGAGATAGCGGGAATATAAGACACAATATCACTCAGTCCATACCTCTTACTCTAGAGGGGTTAGTATTTTTACCAGAAATAAGGTGTTTTTTCCCTTATACAGTCTACAATAGACTGGTTAGGAAGATACGTTTTTCTGTATTGTAGAATTGAAAATAGACCCTGTATACTGGCAAATGTTTACCTTCCCCCTCCGTATGATATTTTGATTCTTTGTGGACTCGTCGATTTTATTCTGGATAAGCCTGGGGTGCCGATGGTAGTAATGGGGGACTTCAATATGGTAACAGACTGTATGCTGGATAGATTTCCTCCCTTGACACAAACTAGGAAAGCAGGGAATACCCGGTTAACCAAATTTTGGAAGGAAACTGGACTGAGTGATATTTGGAGAACTCGGAATCCAGAGGCCCGCCAATATTCATGTTTTTCTAAGATGCATTCCACGCTCTCTAGGATCGACTTAATCCTGGGGAACGAGGAAATGATAGCTCTGATAAAAAATGTAAATTATAAACCAAGGGGTCTGTCAAACCACTCCCCGGTGACAGCAATATTGCAATTGGGGGAACGTCCTCAATCTGGGGAGTGGAAGATAAGCCCCCTTTGGCTCGAACTGATGGGAAATCCGAATGAAGTTTTACTCCCCCTACAAGAATTAATTGATCTGAATCAGAGGTCTGCGTTGGTGGGATTAGTATGGGACACCATGAAGGCCTTTTTAAGAGGCCTATTGATTCTACAGATCTTAAAAATAAAAAAACAGACAAAGTATTGGGAGAGATTAATGGGCGAGAAGGTAACAATAGCAGAAGAACAATATATTAATAATCCGACGCATGAAACCCTCAGGACCTGGATAGACATGAAAAATAACTATCGGTTAGTGACCCTTCAGAGGTCAGAGAATAAGTATCTTTTTCAGAGACAGGTGGCCTTTGGAGAGGGGAAAACCGTGGGGCGTATGTTGGCGCAACTGGCAAATTCTCCCACTTCTGTAGTGCCATCGATTACTGCAGAGGACGGAAGAGTGACTTCTCATCCCCCGGAAATAGTAAGTAAATTTAAAGAATACTATGAGGATCTGTATAGATCCCATCGAGAGGAGACGAAGGAGGAAATGGAGAGCTTTTTTAAGAACCTGAATCTTCCGTCCCTTACAGACATGGATAGAGCTGAACTGGACCGCCCTATCACATTGGAGGAGCTTCACATGATCACCAATGAGATGGCGAACCAGAAATCACCGGGTCCAGATGGATTACCAGCCGAAGTATATCGGCATTATGGAAAGGTCTTGCTTCCTGAGCTGCTGAGGGTATTGAACCTCTCAGTGGCAAAGGATGCTCTCCCACCATCAATGATGGACTCCACTATAATAACTATACATAAAGAGGGTAAGGACCCGCTTGATGTGGCTTCATATAGGCCCATTGCGCTTTTGAACACAGACATAAAATTTTTTGCAAAGACCTTGGCGGCTCGGCTGAATAAAGTTATAGCAAAACTCATCCACCCTTATCAATCAGGCTTTATACCCAGAAGAACAACAAGTATAAATATCTATTTGAATTTACAGGTCCCAATGGAAGAGGATGGTGAGAGGGCTGTTCTCTCGCTAGATGCCGCCAAGGCCTTTGATTGTTTGAAATGGCAGTACCTATGGAGGGCCATGGAAGCAGCTCAGCTCGGACCGCGATTTATTAGGTGGGTCAAAATGTTATATGGCGCCCCTGGGGCTAGAGTTAAAGTAAATAATGAATTGTCTGATAGATTTGGCTTAGGGAGGGGGACAAGACAGGGTTGTCCCCTGTCACCCCTCCTCTTTGCTATAGAACCCCTGGCCGTTGCTCTCAGAACCTCAAAACAGATGAGGGGTTTTGGAGGTGGTGACCATGAGGATAAACTTGCATTATATGCAGATGATTTATTGTTGTTTTTAGGAGACATGCAGGCTTCACCCAGGAAAGCAATGAAGATTATTAATAACTTTGGACAAATTTCAGGGTTAAAAATAAACTGGGCGAAATCCTCCCTGCTACCTGTAGACCCGCTGCGTGACCCCGTACCAGAAGAAGTGGCCCAGATTCCAGTACAGAATAAATTTAAATACTTGGGTATAATTATATCTAAAGACCCTCAGTGTTATGCTTTAGACAACATTGCCCCACTATTGACTAAATTTAGAGACAAAATAAAAGTCTGGAAAAGCCTGCCAATTTCGGTGGCCAGGTGATGTAATCTAATTAAAATAATCTGGATGCCGCGACTTCTTTATATGCTACACAACTCTCCAATATGGCTGTATAAAAAATGGTTTCAAAAGATTGACAGGATGTTTAGGGAATTGATCTGGAAGGGCAGTGCCACAAGAATTCGGTTAATTACCCTTCAACTCCAGCAACAGGAGGGAGGAGTAGCCCTCCCACACCCATTTAGCTACTTCTTAGCGTCACAACTCTAGCATATCGGAGGTTGTAACTTAGTAGGTCAAGAAATAAGGAGAAAGAGGCTGTTACAAAATACTCCACATGACTCAATAATTGAAGCCCTGGAGGCTGGATACTTCCCCCCCAAGAATACCTACCCTAAATCTTATGATGAAAGTATGGCCTCACTGAATATACACCACTACAGAAGATCTGTACCTACAGGAGATCGGGACAGTGAAGGAATGGAAGAGTTTGTGGAATAAAATTTGTTTTCCAACTATACATAGATGGTTCTCTAAAATCCTTTCAGGATCTGAGAGATCAATATGCCCTTTCAAATATATCTTTTTTTAATTACTTACAAGTCAGGCATGCTTTGAGGGAACAATTTAGAGAAAGGACTATAGAGTGGAACACAATTCCAGTACTCCAATATTTAATTAATACAGAGATAGGGAAAGGATTAATTTCAAAATTATATTTACATATTAACCACTTCAATACCCGCGTATTGTCAAATGACGGCCGCAGATGGGATCTCCCATCCTGGGTGGCCATCATATGACGTCCTGGGCTTCCCGGCCATCTAGGGGGCCACGTTGCTCGGGACCCGGTGCGTGTGCCCGGCGGCCGCGATGTCTGCTGGGCACCCGCCATTGCCCGTTAACCGAGCAGGACCATGGATCTGTGTGTGTAAACACACAGATCCACGTCCTGTCAGGTGAGAGGAGACCGATCTGTGGTCCCAGTACAGAGGAACACTGATCGGTCTCCTCCCCTTGTGAGTCCCCACCCCCTACAGTTGGAATCACTCCCCTAGGAAACACATTTAACCCCTCGTGTCCCCCTAGTGGTTAACCCCTTCCCTGCCTGTCACATTTATACAGTAATCAATGCAATTTTATAGCATTGATCGCTGTATAAATGTGAATGGTCCCAATTGTGTCAAAAGTGTCCGCTGTGTTCGCCATAATGTCACAGTCACGAAAATAATCGCAGATAGCTGCCATTACTAGTAAAAAAATAAATAAATACA
Source organism: Aquarana catesbeiana (assembly GCF_042186555.1). NCBI lineage: Eukaryota > Metazoa > Chordata > Amphibia > Anura > Ranidae > Aquarana > Aquarana catesbeiana. The sequence goes on from NC_133329.1 coordinate 278,552,078, forward strand.
TTTTTTTTTTAAATGCCATGTAGATTCTATAACTCTTGCGCAAACCAATCAATATATTGCGATTTTTTTTGCCAAACATATGTAGAAAAATACATATTGGCCTAAACTGAGGAAAAAATTTTTTTTTTTTTTTAAAAATTGGGATATTTATTATAGCACGGCCGCGCAATTGTCGTTCAAAGTGCAACAGCGCTGAAAACTAAAAATTGGTCTGGGAAGGAAGGGGGTGAAAATGCCCTATATTGAACCGGTTAACAAGAAAAAATTGAGTGAGGGAAAAGTAGGAAAAAGAAGTGGGAAATATTACTGAAACCCAGTGGAATAGAATTTTGGAATTGGCTCCATTGGTTTCTTTGTCTCCCTCTCAGAGGATGTCACATTTGTTTCTGCTTTATAGAACTTACTACACCCCTCTTAAACTTTTTCGGTTTCGTTGCCGCTCTGACTCGAGCTGCCCTAGATGTGGGGATCTAGAGGCAGACATGCTGCATATGTTTTGGAGATGTCCGAAACTGCTTCGTTACTGGACGGGGGTGATAGAGCATATTGACCGGATATTTGGTACCTCCACTGAGTTAGAGGCAAAACGTTGCTTGCTGGGTCTGGTGGGGGGAGGAGGGAAATTAGGAAACAGGCAGATGCCTGTCACAAGATGTTTATTTCAAGCAAGGAATCTGATTGCTTGGAGACAGCAATCAGTGACCCCCCGTCCAGGGAGGAATGGTTCAACACTATGAATACAGTTATTCTTAAAGAAAAAGTGGTGTACATAAGGCAAAGTACGCTATGGAAATATGATCTGCTCTGGAAGCCCTGGTGGGACACAAGAGAAAATGATATGTAAAACCCAGACACCGGGCAAAACACTGTTGAGTCGAGAAATGTCGCAAAAGAGACTAGCCCCCTGTGAGTCTGAGAAGTGTATGTTTAGTTGAAAGGAGTGGTATTAGTGTGTAGGGAAGGTGTACTGGCTGAATGACAAGTTAGTCCTTAATAATATATCAGATAGTCTCCCCCTTAGGCCACCCGACCTCCCCCTGGTTATTATGTTTGATTGTCTTTGGAATAGATTTATTTCTTGTTTTTTTCCTAGGGGTGGTCTGAATAGGGGTGGGAAGTGAGACCTAGGAGACACGTCTGTTTATTATTTGTATGTATAATTTTTGTTTTTAACATTGTTGGAATCAAGAAAATGTTGAATAAAGAGATAGAAGTAAAAAAAAAAAAAAAAAAAGAAAAAAAGAACATGCGAACAGGCAAAAAATTTGTTCGAACACGCGAACACCGTTAAAGTCTATGGGACATGAACATGAATAATCAAAAGTGCTAATTTTTAAAGTCTATGGGAGAAATCAAAAGTGCTAATTTTAAAGGCTTATATTCATGGTATTGTCATAAAAAGTGTTTGGGGACCTGGGTCCTGCCCCAGGGGACATGGATCAATGCAAAAAAAGTTTTAAAAATGGCTGTTTTTTCGGGAGCAGTGATTTTAATAATGCTTAAAGTGAAACAATAAAAGTGTAATATCCCTTTGAATTTCGTACCTGGGGGGCGTCTATAGTATGCCTGTAAAGGGGCGCATGTTTCCCGTGTTTAGAACAGTCTGACAGCAAAATTACATTTTAAAGGAAAAAAAGTCATTTAAAACTACTCGCGGCTATTAATGCATTGCCGGTCCGACAATAAACATCCGATAAAGTCATCTCTTCATCTTCTTCTCTTCATCTTCTTGTCTTCATCTTCTTTTCATCACGAGGAATGCCACAGGGAAGTCCCGTCAAGTCACCGGGTGGCCCCGCCCCCCCCGTTATTTAAGAACCGAGGAGAAGCATCACACAGCGGGAGCCTCCCTCCATGCCATCATAGATGCGGAGCGGCCCAAAAAGAAGATGAAGACAAGAAGATGAAGAGAAGAAGATGAAGAGAAGAAAATGAAGAGAAGATGAAGAGAAGAGTGGGAGCCTCCCTCCATGCCATCATGGATGCGGAGCGGCCCGAGGAGAAGGGAAGAAGACGCCGACGCCGCGGAGGAAGATGCTGGACGAGAACACCGGAGGAAGAACCAGAAGAACCAGAAGAAGAAGAAGATGGAGGAAGAAACCGAAGGAAGATAGAAGAAAGAAGAAAGAAGAAGCATTTAAATAAAGGAATTGTCAAAAGCACCCTCCCAATGTTGAGGGCATGTGGCCTGGTATGGTTCAGGAGGGGGGGCACTCTCTCGTCCCCCCCTCTTTTCCTGCGGCCTGCCAGGTTGCATGCACAGATAAGGGTCTGGTATGGATTTTTAGGGGGACCCCACGCCGTTTTTTTTTTTTTATTTTGGCACAGGGTTCCCCTTAAAATCCATACCAGACCTGAAGGGTCTGGTATAGATTTTGAGGGGGACCCCACGCCATTTTTTTTCATTTTGGCTGGGGTTCCCCTTAATATCCATATTAGACCTAAATTTTGGTTTGGGGGTTCCCCTGTGGGGAATTCCCATGCCGTTTTTATCAATGAACTTTTATGTGTATTGTCGGACCGGCAATTCATTAATAGCCGCAAGTAGTTTTAAATGACTTTTTTCCTTTGAAATGTCATTTTGCTGTCAGACTGTTCTAAGAACCTGAAACATGCACCCCTTTACAGGCATACTATAGACACCCCCCAGGTACGAAATTTAAAGGGATATTACACTTTTATTGTTTCACTTTAAGCATTATTAAAATCACTGCTCCCGAAAAAAACGGACGTTTTTAAAACTTTTTTTTGCATTGATTCATGTCCCCTGGGGCAGGACCCAGGTCCCCAAACACTTTTTATGACAATACCATGAATATAAGCCTTTAAAATTAGCACTTTTGATTTCTCCCATAGACTTTTAAAGGGAGTTCCACAGCATTCGAATTTGCCGCGAACACCAAGTGTTCGCTGTTCGGCGAACTTGCGAACAGCCGATGTTCGAGTCGAACATGAGTTCGACTCGAACTCGAAGCTCATCCCTATTGGTGATCCCGAGTCAGATGGCAGCCATGTTGGGTTGGTAAGACCATCTGGTATATACGGTCACTCATGGGTGATGGGTAATGGCTGACGTCACTGATGGGTGACGGGTAATGGCTGACATCACTGATGTGTGATGGGTGATGGCTGATGGTCACTGATGGGTGACAGGTAATGTTAGACAAAAAGGGGGGAAGAGAGGAATTCTAGGGACTTTGAGGAAGCCAGGACCTGGTAAGGTCGCATATTTCCATCCCTACGGGACTTTAAATGAAATCATGACCTGGTAAGGTCATGTATTTTCATCCCTGACGAGTCAAAACGAAAAAATTGGGGAAGGTGGGACTTTAAATGAAGCACTAGGTAGCACATAAATGATAAAGTTGAACAAAGGAATTTTATTTGATATACATTGTTAACAGTCATAGATATCAATGATAATATCAGGTAAAAGATAGACACTAAGGCAGGGATAAATGACCATAAATTAACGGCACATATATCTCAATTGCGATCATTGGTACAAAATTGGACAATATAATATAATAAAATAATAAAAAAAGACTAGATGGTACATGTAATGATATACAACCATAAGTAGATCCATAATAAAACTCCACAGTTCAGCCAAAAATGGGTTAAATGCATTCGTAATTACGGGATAGTGCCTGCAGGACCTGCGGCCTCACTTAGACCTGTAGAGGTATAAATTTCATAAAACTTGATGATCAGGGTATAAATGAATAAGGGACACGGCATCAAATAGCTCTACGCGTTTCGTGGCTTACTCGCCACTCATCAGGAGCATGCGTGTAATAATCTATAATGAAAATGATAAAGAGGTTAATCCGTCAGTAATGATGGGGTAGGATAAGACCCCATTCAGCATCAAGGTACATACTTACCAGTTAAGGCACAACATTTACCAGTGTCGTGGTAGGGCACCAAGGATGTCAGGCGGCACTCCCAACCGGGGGCCGTGGTGGACAGCCCAGTGGGGGCGAACAAGAGGGCGGCCATCAGGGTGGACACGGGACCCCAAGGCATCTCTGGGAAGAAAAAGAGGGTGAGGAGTGAAGGGGGTGGATAAAGACAGAGAGAATGGGGAAGATGAAAGGACAAAGAAGAACCCGTGCAAGTGAAACTGGGGATAATGGGGTGAGACACTGGCAGCCAGAGGCTGCCAGAGGAGGTGACCACCACCAGAAGTTGGTGATGGACAGGACATGATGGCTTGTGCAGAAAGAACTGAGAAGTGCAGAGTGACAGAGTGACACTGGTACCTGTGGGTCCAAAGAACCCCAAAAGAGGAGAATTGCCAATGGAGTGGATGCTGGTATATGGAGAGCCTCGTGTGCTGTGAACGCCCGGAAGAACGCCCCTATAAGCACCACCATAGGGCCACCCACCACCATCACGCCGTATTGCACGTTGCGGGGGAGGGGCGCCGACAACCGGAAGTAACCTCCGACCAACCGGCAACCAATCACCTCCGCTGCAAACGAGTGTGGAGCACCCAAGGAGTGCCCACGTGATGGCGCAAAGAGCGCCGCACGTGTGGCATGGGATGCGTGATGTCGACATGCAGTGCGGTGCCGCCTCCCCCCAGGCGTCAGAAGGGGCGGGGATGGGCGGGGGCCCGCAGTGCACATCACGGCCCCCGGACCAGGAGAAAACCGACGTCCCGGCACTTATAAAATTGGGTAAGGTAGGACTTTAAATGAAGCACTAGGTAGCACATGAATGATAAAGTTGAACAAAGGAATTTTATTTGATATACATTGTTAACAGTCATAGATATCAATGATAATATCAGGTAAAAGATAGACACTTCTCACTTCTTTCTGCACAAGCCATCATGTCCTGTCCATCACCAACTTCTGGTGGTGGTCACCTCCTCTGGCAGCCTCTGGCTGCCAGTGTCTCACCCCATTATCCCCAGTTTCACATGCACGGGTTCTTCTTTGTCCTTTCATCTTCCCCATTCTCTCTGTCTTTATCCACCCCCTTCACTCCTCACCCTCTTTTTCTTCCCAGAGATGCCTTGGGGTCCTGTGTCTGCCCTGATGGCTGCCCTCTTGTTCGTCCCCACTGGGCTGTCCACCACGGCCCCCGGTTGGGAGTGCCGCCTGACATCCTTGGTGCCCTACCACGACACTGGTAAACATTGTGCCTCAACTGGTAAGTATGTACCTTGATGCTGAATGGGGGTCTTATCCTACCCCATCATTACTGACGGATTAACCTCTTTATCATTTTCATTATAGATTATTACACGCATGCTCCTGATGAGTGGCGAGTAAGCCACGAAACGCGTAGAGCTATTTGATGCCGTGTCCCTTATTCATTTATACCCTGATCATCAAGTTTTATGAAATTTATACCTCTACAGGTCTAAGTGAGGCCTCAGGTCCTGCAGGCACTATCCCGTAATTACGAATGCATTTAACCCAATTTTGGTTGAACTGTGGAGTTTTATTATGGATCTACTTATGGTTGTATATCATTACATGTACCATCTAGTCTTTGTTATTATTTTATTATATTATATTGTCCAATTTTGTACCAATGATCGCAATTGAGATATATGTGCCGTTAATTTATGGTCATTTATCCCTGCCTTAGTGTCTATCTTTTACCTGATATTATCATTGATATCTATGACTGGTAACAATGTATATCAAATAAAATTCCTTTGTTCAACTTTATCATTTATGTGCTACCTAGTGCTTCATTTAAAGTCCCACCTTCCCCAATTTTTTCGTTTTGACTCGTCAGGGATGGAAATACATGACCTTACTAGGTCATGATTTCATTTAAAGTCCCGTAGGGATGGAAATACGCGACCTTACCAGGTCCTGGCTTCCTCAAAGTCCCTAGAATTCCTCTCTTCCCCCCTTTTTGTCTAATAGAAGCAGGGATGGAAGCACTTGGCTAAGCTTTTGTTGTTTTATAGTACATTACTTTTAACTGCACCTATTGACCTGATGTTTAGCCTCCCCTGTTTTTTCAATTGCCCTAATAATATATATTTAAGTCACCATTATGTTTTCACTTTATTCTAGACTGCTCTCTAATTCAATTATGCCCCCAGCGCAGGGTTGCCGTGTCGTGGCATAAGTGCCGGGACGTCGGTTTTCTCCTGGTCCGGGGGCCGTGACGTGCACTGCGGGCCCCCGCCCATCCCCGCCCCTTCTGATGCCTGGGGGGAGGCGGCACCGCACTGCATGTCAACATCACGCATCCCATGCCGCACGTGTGGTGCTCTTTGCGCCGTCACGTGGGCACTCCTTGGGTGCTCCACACTTGTTTGCAGCGGAGGTGATTGGTTGCCGGTTGGTCAGAGGTTACTTCCGGTTGTCGGCACCCCTCCCCCGCAACGTGCAATACAGCGTGATGGTGGTGGGTGGCCCTATGGTGGTGCTTATAGGGGCGTTCTTCCGGGTGTTCACAGCACACGAGGCTCTCCATACACCAGCATCCACTCCATTGGCAATTCTCCTCTTTTGGGGTTTTTTGGACCCACAGGTACCAGTGTCACTCTGTCACTCTGCACTTCTCACTTCTTTCTGCACAAGCCATCATGTCCTGTCCATCACCAACTTCTGGTGGTGGTCACCTCCTCTGGAAGCCTCTGGCTGCCAGTGTCTCACCCCATTATCCCCAGTTTCACATGCACGGGTTCTTCTTTGTCCTTTCATCTTCCCCATTCTCTCTGTCTTTATCCACCCCCTTCACTCCTCACCCTCTTTTTCTTCCCAGAGATGCCTTGGGGTCCCGTGTCCGCCCCGCCCTCTTGTTCGCCCCCACTGGGCTGTCCACCACGGCCCCCGGTTGGGAGTGCCACCTGACATCCTTGGTGCCCTACCACGACACTGGTAAACGTTGTGCCTCAACTGGTAAGTATGTACCTTGATGCTGAATGGGGTCTTATCCTACCCCTTCATTACTGACGGATTAACCTCTTTATCATTTTCATTATAGATTATTACACGCATGCTCCTGATGAGTGGCGAGTAAGCCACGAAACACGTAGAGCTATTTGATGCCGTGTCCCTTATTCATTTATATCCTGATCATCAAGTTTTATGAAATTTATACCTCTACAGGTCTAAGTGAGGCCTCAGGTCCTGCAGGCACTATCCCGTAATTACGAATGCATTTAACCCAATTTTGGTTGAACTGTGGAGTTTTATTATGGATCTACTTATGGTTGTATATCATTACATGTACCATCTAGTCTTTTTTATTATTTTATTATATTATATTGTCCAATTTTGTACCAATGATCGCAATTGAGATATATGTGCCGTTAATTTATGATCATTTATCCCTGCCTTAGTGTCTATCTTTTACCTGATATTATCATTGATATCTATGACTGTTAACAATGTATATCAAATAAAATTCCTTTGTTCAACTTTATCATTTATGTGCTACCTAGTGCTTCATTTAAAGTCCCACCTTCCCCAGTTTTTTCGGTGACAGGTAATGGCTGACGGTCACTGATGGGTGATGGGTGATGGCTGATGGTCACTGATGGGTGACAGGTGATGGCTGACAGTCACTGATGGGTGATGGGTGGCGGCTGACGGTCACTGATGGGTGACGGGTAATGGCTGATGGTCACTGATGGGTGATGGGTAATGGCTGACGTCACTGATGGGTGACGGGTGATGGCTGATGGTCACTGATGGGTGACGGGTGATGGGTGACAGGTGATGACTGACGGTCACTGATGGGTGACGGGTGATGGCTGACAGTAACTGATGGGTGACAGGTGATGGCTGACAGGTGCACCACTGACGGTCACTGATGGCATTCTCTTATGTGACAGGTGCACTTTATGGGGTGACTGTGGTGACTGTTGGGTGACAGATGACAATTGGAGGGGTGATGGGACAAGTGTTGTGCTTGGTGCAGTACAGTACAGACACAGATCGGTAACTTACTGCTCCTGGCTCTTTTCTCCTCACACTGGAAATGATGTGTGAGGAGAGAAGAGCTGGTAACACCTAGTTACCGCTCTGTGTTTACATTTAGTGATCAGCTGTGAAAGGATCACAGCCGATCACGTGGTAAACAGCCACGGGCCAATGGCTGTTTACCTTCGTTGGTGACGAGCAGTGTTTTCCTGGAAACACGCCGCCACCGACGTGCACGCGCAGCGTGCTCCCGATCGCGCTCATGCGCCGTGCACAATGGGGGGGGGTACCATGCCATCGGCCGTGACTTCATCATGGCCGATCACATGGTAAACAGCCATGCCCAATGGCTGTTTACCCCCCTCGGTGGCAAGCGGTGTCTCCGTGACACGTCGCCACTAAGGGTACAGGGATGCGCGCACACGATCGCATGCATTCCCTGTTTAAAGGGCAGGGCATTATATTACGCCCTCCCAGAACGAGAGCCGCGCCACCTGGCCATCATATGACAGACGGCGGGCGGCAAGCGGTTAAGCATATATATGTTCATGTTCTTTTATATGTAATATATGTATATTTTTAGCAGTTGTAAGCATGTGTATTATCGTTATGTTTACTTTTGTTGGTGAGCCTTGGGAACATGCCTGAAAGAAAAACTCTTTTATTTTCATTTTTATTTTTATATATATTTTTTTTTAGCCGCTTTGTTCTTTTATTTTTGTCCGCTTTTTTGTCCCCTTTGTTCATTTCATGTTATTCATTGTTTTTATTGCCCTATATTTATGTTGCAATACTTGTCCTTTAACCCTACCAGTGAATACCACTATATCTGCTCCCCAAAACTTAATTATTTTACATATCTGTCCATGCTGGGACCTGCTGTCCCACAGCGCCGACATATAAATAGGATCACTTGGACACTCCCACCCCAGGCCAATAGAAGGAGCTGTAGCTCCGAGCGCGTAGCCTGCCAGCCTCTTCTCTCCCCCTGTGGAAGCCCCCATGGATGTCTTCCTGCAGCCCGTGACATCACTTCTGTGTGTTCAACGCCAGTTCCGGGCCTCTTCCTGGTGGCCACAGGATGTGCTGCAGACTGACGAAACAACCATAAAGCCTCGCACAAAGACCAGATCAGGACATAAGGACCTTCCCAGGGACCCCACCAATACGGATGAGCCTATTATGTTCTTACCTTTTGTAATGCCTCGTACACACGTTCCGTACGACCGATCACGCGACCGTTCTTGCTTAATAGTCGCAAATAGAAATTGAATAGCTAAATAAAGTCACGTAAATTCTGAAGTGACGAAAAAATTGGAAGTGATGTCATGTGTTGTAATGTATTTATATTGTATTTTCGGACGACAACTATACTGACTAAACGCAAATCGTACGATCTGGAATCGTACGAGGAAAATTTTCGTGTATGTCCGTCCGATCTAATAATATTGGATGAACAGTCGTGATCGGCTGTAGAAAGTAGTGTACACACGATCCAAATATCGTACGATCCTTCCTCGGATGACTGTTTTCGTACGATATTCGGATCATGTGTACGGGCCAAAGTGTGTTTTGATACTTTGCCATTAAATCCATTTTTAATACTGCACTTAGGTGGCACTTCCAGTGTTCTCCCTCATGGTAAAACAAGACTAAAGCAGCTCAATGTATAAACAGAAAAGTCAGTGCTACTACCCATACACCATATAGATAGCAGAGATCCCAGTTGCTTGATCCAAAGTCGTTGGCCGAGCAGAGTAATGTAGAAAAAATAATCCGCACTCCGGTTGTTGCTCCTAAAATTTCTTTATTTTATTGAATAGCCACAGTGAACAAACGCAGATTAAGTCAGTTGACGCGTTTCAGCCTAAAAGGCCTTAATCATGTTAAAGAAGCTCAATGGTTTTTTCATAGCTGATCATTTTGCACACGTATTTTGTCTGTATAATAAATAATCTGGCATTTAGTTAAATTGATTTAATTGGCTAGTGATTAATTTTACCTCCACTTGTAGTCTATAACTCATCCTGTTTGAAAATACAAGACAGATTGGTAAATACATTGTCTGAAATGTACTATTTTTTATTTTTTTTACTAATTTCAGCAAAATATTACAACACTAAGCCATAAAAACTTTCTTTCTCCAACAAAGACCAAAATTTATATTAAATACGTATTATACATCTTTATGCTGGTAACAAAAAAAAGGGCAACTAGAATGCAAAATAAATATTAAAAATAATTGTCATTTATTTTAGGAATTTAAATTGTAATCTTTTTTTGATGTTTTTATTATTAACCACTATGTGACCTTACAGTATGCTAAGACGCTGCAAGAAGTTTAGTGGTGAAATGAGCGTGCATAAAATTTGTAAACCAGCCAAGATGGATTCCTGAAAAGCTCAGCCCATAAATTTTCAAAGCGTGCCAGACAAATACTGCCTAGGGAGACTTTGCGAGTGCAAATCTTTGACAGTACAGAAGGCATTCTTGATGTAGTTAGCATTGTCGGAATCTATTATCAAAATGTTATCATAATAGATGCCATGTTCATTAACAGTTTTGACGACAGACCGGGCTCCTGTTGAATAATTAACATGTTTAAGAAAGGTAACATCTGCTAAGGAAAATTCAGCAAGATTTTTACACTGTAAAATAAAACCTAGTACTCCCATTAAATAGTACACAGGGGCATAATCTGATGAATAACATACCACTGCAACCATAAAGTTTACATATTGTTAACATATTCATATAAAATATTACCAAATTGTTTATTTCAACTTATGTTAGCAGATAGTATCTTTATGTTACCCTATAGTGAAATGTCTCCCAGGGTAGTTTTTCTTTTTACATGGGTAAGGCTAGCATACACATTTAGACATTGTTAAATAGCGTGAATTTTGTATTCACACACAGCACCTGCAGCTGTTTGAACACCCAAACCTGATTGTATGCAGTCACTGTTTGGCTGGCAACTTTCCACCCAGCACCTTTGATTTTTTTAATCAAAGTTTGTTGAACCAGGTGATGCTGACAGGGCCACCCACAGCTTACATTTCAGTGATTTAGCAGTAATTGGCCGAAATTTAAGCTGTGTATGGCCAGCCTTATGCCCCGTACACACGGTCGGACATTGATCGGACATTCCGACAACAAAATCCATGGATTTATTCCGACGGATGTTGGCTCAAACTTGTTTTGCATACACACGGTCGCACAAAGTTGTCGGAACTTCCGAACGCCAAGAACGCGGTCACGTACACCACGTACGACAAGACTATAAAAGGGCAGTTCAGTACTAAGCGGGGCACCCTTTGGGTTCCTTTTGCTAATCTTGTGTTAGTAAAAATTTGGTGAGAGACAATTTGCGCTTTTTCAGACTCGCGGTTTTCAGATCATATTTCTGCTGTTCAGTTTGTGCTTGTGGGTTTGTATCTGTTCTTCAGTGCGTGCAGCGAGTTACCATTGACTTGTCATTGTGTTCTTGTTCATTCGTTACTGATTTTCAGGTCGCTCTTCACAGGCCTTGCTGTTCTTCAGTGCGTTCTGTTACTTTGTTCTGAGCAGCCGTCTGTTTTCTAGCCATGTTGCGTATATGTACTCATCGTAGAGTTCGTGCTGTGCGAGGGCTTGGTGTTGGGGTCCTTACTTTGACACAAGCCCAGTCCATGAACAGGGCAAGGAGGAGTTCATGGACCAAGAATTGGTTGCTCCAGCGTGACCAATTCTGTCACATGCCTTTGCTCCGTGAGATCTGTGAGAATAATCCTGACAATTTCAGGAACTTTTTCCGGATGACGGACCCCGTATTTCACCATTTGTTGGCTTTGCTGACCCCCTATATCAGCAGGCAGGATACCTGCATGAGGCAAGCCATCACTCCGAAGCAGAGGCTAGTCGCCACCCTGCGGTACTTGGCGACGGGGAGAAGCCTGCAGGACCTTAAGTTCTCGACAGGCATCTCTCCCTAGGCTCTGGGGATCATTGTCCCGGAGACCTGTTCTGCCATCATCCAGGTCCTGCAGAAGGAGTATATTAAGGTAAGATTTTTATCCTTTAAAATCACATTTTATTGTATTTAATGTTTGATAATGTATTGTATTTCTTTCCTCATTCCCTAATTACCATGATTGTAATATGCTGGGAATGTCCCCTTTGTCCTCATGCATGCTGGATTTTTATGTAATTTTTTCTTGTCCTTCATACATATTTGCCTTCACTTACCTCCCCAGCATGCTCTCCTGGGCCTATATTCACCTTGCCTAGTCACTTAACAATGTATTTTGTCAGCTCCATAGTAGTGCTTTAGCTTAAATACCCCCTAAATCTTGTAAATTGTGATTTGTGCTTAAAATTCTGGCAGAGTGCCAGCTGTTGCAAAACTACATGTCCCATCATGCCTTTGCCTGTGGGAGCCATGCTTGTAACTGTCAGCCTTGCAATGCCTCATGGGACTTGTAGTTGTGCAACAGCTGGAGGGCCGCCAGTTTGAGACCCCTGCTCTATCTGCTGACTTTGCCAAACCCATACACACTATATACCCACCTCTTTTGTGGACATATTTATGGCTGAATTCCCCAAAGCATGTAGTGCAAGGGCCTGCCTGAATACTTTCAAATGGTAATGTTCAAAATTTTTGTATCCTATTATTATCTTGCTAGATAATAGCAGAATGTAAAAATGTGCTAAAATGTGTACAGTGTGTATTTATATGTTTGTATTATGACACTTCTTACCTGTCCAGTGGGCTGCCAATAGTGTAAGTAAGGAGGGGCTGGCCAAAGTAACACACATTATTTAGGCATTCATCTCTCAATGAAGTGGAGAGGGTTACCTGTCCAAAACATCTCCCCCCATAAGTTCATTTAAATGGCCCATGGGGGGGGGAATCTGATAAGTGGACCTTATACTTTTGTCTTTAAATACTCCCTAAAAAAATGTAATACTGATGTTGGCCAAGAATGTTTGTGTCTAATCTGCTTTCCATGTTTATGTGCAAAATTATTATTTTTTTCTTGTTTGACTCCACAATTTCCTTCCAACCCACAGGAATGGCAGACTGTGGTCTCCCACTTTGCTCGGCGGTGGGACTTTCCTAACTGCGGAGGGGCAATTGATGGGAAACACATCCACATCGTCCCACCACCTAACTCGGGGTCATACTATTACAACTACAAGGGGTTCAATAGTATTGTGATGTTGGCAGTGGTGTCGGCTACTTACGAGTTCCTGTATGTGAACGTGGGGAAGAATGGCCGGATGTCAGATGGTGAATCATCACCCACACAGAGTTCTACAGGCATCTCCAGAATGGCAGCTTGGACTTGCCACCTCCAGAAGACAATGCGGAAGGACTCCCATTCGTCTTTGTTGCGGATGAAGCGTTTGCGCTGGGGGACCATCTTATGTGGCCATTCTCTATGAGGAACCTCACCCTGGACCACAGGGTTTTTAATTACTGACTGGCCAGAGCCAGAAGAGTGGTGGAGAACACGTTTGGAATAATGGCTAGCCGGTTCCACCTATTTCTTACACTGATACACATGGTGGAGTATAAACTCAATCACATCATCCTGGCTTGCTGTGTTCTCCACAACTTTTTAAGGAGAAATTCTGTGAACTATGCTGGCTCAGTTGGGCCTGAATCCAGAATTAATCTCAATGAACCAACCCTGACGGCGCTTGAAGCTGGGCGTCCTGACTTGCCCCCCCTGAGAGCCCGTGAGGTCCGTATAAGATACATGGAATACTTTGCGGGTAGAGGGGCCATCAATATGCCAGACAATGTCTGAGACATTTTTTAAATAAAACATTTTTTTTAAACTGAACAAATATTTGCTTACATTTACTGCTTGTGTTTCTTTTAACTGACCATGACAGAAATTTGGGGAGTCGTGAAAATGGGTGATTCTGTAAAATTATAAAGCACTGTTGGGTGTTATTTCCTAAAGGCAAAGACACTTTGCACTACAAGTGCACTTGAGACTGCACAGAAACTGCACTTGTAGTGCAAAGTGGATTTGCCCTTAGGAAATAACCCCCATTGTCACTGAAAACACCAATTTTAACACAAAAAATGCTTTTTGAGCATTGAAAGAAGAAGCCACACATTGTTGATTCTCAATCTTTTTAATACAAGCACAATCACATGTGCATTTATAAAAGGTTTTTTAAAACAAACCAACATGTTTGTTGTATAAAAAATTTTTAGGTCACATTAATAAAAGTAGAAATGTCCTTTTAAGGTAAAACAGGCATGTTTCAAACCAACAAGAAATACACAAATCTGGAACTTACAAAGTTGAACTTTTATCGAAATTGAAGGCAATATCAGACAAGAGTATTTATAAACTGTGTTTGATATTGCGTTCAGATGGAGTGAAGGAAAAGCCAAATTTTGAAGATGCACACAAATTGCTGAATGTCAACATGTGCTAGCTGCCATCATGGGGGATCAATGGACGTGTTTTGTGGGTGCAAACCCTTCCTCTCAGCTACTTTATTATTGAGGAAGGGGTTGCACCCCCAAAACGCATACATTGATCTCCCATGATGGCAGATAGCACATGTTGGCACACTGTGTGCATCTTCAAAATTTGGCTTTTCAAGAATACGTTAAAAAAGTTCAAAAAATTTTCATGACAAAAAAGCACAAATAAGTTTGGGATTTCTAGGAGTTTTAAACTCTCCCTAAAACATCAATGATGTTCTTCAGTTTGTTTTGAACATTATTGATGTTTTGCTTTATGATTTCCAAGTCCCTATTACACTCCATGATCTCCCCGATTAGGATCTGGGCACTTTCACTGGTGAAATGACATTCATCCACAACATCACGATCACCTAAAAATATAGAAAAAAAAACACACCATGTATTATAAATATGCCGGCATCCATCTCTTACCTGAGCCTGTGGTCGCAGACACTCACCTGTTGTGGTGACTATTTCCACCACATCTCCATCCTCCTCCTCTGCTTAGCTTTGTGGCATTTCCACTTCCTCATGAGGTGGGGGGTCTGTGGTCTCCTCTGATGAGTGGTGTCCTCCAAGTCTTTTCTCCTCTATGTAAACAAAAAAAAGGTATACTTAGCACACAGATATTTGATGGCAGAAATAGGAATATGAAACATTGCTTGGAAGTGGGGTACAATTGTCTATTTTGGCAGAGTTTCAAGATGAAGAAATATTAATTTCCTTTGTCAAGCTTGAATACTTACCTGTTTTGTACAAGCTTCACAGATGGAGTCACCCCTATAGTATACACTGGAGCACCTGTGTGGGGCCCCTAATAAAAAGGGGTTCTGGTGTCCCACACTAGTGCTCCAGTGTCCAGATGTGTAAACAGTTGCTGAGTGTCCTCTCCTTACACAGAATCTAGTTTGCATTTCATTGTAGTTACAAACCCATCTAGACACCAAAATTATTTTAAGAGAAGTAGGCCAGAAAAAATGTATTGAACTGCATCTGGACAAAATATGGTGTTTTAGAGGCTGAACGAACAATGTTTTCTACAAACAAATAATGTGTCCATGACCATGAAAGTTGCCATTTTAAACTGTACAACAGTAAAGAAAAGCACATGGAGCAGCACGAACGAAATAAAAATAAAGAATGGGAACACAGGAAAACTACTTACTTTTGTCAGGGAAACAGGCGCATCCACATGCACAGTTCCACAAGGTCAGCTAACCAGCACAGGCAAGGTCGCGCTAACGTGCATCAGCGCACACAAAGGTACAATACCGTTACTAGACAAATGCCTGGCGCCGCGATCGGGCGAATGCACGTGCGTGACAATGCCGCAATCATGCGAACGTAACGGTGCGTGCATGACGTGATACAGGCGCCTTGTTTATTTAAACGTTCCACTGACAGTGCCACATCGCTGCTTGCTTGCTTTGGACTCCTCCTGCCTGCTCCCTGCATCTGACCCCGGCTTGATTAACGGACTCCGCATTCCTCTGTCTCCTGTACCTGGATTTGTTGATTCGGTTCTTGGACTGTCCTACTGTGTTTGACCCCCTGGCCTGGCTTCTGATTTCCTATTGGACTTCCATTGGTCTCCCTTTCTGGACCTTAAGCACATTGCCTCCAGTGACTTTGTTCTATCAAGTTCCCAACACCAGCTTTTACTTCCAGGCAACCCGTGCTTCTGTGAGCACCGCATCCCTGTGTCATCTTCAGGGTTGTGCTGCACTCGGCCGCAAGGGGAGCCCTCTCAGCATCTCGGCCTCCTACCAAGACCCTGACACTTTTTTGCAGCACTATCTTGATCCTTCTGATCGTGCTCCCTTAATTTGAGGTCCGACCACCGCTTCCTGAGTTGATCCTTGGATCGCCATACCCCAAAATTCCTATGCAGACTCTTCACAACTTTCGCCATGATCTTGGCCTTTCTGACATTTGGGTTGGGGTAAGGTCCATACTTCCCATCATAGTAGGCCCTTTTCAGTATGTCAACCATCTCCACCATCTCTACAAAGGCCATATTTGATGCCTTAAATCGTTTCCTCCGGGATCTGGACGTTTCTGGCTTTCCTCCTCCTCGTTGCTGTAATTAGCATGCACCTGTTGTGTCTCCGCCATGTGCTCTTCCCCACTGCGCCGAACGAGAAGGGTCGGGGAATAGACTAGAAAAAACATCAGGGGCAGGCGGAGTTTCATGCATGCGCAGTGTATATAAAGCGTAACACATGTGCGTAGTACGTACGATCTGTGAGCGGAGGAAGGAGTATCGGAAGCGCCGATCATGATAACGAAGGTAATATTTAAACTTGGGCCTATACTGCTTAGAGATTGAGGCCTATATTGGGACAAGATTAGGAGACTTTAGCCTGACATTAGGGTTTGTCTTGTGTATTGCAGATAAAATGGATGGCTTCAATGACCACAACTTCCTCCCCCTTTTCATAGACAAGTACAGGGAGTCGCCCTGTCTGTGGCAGGTGAAACATCCACATTATAATCATAAACAAAAGAGGCAGGCAGCGCTGGAGAAACTGCTGGAGTTGGTGAAGCCGGTGGTCCCCACAGCAACCATTCCCTATTTAAAAGCCAAAATTGGTGGCCTGAGGAGCACATATCTTAGGGAGCACAAGAAGGTCCAGGATTCCCAGAGATCAGGAGCTGCAGCAGATGACGTTTATGTCCCCAGGCTGTGGTACTATGAGAGACTTCGTTTTCTGTCAGACCAGACTGAAGTCAGGGAATCCCTCTCAACCCTTCCTTCCACTCTTCCTTCCACCCTATCTTCCACCCCAGCTGAGGCTTCCGATGTCCAACCTGGGACTTCCAGCCAGGAAGAAGTGGAGGAGCCCAGCTTGAGCCAGGTATAGCATTGTTCTACAGATTTCTGGTCAATAAATAAATGATGTGTACTAGATATTATTATTGATCACTAATTGCTAATTTAATAAAGTGTTTTACATATCAATAGACAGTAGTGGTCAAAAATAATTGGGACAAGAATGAAAAATGCTGGGCTCAGAATGATAGTCTGTTATATTTGTTAATATTCAATTTGCAACAGTCACAAGATGAAAATTGTGTGTGATTGATGAAGAAAAAATGAAAACTATGTCCCTTTTTCATACTCAGGTTGACCTCAGCCAGGAGGAGGCTGTGGAATGTGGCACACAGGAGGACATTGTGGAATGTGGCAGCCAGGAGGAGGCGGGGCTAAGTGGCAGCCAGGAGAAGGCCGGGCCCAGTAGGAGCCTGACAGAATCACAGGTCCCTCCCCTCCGCCTTCCAAACAAAAGACCCAGGAAGGGGAGTAACGTGCAGAATTCAGCACTCAGGCTGATTCAGGTGGCTTCTGCATGCCTCAGAGCCTTCCCCACTCTTGAAGAGGCCTTTGCCTCCATGGCTGCCACCAAACTGCAGGACATGCAGGAGGGCCAACGCCTCATGTGTGAGGAACTCATTTATCAAACATTAAATAAGGGGTTGAGGGGCGAAATCACACCCAATACCCACCTGAGTGAGTTGGACCATCCTCCTCCTCCTCCTCCTGCCACAACTCCACCACCACAGACACAGCGTGGAAGGAAGCGTGGAAGGAAGACCAGGGAGTGATGGCCTGGGTTCAGTCTGGTCTGACAAAAGATGCTGGCTCTTGTATGACCACAGTCTGGGGACATGTATGTCATCTGCTGCTGTTCATGATTCTCTTGGACTTCTGGACCAGATTGAACTCCCTTATATATGGACTCCTCAGGCCACCAATTTTGCCTGGAAATAATTGATGTTTGCCCTGGGGGCCAAAGGCTTCGCCAATTTCTGCTGTTTCTCCAGCGTTGCCTCCCTCTTTCTTTGATTATGAGCCCTTAATAAATTTTTGGTTTGATTTATTATACTTGCCTATGTGTGTTTTCCTTCAAAAAGGACAGTTTGTTTGTGAGGAGGCAGGTACATTTCAAAAATACAATGTGAAATTAAGAAGAGACACCAACACCAAGCAACCTCCTTGAGATTAAATAATACAAGATAATAATGGTGCTGTGGTAACTTGACACACAAAACACACACCAAACTATTCTGGACCAAAAAATAAAATAAAAATTAAGAATAAAACAAAATATCAGGATTTCAAAAAATCCATAAAAAAAAATATTTAATCTAAAAACATCCCAAAAATATTATTTTTTCGGCAGATGTGACAAATAAAAATATTATATTGATGAAATCACGAGAAATAATAAACGAAGAAGTTTGTGAGAACTCTGTGTGAATATGAGCAGCAAAACGATTTCATTCTTCTAGCATTATAAAGAGGAAGAGAGTGCGCTGCATTAAACAATTTAAAACATTGCAGCGTGATGAAAGTGCTAAATCCATTCCGAACGCTAATTTTACCAGACCGAGCAGTTCCGTCTTGGAATTTATTCTGAACATGCGTGGCACTTTATGCGTTGGAATGGTCCACACACGGTCGGAATTGATGCGATCGGATTCTGTTGTTGGAAAATTTTATAGCCTGCTCTCAAACTTTGTGTGTGGGAAAATCAGATGGAAAAAGTCCGATGGCGCCCACACACGGTCGGAATTTCCGACAACAGGCTCCGATCGCACATTTTCCGTTGGAAAATCCGACCGTGTGTATAGGGCATTACTCTGCATCAGGCTATTATTCTGCACTAAGCTTTTAGAACAATTTTTAACCATGGTTTATTTTTTTTTGGGAAGGAAATATATTCAATGCAAAACCTTTCTGAATGCTGTACAAGCATCTAAGGCATATTTCGGGCACACTGTCAATGACTTGAGGGGCTTGACAAGCTTTGCAAGTTGTCAACATCTGCCAGACATTGCTGGTGAGATCAAAAACAAGGTATAGTGATGTGATACTAGTTTTGCTTTTATGTTACAGAAAATGCATTGGCTTTGCAAAGTGCTTTGAAAGCTTCAATAACAAAGCAAATGCCCATGCCAGTTTGAGCTAAATCCTTTATGCCCATGTTATTAAGCCAATGCAATGCCATTGGAAATTATAGATAAGTAGTTATCTGCAAAAGTTTGGTGTCAAGATCTTTCATGCTTGTACAGAATTAGGTGACTTTACATAACCAGAAGTTACTT
Source organism: Aquarana catesbeiana (assembly GCF_042186555.1). NCBI lineage: Eukaryota > Metazoa > Chordata > Amphibia > Anura > Ranidae > Aquarana > Aquarana catesbeiana. Next base: position 278,571,569 of record NC_133329.1, read on the forward strand.
TAATGTTTGGGCTAAATTTTAGGGGTTATACTAGGTTAGTGGTAGGATCAGGGATTAGAATGTAATTGTAAAGGTAAAATGTTTTCTTTTAAATAACAAACATGGTATACTTGCCTGCTCTGTGCAATGGTTTTGTATCGAGCAGCCCTTATCCACCTCTTTTTGGGCCCCCTGTCTCTGGCTCCTTCTGTCTACTGAGTGCCCTCAAAGCAAGCTGCTTGCTATAGGGGCACTCATGCAGGCTTGCTCATAAGCTGCAATCTGTGTGTCCATTAAAACACAAAGTGTGGCTCAGCCCTGCTCCCTCCTTACAAGCTGTGATTGACAGCAACAGGAGCCAATGGCTCCCACTTCTGTGTCTGAGCTAGTGAGGAAAGTGAGAGAGAGAGCAGCAATGCTGCTCTTGTGTACAGTGCTGGATCGACATCGGCCTCAGGTAAGTATAAGAGGGAGCTGGGGGGGGAGCAGCACACAGAAGGTTTTTTATCTTAATGCATACAAAAAACATTCTGCCTTTAAAACCACTTTCCTTTTTACGGTTTAAGTTAAGGTTGGGTTTTAGTTGGGGTGGTTGTGTATTATAGACTAATTTAGGTATTAGGTTAACTGAGTCAGGGCTAAAAAAAGCAGTATGGTCTTGATGTGACAAGGCAGCTTCAGGCTCTTGAAGAATTCTGGCAATGTTTTTGGGATCCACCTGACTGTCTGATTGGCAGCTGGCTCTTCCCCTGGCTCAGCTTCCTTCGCCACTGCCTGCCATTCCAGTGAGTGCTGGAAGAGCAGAGCAGAGAGCAGTGACTGACAGGTATGGCTCTCTGCTCCAAGCAGACTGAGAGCTGAATGGTCATGTAATTACTCTGTCTTAGAGCCACTATGGGACAGTCCCAGCATTACACTGATGCTGCACCATGGAGGTGAGTATGTGTGCTTGTCTTTTAAACCCATACTTCTCCTTAAAGTGAAGTTCCACCCAAAAGTGGAATTTCCACTCATTTGTCTACTCTCCCCCTCCAGTGCCACAATTGGCACCTTTTGGGGGGGACAGGATACCTGTCTTTGACAGGTATCCTGTTCCCACTTCCAGGAGTCCGAGCCGTGGCCCGTGACATGACCCCGGGGTTCCCTCCTGCTCTCCCTGTCGCGGGGCCAGTAGGAGAGAGGAGCAAGGCCTCGTGCATGTGCAGTAGGGTTCCTGGCGTGAAGCCATAAGGCTACACTGCCGGGTTCCCTTACCCGCAATGGCGGCAGCAGCACTCGACAGCTGATGGAAACAGGACAGGTAAGTGTCCTATTATTAAAAGCCAGCAGCTGCATATGTGTAGCTGCTGGCTTTTAATTTTTTTGGGTGGGCAGAACACCGCTTTAAATGTTAGGGGTTGCAGATGTAGAGCATAGAAAGCTTACAGACCATTGTGTCCCCAGACATTTCTTAACCCATAATAAAAAAAATACTGAAGACCTTGTATTCTTTGGAATTGAAGCAATTCCAAATCATTTTACAAAAAGTTACAATTTCAGAAGTAATGCGAGAGATGATTTATTTTATTTTTTTCCCTAAACAGCATGGTCCCCTCAGGTCTGAATGGGAAGATCGAGATCAACATCTAGGACTTAGGGGCAACCAGTATACACCAAAATATATGTCTACATTTTGCATAATTCATCACTCATCTTTACCAGTATTTTTTTCCTTCCGTTATAGTTTGATCAATAGATCTATATATATCTTTTATATGTATTTCTTTTTATCCCATTTATAGTTTGTATTATTTTTGACTAAAAGGATTATGTTGGTATCATAGTTCTTTTATTTTTATTCTCCTTTTCATCACTGTGTAGGGATCAGTATGTGTTTATAGCTCATGAGTAACTTTTGATTGTCCTTTACAAATAAAACTTTGTTTTTGCCATTAGACAAACTCAGCATTCCCCAAAAAAAGAAAAACTGAGTGAAAAGACTAATCAGTCTTGAGATTGAGGGGCATGTCCCAAATCGCGATGCCTGGACTACCAAGTTTTACACTCTGTAGGAAGTGGGCGGGCCAAAATGTCAGGCCAAGCTCAGGCTGTCAGCTGCAATCTCTGATGTGGAACTCTCTGAAGATGCAGCTGTGCTCCATCCTCCTCCATCATGTCCCTGAAAGCTCAGCAGCTCTCAGTGCAGCAGACAAGATAATCCACCTGTCATTGCTCCGCAGCACTGCTGGCCACAGCCTCTGCCCTGGGTTTCTGGCTGCAGTGGGTCTTTAGGGTAAGTATCCCTACCACCATGACCATGAAGTGGCCTAATACTAAAGTAGTATAATTCTGACTCACACAAATCTATTCCCTTATTTCAGGTTAAAAATTAAAGCGTATCTCTTTGTCAGGAACCCCTCTTGATAATAAATCAAATCACTGGCATGCAAGATATCAGGGTAGTTAGCATTCAGGCAGGGCTGCAAAAGGTCAGGGCAGGCGGCAGTCAGACCAATTGAAAAATTAGGGAACAGGTTAGGGTCATACCTAGAGCAGAACAAATAATTCTGATCACCGTACCAAAGAATTGAAAGGAACTGAGAGGAAATGCTTGTACATGCAGTGTTCCAGTGTACTGAGCAAGATTTATACTTGCTACCTAATGATACCACAATCATTCTAGAATTTGCCTTTCCTGCATTCTCTGTTTTAACTAATAAATGGAATGGTTATAAGTCTAGCAAGAGTGTAACTGACAAACTAAGAAGATACTGGGACTGGAGTTAATCTCCTGAAAGTTGACAGACCTCACAGATTCCTCAAATGTACTGTATCTCCACCCTCTGACCTATTCCAATTTTCTTCAGCAAGTAGGGAATGTATTCATCTTATGAGACCTACATTTTTATTTTGAGTCCAAAACCATTCTCATCTACCATATGAAAAAGTTTGCCCTAGGAGACCTCATAGTTCAAGTTCTATTTAACTTTATATGACAACTCAGTGTTTACTGAAATGGGAACAAGAAGAATGGATTTAAGCAAATACCAAATAACGATTCACTCCTGCTAAATCTGAAAATAAAACCTTAAAATATATGGATACAAAAAGCCTAGTCTACCTGCTCATTATTCAGTTTACTATCCAATCACAGCTATAATATGTCCATTCACCCCACTCCCTTTTGTTGATGATATTGTGATCTTGGAAACTTCCTACCTCTGATGCTGTAGTGCCTGTTTTGCTGCCTTTTACACTTAAGAAATTCATCATATACCTGGTATAACATGATTGGTGAGGCAGGAAGCAGACAGCGTCTACCACTGCTACATGTGTGTCAACAATCTAAAGAACATTAAATTGGCCCTTTGTTTAAAAAGTTTAAGGACCCTTTACCCTAGTTAATCAATCAGGCCTACAAACCAATATCACTTATATGAACCAATACAAACAATAGAGGTTAGGAAAGTACAATAGTTCAAAACCCCTTGAGGCAATGGCCAATCTCAGACATTTGAGAATTTATTGGTGTGAGCCATCTAGTAGAATTGTTTTATTCACGTTTGTTTTGTCTAATATCACCATTTAACCAATAGGGTGCTCTTGAACTTGCTGTCCTCATATTGTACATCAGCACAACAATTTATACACAGATCTAGAAGATATGTATTTATATTTATTTTCATGCTGTTTGCTTCCATTGACCAATTCTGGGTTCTTTTATTTTGAGAGCCTACTTGCTCAGAATCTGTTTTCACTATTAATGGGGTATTTGCTTTACTTTCTCTAATTACCTGCTTTTCATTTAAACTTTTTGTCTTGCTAATTTCATTTTTATAACTCTTGTTGCAATCTTTGTAGCTCTGAAATGATACAAGTTTTGTTATTATTATTATTATCCTATCTTTTATGTTTCTTTAGACTCTAGAAGTAAATCATTTATGATTTGTTTTTAATCTGTTTAATTTTCTTGTAATTTGTTTACAATGATTGATTTGATTGATTGACGTTTGATGTCTGATGAAATATTACTTATGATTATATCATATTTACAGTGCCTTGCAAAAGTATTCTCCCCCTTGGCTTTTCACCTATTTTGTTACATTACAGCCTTTAGTTCAATGTTTTGTTTTGTTTTATCTGAATTATATGTGATGGATCAGAACACAATAGTCTAAGTTGGTGAAGTAAAATTAGAAAAATACATACATGAAACTATTTTTCAGAAATAAAAAACTGATAATTGGCATGTGCGTATGTATTCACCCCCTTTGTTATGCAGCCCAAAAAAAGCTCTGGTACAACCAATTACCTTCAGAAGTCACATAATTTGTGAAATGATGTCCACCTGTGTGCAATCTAAGTGTCACATGGTCTGTCATTACATATACACACCTTTTTGAAAGGCCCCAGAGGCTGCAACCTCTAAGCAAGGGGCACTACTGACCAAACACTGCCATGAAGACCAAGGAACTCTCCAAACAAGTAAGGGACAATGTTGTTGACAAGTACAAGTCAGGTTTAGGTTATAAAAAAATATCCAAATCTTTTATGATCCCTAGGAGCACCATCAAATCTATCATAACCAAATGGAAAGAACATGGCACAACAGCAAAGCTGCCAAGAGACGGACGCACATCAAAACTCATGGATCGGGCAAGGAGGGCACTAATCAGAGAGGCAGCACAGAGTTCCACAGCAGAGACTGGAGTATCTGTACATAGGACGACAATAAGCCATACGCTCCACAGAGTTGGGCTTTATGGCAGAGTGGCCAGAAGAAAGCCATTACTTTCAGCAAAAAACAAAATGGCACATTTTGAGTTTGTGAAAAGACATGTGGGAGACTCCCAAAATGTATGAAGGAAGGTGCTCTGGTCCGATGAGACTAAAATTAAACTTTTTGGCCATCAAAGAAAATGCTATGTCTGGTACAAACCCAACACATCACATCACCCAAAGAACCCCATCCCCACAGTGAAACATGGTGGTGGCAGCATCATGCTGCGGGGATGTTATTCAGCAGTCGGGACTGGGAAACTGGTCAGAGTTGCGGGAAAAATGGATGGTGCTAAATATAGGGATATTCTTGAGCAAAACCTATACCATCTGTGTGTGATTTGAGGCTATGACGGAGGTTCACTTCCAGCAGGACAATGACCCCAAACACACTGCTAAAGCAACACTTGAGTGTTTTAAGGGGAAACATGTAAATGTGTTGGAATGGCCTAGTCAAAGCCCAGACCTCAATCCAATAGAAAATCTGTGGTCAGACTTAAAGATTGATGTTCACAAAAGCAAACCATCCAACTTGAAGGAGCTGGAGCAGTTTTGCAAGGTGGAATGGGCAAAAATCCCAGTGGTAAGATATGGCAAGCTCATAGAGACTTATCCAAAGCGACTTGGAACTGTGATAGCCGCAAAAGGTGGCTCTACAAAGTATTGACTTTAGGGGGGTGAATAGTTATGCACTTTGACTTTTTCTGTTATTTTGTCCTATTTGTTGTTTGCTTCACAATAAAAAAAAAAGATCTTCAAAGTTGTGGGTATGTTCTGTAAATTAAATAATGCAAATCCTCAAACAATCCATGTTAATTCCAGGTTGTGATGCAACAAAACACGAAAAATGCCAAGGGGGTGAAGTGAAAAAGTGAAAACTTTTGCAAGGCACTGTATACTCAAATAAAGTTTTTAGCTGCCATACTTTTTCCCCCCTCTCCCCCTTGATTGATATAGTATTGCAAAGATAAAACTCCATTGTTTGACAAGATAGAAACAGTGGACTGGATATGGGAATTAATGGGATTATTGCGGTGCCAAAAATACAACAATACAAATACTAAAATTAATTAAGTTTATTACAAATATCATTAAAAAGGGGGGGGTACTAGACAAATGCAATGTCACCAAGCCAGTGGGTCCCAACAAGGATGGAAGCCCCCTGCAGTCACATTAAGGCAGTGAAAAACGACCCCCACCTTGGAGGTGGTCCATCTGGCACCTTGGGGTTCAGTGGGTATGTTGTGTTGATTCTTGATTGATGTTAATTCCATCCTTGTTGGGACCCACTGGCTGGGTGACATTGCATTTGTCTAGTCCCCCTGCATGCGTGTTAGTAGCCTGCACAATGCTGTTTTTCATTATAATCAATATATTTTGCTATACTAATATGAGATTTTCTTTTTAAAGAATTACAACCTGTTATATCCCCTGAGGAAGCCAATGTATTGGCGAAACTAGTAGGGACTATTTGGTTGATTCTCCCCATTCACTTGTTGTAAATACCTGCCTATGCTCCACTATGTAACTTATATTTTGTATGAAATGTACCCCCCTTTTTTAATGATATTTGTAATAAACTGAATTAATTTTAGTATTTGTATTGTTGTATTTTTGGCACCGCAATAATCCCATTATCCAGTCCACTGTTTCTATCTTTACCTTGCTGGGATGAGGTGCCTTATCTAATCTGGGACACACACACCACCACACTCTTTTTTCTCTGATATCTAGGTGTGTGATCACACCATACTAGGTGGTTGTGTATGCCTGTTTGGATATATATAGACATTTGTATTTTGGATTTAAAATTATCTAGTTTTTCATTGCAACTATTGTCCTTTTTATGTTAATATACGCTTAGGAATCTCTTTATGCGTTGAGGTTTATCTTCTCCTCAATTTATTAGGGAAATTTAGGGCGCCCGCACCTGTGTCCATTTGGGCAGTTGCTGTCATGGCGGGTTTTTGTGGTAAGGCCTGGGAGGACCTCATGACAAAGATCCAGTCATCCCAAACAGAGGCGAATATCTCTGATGTAGACTTGGATCGTGCCTTCATGAGGCTACAACGCCTCCTTGAAAAGAAGGTACGCATTTATTGGCACAAATCGTATTTCAAAAAATATTCGGAAAATTCGACCGTTCCATGGGGTTTGAGAATTCAAATTTTTCCTAACATTAATAAGATCAATGATTCCCTAAAACAATCTTGGGAACAAAACCTCCAAAATGTATTCATTTCAAATGATTTTCCTTATTTGTAAACAATATGAGGCAGAACTTGCACAGTTAGATCTCCAGATTATTAATTGATATCAAGAGTATGTTCTTCTCACCACTTCCACCAGATTCACCAAGCGAGAATCGGAACTGCAGGTGCATCTGAAGGAATATACCCTTGGTATCATTAACACGAAAGAAAATAAATTTCTTTATGATAAATCAGCCCACGACAATGGCTGTGCATATAAATGGAACCAAACATCCTTTAACAAACCAAATCCGAAATCTTCTAATCCTGCTGGTCTTAAAACTGACACTGTTCATCTGATGCACCTAACAATATTTCTGTCTCTCCTTCTTTTTTACCTAGCAACTCTACTACATATCGCGAACTATCCCAGGATAGATTGCCTAAAAAAAAGAAAAGGTGATCTACCTTGGCTTCAACGGACTCTCTCCATCGCACTTTTAGACCTACCCCAGCTCAACATCATTCGGTGGTTTGTACCCATCACAACAATATGCACTCTTCCACTCCTTTCCCTACACATGGCCAAGCTCCTTCTACACTTCCTACACCTCAGTCACAATCACATGCTCCCACTGGGGCCACCAATTCTGGCACCTCTTATATGCCCTCTACTATTACCCGTAGGGTAAGTGAACCCACACTATCGACACTATTTCCTTTAAGCACTCAACTGATGGATCCCAAAATTGCACCGATTTTTTTTAGGGAGGAGTGCCAATCAAATACACAATCACGCACAACCTCTGCAAACCCAGGAACTCCTGGACTGTTCTTAATTTATCCTCAGTTCCCCTAACTGAGGAACAAATCTTTGTACTCAAACTGGGGTTAAAGTTTTGTCCGTCTACTGACCTTGACAGACTTCAATTAATTAAAGACATACATTTATTTGCCCGACGTTTGATGTTCGAAGTCATATATGATAAATCCAGGCTGACTACACCTTCCAACCCTTCCTCACTTGAACTCTCCTTAATGGAACAGCAGACCGTGGAGGATCTTATGTCACTATGGGAGGAGGGCCACACGTGTGGCGACGAGCCACTCAGCACCAAGCTGCCTGGTGTTGTTGTGCCCGGTGTCTCCTTCCCCCCACCCGCTTCCTTTAAGCCCAAATCTCAAGCATTTCCTTCACTTCAGTCTAACCCTAATATCTGGGCATTTGTTCAACAGACCACCCAGGAGATCAAACTCCTTAATCTGGATAACTCTGATGGACACAATTTATCCCCCATGCACCGCAAAGCTCTTAAGGACCTTCAATGTAATCCAGACCTTATCATTAAACCGGCGGATAAAGGTGGCAATGTCGTTCTCATAGATGTCCAGGCATACGAACATATGTGCCTGGACATCCTTGACAATCGACATTGGTACCGGCCCATTTCCAAAACTCTGATTCAGAATTTCACTCTTGAGTACTATAGTTTAATTTTCAAAGCCTATCAATTAGGTACTATTGATTTGAACACTTGGAACTATCTAAATGTAAAGGATCCAAAGATACCTACCTTTTACTCTCTCCCCAAAGTACAAAAGTCCTTGCAGCATCCCCCTGGATGACCAATTGTATCTTGTTGTTCCAGTTTAACTGAGAATGCGCGTGCCTTAGTAGACAAATACCTAAATGCTCACGTCACATCTTTATTTTCCTATGTTCAAGATACCATTGACTTACTTAGAATATTAGATGGCAAAGTACTTCCTCCTCACACCTGGTTGGTAGCCCTGGATGTAGAAAGCTTATACAATTGCATTATACATACCAAAGGCCTGGACATAATTTGCGAACAATTAAACGAACGTGGACCATCCTTTAGTTCATATAGTCGATTTGTTCTTCAGCTGTTGGAGTTTATATTGACAAGAAATGTATTTATGTTTGGTTCCTCCCACTACCTACAGGTGCAGGGAGTGGCTATGGGGACCAAATGCGCGCCCTCATATGCCAACTTGTACCTGATGGAGTGGGAGAGAAACCTTTTTTCAAATGACTGTTTTTCGGAATTACTGAAATATGTCATCGCCTGGCACAGGTATATTGATGACATTTTGATAATCTGGTCTGGAACTCGGGATGAACTCACACAGCTGATTGACTTACTTGCTATTGATGATTACAATCTCACTTTTACCATGGAATGCAGTCAGTCTAAGATTAGTTTCTTGGACCTACAGATCCATGTGGACCTTGACGGAACTCTCCACAGGTCTTTGTATTGCAAGCCCTCTGCGGGCAACACTTTACTACATGCTACCAGTGCACATCCGCAATCTCTCCTAGACAGTATTCCCTATAGTCAATTTCTCTGACTTAGGAGAAACTGTACCCTTGATCAAGATTTTTATCAGGCATCTAGAGATTTATCTGACAGACTATACCAAAGAGGTTACAGTCGTTCTTTACTTAAACGGGCCTTCAGTAGAGTGGTTAGGTTGAACAGGCGGGATCTTATCCATTCCAAACAATCCCCTAAATCCAATCAATCATAGTTACATAGTTACATAGTAGGTGTGGTTGAAAAAAGACACAAGTCTATCAAGTCCAACCTATGTGTGTGATTATGTGTCAGTATTACATTATATATCCCTGTATGTTGCGGTCATTCAGGTGCTTATCTAATAGTTTCTTGAAGCTATCAATGCTCCCCACTGAGACCACCGCCTGTGGAAGGGAATTCCACCCCATTAATTTGTTCAGGTCTTTTTGCAAGGTTTCCACATTCTGCGGAGAAGTTATTGCCCTGCTTAGCTTAGTATCGCCTGCAAATACAGAGATTGAACTGTTTATCCCATCCTCTAGATTGTTTATGAACAAATTAAATAGGATTGGTCCCAGCACAGAACCCTGGGGAACCCCACTACCCACCCCTGACCATTCTGAGTACTCCCCATTTATCACCACCCTGTGAACTCGCCCTTGTAGCCAGTTTTCAATCCATGTACTCACCCTATGGTCCATGCCAACGGACCTTATTTTGTACAGTAAACGCTTATGGGGAACTGTGTCAAATGCTTTTGCAAAATCCAGATACACCACGTCTACGGGCCTTCCTTTATCTAGATGGTAACTCACCTCCTCATAGAACGTTAATAGATTGGTTTGGCAAGAACGATTCTTCATGAATCCATGCTGATTACTGCTAATGATACCATTCTTATTACTAAAATCTTGTATATAGTCCCTTATCATCCCCTCCAAGAGTTTACATACTATTGATGTTAGGCTAACTGGTCTGTAATTCCCAGGGATGTATTTTGGGCCCTTTTTAAATATTGGTGCTACATTGGCTTTTCTCCAATCAGCTGGTACCATTCCAGTCAGTAGACTATCTGTAAAAATTAGGAACAATGGTCTGGCAATCACTTGACTGAGTTCCCTAAGTACCCTCGGATGCAAGCCATCTGGTCCCGGTGATTTATTAATGTTAAGTTTCTCAAGTCTAATTTTAATTCTGTCCTCTGTTAACCATGGAGGTGCTTCCTGTGTTGTGTCATGAGGATAAACACTGCAGTTTTGGTTACTGAAGCCCCCCGATTCACTCGTGAAGACTGAGGAGAAGAATAAATTCAATACCTTCGCCATATCCCCATCCTTTGTAACCAGATGTCCTTCCTCATTCTTTACGGGGCCAATATGGTCTGTCCTCCCTTTTTTACTGTTTACATACTTAAAGAATTTCTTGGGATTTGTTTTGCTCTCCTCCGCTATGTGTCTTTCATGTTCTATCTTAGCTGTCCTAATTGCACCCTTACATTTCTTGTTGCATTCTTTATAAAGTCTGAATGCTGAGGATGATCCCTCAACCCTGTATTTTTTGAAGGCCTTCTCCTTTGCTTTTATATGCATTTTTACATTGGAGTTAAGCCATCCAGGACTTTTGTTCACTCTTTTAAATTTATTACCCAATGGGATACATTGGCTAATGCCCTTATTTAATATGCTCTTAAAGCAAACCCATCTCTCCTCCGTATTCTTTGTTCCTAATATTTTATCCCAATTTATGCCTTTTAGCAAGGTTTGTAGTTTAGGGAAGTTGGCTCTTTTGAAATTCAGTGTCTTTGTATTCCCTTTATGTTTCCTATTTGAGTGATTTATACTGAAACTAATTGACCTGTGATCGCTGTTACCTAAATTGCCCCGTATTTCCACATCCGTGATCAGGTCTGCATTGTTGGTAATCAGTAAATGCAGTAATGTTTTATTTCTAGTTGGTGCGTCTACCATCTGACCCATAAAATTGTCCTGCAAGACATTAAGGAACCGGCGAGCCTTAAATGAATGCGCGGTTCTCTCCACCCAGTCTATGTCTGGATAATTAAAATTCCCCATTATGATAACACTTTCCATCCTTGCTGCTAATCCAAATTGTGATAGGAGATCTGTCTCCACTTCCTCCCTCAGGTTAGGGGGCCTATAGCATACTCCCAGTATTATTTTCCCCTTAGCTTCATCCCTTCGGAGCTCTACCCATAAGGATTCCACCTCCTCTCTAGCTCCCTCAGTGATGTCATCTCTCACATTCACTTGTACATTATTCTTGATATATAGGCATACCCCTCCCCCTTTTTTACCCTCTCTATCCTTGCGGTATAGGGTATACCCTTGAATGTTTGCCAGCCAATCATGAGAGCTGTTGAACCAGGTCTCTGAAATTCCCACAAAATCCAAATCCTCCTCGTACAACAGTATCTCTAGTTCACCCATCTTGTCCGCCATGCTCCTGGCATTGGTGAACATGCCACATAGTTTAGACCGGTCGCATATTGTCCTCGTATTGGGTGTTTCGAGATTGCAACTAGGACTTGCTACTATACTCACCTTGTGTTTTTGTGCTGGACTGGCTATCTCTACCTCTGGACCCTCCCCACATCGCCTTGTTTAAAAACCCCTCTAACTTTTTGGCCATCTTCATTCCCAGCAGATCTGCACCCTCCTCATTTAGGTGCAATCCGTCCCTTCTATAGTACCGGTTACCGACTGAGAAGTCGGCCCAGTCCTCCAGGAACCCAAACCCCTCCTTACTACACCAGCTCTTCAGCCACTTGTTTACTTCCCTAATCTTCCTCTGCCTTTCTGGTGTGGCTCGATGTACCGGTAGTATTCCTGAGAATACTACCTTGGAGGTCCTTTTCCTCAATTTAGCTTGTCCCTAAAATCGTTCTTTAGGACTCTCCATCTGCCTCTGACTTTGTCATTGGGGCCAACGTGCACCATGACAGCCGGGTCTTCCCCAGCCCCTCCCAGTAATCTGTCCACAAGATCCGTGATGTGCCGAAACCGAGCGCCCGGTAGACAACATACTGTTCGGCGCTTCAGGTCTTGGTTACCCTCTCAGTCCTTCTAAGAATTGAGTCCCCTACCACCAGAATCTGTCTTTCCTTTCCCTTTGCTGCCCCCCCACTCTCACTGGAGGAGTTCTTCCCCCGGCAGCTAGGAGAGTCCCTCAGCTCCAGCAGTGCTGGTCCCTGACTGGTTTCACCAATGTCACTCAATGGAACGTACTTATTGGGATGCTCCAGTCCCTGGCACTTCCCCCTCTACCCCTCCTGACTGTCACCCATCTACTCTTTGCTAGTGCCTGCACCTCTTTGTCTCTACCCGCCTCTGTGCTGGCCCCTACCGCCACCTGCCGTGTACGATCCTGGCTCTCCTTTAGTATGGAGAGACTTCTCAGTGCTGACAGTTGCTTCCCCAGATTCAGAACCTGGGATTCCAGAGAAACAATGTGCTTACATTTTGCACAGCAGTATTCGCCCTCGATCGGATGATCAAGGAACGCATACATGCAGCAAGATGTACAAAGAGTTGCCTCTCCATACCTGCCGGGCATCGTACCTATTAAATTTAGTGAGGATTCGGGATTTTACCCTGTCCAAATTACCTAACAGCTAGCTTCCTGGCACTAATACTCAAGACAATACACAGGTACACAACAAGACAATACACAGGTACTCACAGACCTACGTGCAATCGCAGAACAGTCGCAGACCTACGTGCACTCGCAATACTCAAGTATACAGTACACAATACACAAGAACTAATGATCCACACACACTACTCAGTCAACACTCAGGTAATCACACTACACAGGTACTATGACCCCTGTTATAACCTCCTGTTTTTAAACTCTGGTTTTAACTCACCACTTAGACCAGTTCCACTTGGACTAAGTTCCAACAGCCTCACAATAAGCAGGCTCAGGATGAGTCCTACACAAAGTTATATAGGCAGCAAGCACCTGTCAGCAATTAACCACTCCCCTTAATTGATAGCCTGAAGGAACCAAAGAAAAAAAAAAAAAAAAGCTGTTTAACCACTAAGCCACCGCCCACCGTCATATGACAGCGGGACGAGGCTTCTATTGTTCTGGGAGGACGTCATATGACGTCCTCGCCCTCCCGAGCCACTAGGGGGCACGCGCGCTGCGTCGCTCGGGACCCGGTGCGCGTGCCCGGCGGCCGCGATGTCCGCCGGCCACCCGCGATTGCCGGGTAACAGAGCAGGAGCGTGGATCTGTGCATGTAAACACAGATCCACGTCCTGTCAGAGAGGAGAGGAGACCGATGGCGTGTCCCTTGTACATAGGGACAGCGATCGGTCACCTCCCCCAGTCAGTCCCCTCCCCCCACAGTTAGAATCACCTCCTTAGGTCATACATTAACCCCTCGAGCGCCCCCTAGTGTTAACCCCTTCCCTGCCAATCACATTTACACAGTAATCAATGCAATTTTATAGCATTGATCGCTGTATAAATGTGAATGGTCCCAAAAATGTGTCAAAAGTGTCCGATGTGTCCGCCGCAATATCGCAGTCACAATAAAAATTGCAGATCGCCGCCATTACTAGTAAAAAATAAATAAATAATAAAAATGCTATAAATCTATCCCCTATTTTGTAGATGCTATAACTTTTGCGCAAACCAATCAATATACGCTTATCGCAATTTTTTTTTACCAATATGTAGAAGAATACATATCGCCCTAAACTGAGGAAAAAATTTGTTAAAAAAAAAAAAAATTGGATATTTATTATAGCAAAAAGTAAAAAATATTGTGTTTTTTCAAAATTGTCCTTCTTCTTTTGTTTATAGCGCAATAAATAAAAAACGCAGAGGTGATCAAATACCACCAAAAGAAAGCTCTATTTGTGGGGAAAAAATGATAAAAATTTAATTAGGGTGCAGTGTAACATGACCGCGCAATTGTCATTCAAAGTGCGAAAGCGCTGAAAACTGAAAAATGGCTTGGGCAGGAAGGGGGTGTAAGTGCCCTGTATTGAGGTGGTTAAAAAGTGACAGAAAAAGGTGATTGAAAAACTAAAAGGAAGGGCCCCAAAAATGCAACCCAGCAAACAAAAAGCAAGACTTGTTCACTCTAACTCTGGTTTTAACTCACCACTTAGACCAGTTCCACTTGGACTAAGTTCCAACAGCCTCACAATGAGCAGGCTCAGGATGAGTCCTACACAAAGTTATATAGGCCGCAAGCACCTGAGAGAAATTAACCACTCCCCTTAATTGATAGCCTGAAGGAACCAAAGAAGAAAAAAAAAAAAAGAAAGAAATTTAAAAAGTGACAGAAAAAGGTGATTGAAAAACTAAAAGGAAAAGCCCCAAAAATGTCACAACTTAGACCAGTTCCACTTGGTCTAAGTTCCAACAGCCTCACAATGAGCAGGCTCAGGATGCGTCCTACACAAAGTTATATAGGCCACAAGCACCTGTGAGCAATTAACCACTCCCCTTAATTGATAGCCTGAAGGAACCAAAGAAGAAAAAAAAAATATTTAAAAAGTAACAGAAAAAGGTGATTGAAAAACTAAAAGGATTAGCCCAAAAAATGCAACCCAGCAAACAAAAAGCAAAACTTGTTCACTCTAACTCTGATTTTAACTCACCACTTAGACCAGTTCCACTTGGACTAAGTTCCAACAGCCTCACAATGAGCAGGCTCAGGATGAGTCCTACACAAAGTTATATAGGCCGCAAGCACCTGTGAGCAATTAACCACTCCCCTTAATTGATAGCCTGAAGGAACCAAAGAAGAAAAAAAAAAAAAAGCTATTTAAAAAGTGACAGAAAAAGGTGATTGAAAAACTAAAAGGAAAAGCCCCAAAAATGCAACCCAGCAAACAAAAAGCAAGACTTGTTCACTCTAACTCTGGTTTTAACTCACCACTTAGACCAGTTCCACTTGGACTAAGTTCCAACAGCCTCACAATGAGCAGGCTCAGGATGAGTCCTACACAAAGTTATATAGACCGCAAGCACCTGTGAGCAATTAACCACTCCCCTTAATTGATAGCCTGACGGAACCAAAGAAGAAAAAAAAAAAAGAAAGCTATTAAAAAGTGACAGAAAAAGGTGATTGAAAAACTAAAAGGAAAAGCCCCAAAAATGTCACAACTTAGACCAGTTCCACTTGGACTAAGTTTCAACAGGCTCACAATGAGCAGGCTCAGGATGAGTCCTACACAAAGTTATATAGGCCGCAAGCACCTGTGAGCAATTAACCATAGCACCTGTGAGCAATTAACCATAGTCTGAAGGAACCAAAGAAGAAAAAAAAAAAAAAGCTATTTAAAAAGTAACAGAAAAAGGTGATTAAAAAACTAAAAGGATTAGCCCAAAAAATGCAACCCAGCAAACAAAAAGCAAAACTTGTTCACTCTAACTCTGATTTTAACTCACCACTTAGACCAGTTCCACTTGGACTAAGTTCCAACAGCCTCACAATGAGCAGGCTTAGGATGAGTCCTACACAAAGTTATATAGGCCGCAAGCACCTGTGAGCAATTAACCACTCCCCTTAATTGATAGCCTGAAGGAACCAAAGAAGAAAAAAAAAAATATTTAAAAAGTAACAGAAAAAGGTGATTGAAAAACTAAAAGGATTAGCCCAAAAAATGCAACCCAGCAAACAAAAAGCAAGACTTGTTCACTCTAACTCTGATTTTAACTCACCACTTAGACCAGTTCCACTTGGACTAAGTTCCAACAGCCTCACAATGAGCAGGCTCAGGATGAGTCCTACACAAAGTTATATAGGCCGCAAGCACCTGTGAGCAATTAACCACTCCCCTTAATTGATAGCCTGAAGGAACCAAAGAAGAAAAAAAAAAAAAAGCTATTTAAAAAGTGACAGAAAAAGGTGATTGAAAAACTAAAAGGAAAAGCCACAAAAATGCAACCCAGCAAACAAAAAGCAAGACTTGTTCACTCTAACTCTGGTTTTAACTCACCACTTAGACCAGTTCCACTTGGACTAAGTTCCAACAGCCTCACAATGAGCAGGCTCAGGATGAGTCCTACACAAAGTTATATAGACCGCAAGCACCTGTGAGCAATTAACCACTCCCCTTAATTTATAGCCTGACGGAACCAAAGAAGAAAAAAAAAAAGAAAGCTATTAAAAAGTGACAGAAAAAGGTGATTGAAAAACTAAAAGGAAAAGCCCCAAAAATGTCACAACTTAGACCAGTTCCACTTGGACTAAGTTTCAACAGGCTCACAATGAGCAGGCTCAGGATGAGTCCTACACAAAGTTATATAGGCCGCAAGCACCTGTGAGCAATTAACCATAGCACCTGTGAGCAATTTACCATAGTCTGAAGGAACCAAAGAAGAAAAAAAAAAAAAAGCTATTTAAAAAGTGACAGAAAAAGGTGATTGAAAAACTAAAAGGAAAAGACCCAAAAATGCAACTCAGCAAACAAAAAGCAAGACTCGTTCACTCTAACTCTGGTTTTAACTTACCACTTAGACCAGTTCCACTTGGACTAAGTTCCAACAGCCTCACAATGAGCAGGCTCAGGATGAGTCCTACACAAAGTTATATAGGCCGCAAGCACCTGTGAGCAATTAACCACTCCCCTTAATTGATAGCCTGAAGGAACCAAAAAAGAAAAAAAAAAGCTATTTAAAAAGTGACAGAAAAAGGTGATTGAAAAACTAAAAGGAAAAGCCCCAAAAATGCAACCCAGCAAACAAAAAGCAAGACTTGTTCACTCTAAATCTGGTTTTAACTCACCACTTAGACCAGTTCCACTTGGACTAAGTTCCAACAGCCTCACAATGAGCAGGCTCAGGATGAGTCCTACACAAAGTTATATAGGCTGCAAGCACCTGTGAGCAATTAACCACTCCCCTTAATTGATAGCCTGACGGAACCAAAGAAGAAAAAAAAAAAAGAAAGATATTTAAAATGTGACCGAAAAAGGTGATTGAAAAACTAAAAGGAAAAGCCCCAAAAATGTCACAACTTAGACCAGTTCCACTTGGACTAAGTTCCAACAGCCTCACAATGAGTAGGCTCGGGATGCATCCTACACAAAGTTATATAGGCCGCAAGCACCTGTGAGCAATTAACCACTCCCCTTAATTGATAGCCTGAAGCAACCAAAGAAGAAAAAAAAAAAGCTATTTAAAAAGTGACAGAAAAAGGTGATTGAAAAACTAAAAGGAAAAGCCCCAAAAATGCAACCCAACAAACAAAACGCAAGACTTGTTCACTCTAACTCTGGTTTTAACTCACCACTTAGATCAGTTCCACTTGGACTACGTTCCAACAGCCTCACAATGAGCAGGCTCAGGATGAGTCCTACACAAAATTATATAGGCCGCAAGCACCTGTGAGCAATTAACAACTCCCCTTAATTGATAGCCTGAAGGGACCAAAGAAGAAAAAAAAGCTATTTAAAAAGTGACAGAAAAAGGTGATTGAAAAACTAAAAGGAAAAGCCCCAAAAATGCAACCCAGCAAACAAAAAGCAAGACTTGTTCACTCTAACTCTGTTTTTAACTCACCACTTAGACCAGTTCCACTTGGACTAAGTTCCAACAGCCTCACAATGAGCAGGCTCAGGATGAGTCCTACACAAAGTTATATAGGCCGCAAGCACCTGTCAGCAATTAACCACTCCCCTTAATTGATAGCCTGACGGAACCAAAAAAGAAAGAAAAAAGAAAGCTATTTAAAAAGTGACAGATAAAGGTGATTGAAAAACTAAAAGGAAAAGCCCCAAAAATGCAACCCAGCAAACAAAAAGCAAGACTTGTTCACTCTAACTCTGGCTTTAACTCACCACTTAGACCACTTCCACTTGGACTAAGTTCCAACAGCCTCACAATGAGCAGGCTCAGGATGAGTCCTACACAAAGTTATACAGACCGCAAGCACCTGTGAGCAATTAACCACTCCCCTTAAATGATAGCCTGAAGGAACCAAAGAAGAAAAAAATTTTAAAAAAAAAGCTATTTAAAAAGTGACAGAAAAAGGTGATTCAAAAATCAAGTTAGACTTACCGGTAACTTGTTTTCCAGGAGTCTTTCAGGACAGCACCTTGAGAGAGCGTGGCTCCACCCACTTGACAGGAAACACACCTCCACCAAATTTTAAAAGGAGGCTCCTTCCCACTTATCATCAGTAGTAGTAGAGAACCTCAGGGCCAAGCTGGAACACATAATCAGAATATGGTTAGTCACAGCATAGTAATTTAATACAATAAGGGCGGGTTGCTGCTGTCCTGAAAGACTCCTGGAAAACAAGTTACCGGTAAGTCTAACTTGATTTTTCCCTTAACGTCTTTCAGGACAGCACCTTGAGAGGATAATAGAGACTTACCCACCTAGGGAGGGATCACAGCCTGCAAGACCTTTCTGCCAAAAGTTTGTTCACTTGCTGACAGAAGATCCAGCCTGTAATGACGGACAATCGTAAGGCAACTTGACCACGTAGCCGCCCTACAAATCTGATCTGGGGTGGCACCAGCTATTTCTGCCCATGTAGTGGCCTGAGCCCTGGTAGAATGTGCTTTAATTCCCAGCGGGGGAGATAGCCCCGATTGTGAGTAGGCTGCTAGAATCGCTGATTTAAGCCATCTAGCTATAGACCCCTTAGAAGCTTGTTGGCCCTTCTTCTTACCAGAAAAATGTATAAATAGAGAGTCCGAGGACCGAAAGTTACTTGTTACCTCCAGATACTGTAATAAAGTCCTTCTTTTGTGGAACCTTCTTTTTCCCCCGAGGGGTTAGAGCAAAAGGTTGGCAGGATGATCTCCTGCGACCTATTGTGTGCTGACGCCACCTTTGGCAAAAAACCCGGATCGGTTTTAAGTATAATCCTATCTGTGTAGATAGTTAAAAAGGGTCTCTTAACAGATAGGGTGTGCAGCTCACCAATTCTCCTTGCTAACGTTATTGCAACTAAGAACAAGGTCTTAAGAGTAAGATTCCTTAGAGAGATTTCTTGTAATGGTTCAAAAGGTTCCTTTGTGAGGGCTTGCAGGACCACTGATAAATCCCAATTGGGAAACTGCTTAGCCGGAGCTGGTCTAGATCTGGTAAGCGCCTTGAAAAATCTTATAACCAAGGGCTCAGAAGAGATTGGTCTTTCTAGAAATACTCCCAAAGCAGCTATTTGTACCTTAAGGGTGCTGACTGACAAGCCTTTGTCTGCCCCCTCTTGAAGGAATTCCAAAATTGAAACTAAATTTCTTACTTTCCTTTTAGTCGAAAGACAGAAAGAATTGAAGACTTTCCAATATTTAGCATAGATTTTTCTGGTCACTATTTTCCTACTGGAAAGTAAGGTAGTTACCAAGGGTTGTGACAGACCCTTGTTTCTTAACAACTGCTCCTCAGAAACCAGGCCGTGAGGCTTAGACTGGCCACTCCCAGATGCTGTATTGGACCCTGTAGGAGCAGGTCTTGCCAGAGAGGCAGCCGCCAAAATGGTTTGACTGCCATCTGTAGAATGGTGGAAAACCATGCCCTTTTTGGCCAAAATGGAGTAATTAGGATTACTGCCACCTTCTCCCTCCATATCTTCCTTAACACCAACGGAATAAGTTGGAAAGGAGGAAATGCGTAACCCAGATGGAAGTTCCAGGGCTGAATTAACACATCCGTCCCCTGGGCCTTGTCGTTTCTGTGAATAGAGAAAAATACTGGGAGTTGTGTATTTTCTTCTGATGCAAATAGGTCTATTTGTGGTTGTCCCCAGGCCCTGGTAATAATTGCAAAGATTTCCGGATTCAAGCTCCATTCTGACTCCTGAATCCGCCTTCTGCTTAGATAATCTGCCACTACATTTAAGGTGCCTTTGAGGTGGACTGCTGATAAGGACCGAACATGCTTTTCTGCCCAAACCAGGATCCTTAAAGCTAGCAACTGAAGTGTTTTGCTTCTTGTGCCCCCCTGTTTGTTTAGGTAGGCTATGGTAGTGGCGTTGTCTGAGAGGACCCAGACATGGGAACCTTGAAGGATAGGAGAGAAGGCATCTAATGCTAAGGCAACTGCCTTTAGCTCCCTCCAATTTGAGGACCTCTTTGCTTCTGTCCGAGACCACATTCCTTGCATGAAGTCTTGGCCTAAGTGAGCTCCCCAACCCCATACACTGGCATCTGTCCTTACCACCTTTTCTATTGGAAATGACCAGAGCAGGCCTTTTGACAGATTCTCCTGTCTTCTCCACCACCAAAGTGATCTCTTGACTTTGGTGGGTATTTTCACCTTTGCTTCAAGAGATTCTGTCCTGTGATTCCATATTCTCAGGAGAAAGGTCTGGAGAGGCCTGAAATGTAACCTTGCCCATTGAATGGCTGGTATGGTTGCGGTTAGGGTTCCTAGGGATGACATCACTTGTCGGACTGATAATTCCTGGCTTGCCTGTAAGGACGCTACCACCTTCTGGACCTTCACCTTTTTCTCTTCTGGGAGAAAAATCTTCTGTTCCCTTGAACAGATCTGATACCCCAGGAATAGTATTTTCTGGGCTGGATTGAAATTTGACTTCTGCATATTTATGATCCAACCCAGGGTTTCTAGATGAACTCGGGTCTTTCCGAGGTCGTCTAGCAGTCTTTCCCTGGAGGGGGCAAAAAGGATTAGGTCGTCCAAGTACGGAATTACCGCAATCCCCTGCATGCGAAGAGGTGCAAGCGCTTCTGCCATTATTTTTGTAAATATTCGTGGGGCAGAAGACAGGTCAAAGGGGAGGGCCCTGAATTGCAAGTGCAGAACCTCTTTCCCCAAATTTATCGCCAATCTTAGGAATCTTTGGGACTGCGGGGCTATAGGGATATGCAGATAGGCATCTCGAAGGTCTATTGATGCCATAAAGCATTCCTTTGTCAATAGATTCTTGACCGTGAAGATGGAGTCCATAGGAAACCTTTTGTATTGGACTGATCTGTTCAGTGGTTTCAGGTTTAGGATTAAACGAAAATTTCCGGATGGTTTCTTTATCAGGAATATACGGGAATAAAATCCCTGATAAAGCTCCCCCTGTGGGACGTAAGTCATAACCCCCTGATCTATCAGATCCTTTAATAGGCTCTTCATTGCTAGGGATTTTGTTACATCTCTTGGAAGATTTGTCACCACGTACCTTTCCAAATCAGGGCCAAACAACAAGTCTCCTAAAAAAGGGACCCCGCATAACTTATTTTTAGATGCTGCGTCCCCCTGCCAAGTCTTTAGCCATAAAGCCGTCTAACAGAATTAGCAAGGGCTGCAGCCTTAGCTGTCATCCTGATAGACTCTGCTGAGGCATCAGAGACATAGGCTACGGCTGCTGAGAGGGTAGAAAAGGAGTCAAGGATTTCTTGCTTAGGGGAATCTGCTATTATATGAGCTTTTAGCTGATTTACCCAATACTCCAAGTTCCTGGAGATGCAAGTAGTTGCCATTGCTGGCTTTAGGTTGCCCATAATGGATTGCCAAGTCCCCTTGAGCTGTTGATCCATTTTTTTATCCATGGGGTCTTTTAAGATCCCCATATCCTCCAGTAGATCTGAGAAAAGGCTGCATCAAGTTTTGGAACCTTATTCCAAAGAGCCGCTGGGTCTTCATCAAAAGGGAACCTTCTCTTATGAGCCCTAGAGAAAAATGGTTTCCTATCAGGATCAACCCATTCTTTTCTGATTGTTTCAGAAATCACTGCGTGGACTGGAAAGGTACGGGACTTAGACTCGCTAAGAAGTGCATACATCTTATCGTGTAAAGACATTTCTTTATGCTCTTCCTCAAGGCCTAGAGTAGCATAAATAGCCCTTAAAAGGCCATCCACCTGATCCAACGATAATTTATATTTGGAAGACGTATTTTCCAGCTCATCACCATCCTCATTCGATTCATTAGAATGGGATGGGGAAAGCCCTTCCTGGTTCAGAGGACCCATTTCTGCCTCCACTGCCGGGACTAATGCCCCGTACACACGGTCGGATTTTCCGATGGACAATGTCCGATCGGAGCGTGTTGTCGGAAATTCCGACCTTGTGTGGGCGCCATCGGACATTTTCCATCGGATTTTCCGACACACAAAGTTGGACAGCAGGAGATAAAATTTTCCAACAACAAAATCCGATCGCGTCAATTCCGACCGTGTGTGGCCTGTTCCGACGCACAAAGTGCCACGCATGCTCAGAAGAAATTCCGACACGGGACAGCTCGTTCTGGTAAACTTAGCGTTCGCAATGGATACAGCACTTTCGTCACGCTGCAATGTAAAAAATGGTTTAATACAGCGCACTCTCTTCTTCTTTATAATGTGACAAGAATTAAGTCGTTTTGCTGCTCATATTCACACACACTTCTCACAAACTTTTATTTGTGTTTTTTTAGTGGGATTCCCTCAATATATTGTTATTAGTTGTCACATCTGACAGTTTTATATTTTTTATGTTTTTTTTTTTGTTTTTAAGCCTTTTTTTTTCTTTAATGTTTGGATTTTTTCCAAGGCTGATCTTTGTTCAATGTTATTTTTATTTTTACTCCAGAATATTTTTGTGTGTGTTTTGTGTGTCAAGTTACCCCAACACCATTGATATCTTTTATTATTTAATCTCAAGGAGATTTTTTGTTGTTGGTGACCCTTGTTCATTTCACATTGTATATTAGAAATGTACCTGAATCCTCACAAACAAACTGTCATTTTTGAAGTAAAACATATAGGAGAGTATAATTCAAAACAAAAATCCTTTATTAAGGGATCAGAACCAAACAAAGAGGAAGGCAACACTGGATCAACAGCAGAAATTAGTGAAGCCTGAGACCCCCACGGCAGACATCAATTCTTAAACATCAAAATTGGTGGCCTGAGGAGTCCATATATAAGGGAGGGCAGTCTGGTCCGGGATTCACAGAGACTCGGATAGCAGCAGATGACATCTGTGTCCCCAGGCTGTGGTACCACAAGAGGCTGCATCTTTTGGCCGACCAGACTGGATCCAGGGCAATCACTCTCTGGTCTTCCTTTCACACTTCCTTCTGGGCTGTGGCTGTGCTGTTGGAGATGTGGCAGGAGCAGGAGTAGGACCTGGAGGAGGAGGAGGACTGGGAGGACCTGGAGGAGGACTGGGAGGACCTGGAGGAGAGGGAGGAGGAGGAGGAGGACCTGCAGGAGGAGGAGGAGGACCATCCTAAAGCTGTGTGTGAGGTGTAATTTGGCCCCTCACACCTTTCTCCAGAGCCTCTGATATGAGGGCCTGACACATGGCTTTTTGGCCCTCCTCCATCCTCTGCATTTTATAGGCAATGAATGCAGCAATGTTCTCCTGCCTGGTCTGTGGTGCTCCCAGGACCTCTGTAGCCCTCCAAAAGAATCTGATAGCCGCCTCCTCTAGGGCACTCGTCCTACTGCCACTTTCTGTTTTCAGGGGGGGTTGGAGGGACCTGCAGATCAGCCAGCCGGCTCGGCCCGGCCACCTCCTGGCTGAGACTTCCCTGTGTATGAAAAAAGGACATAGTTGTAATGTTTTGCATCATCAATCACAATCATAAATTAGTACTCCCAACTAACATATAGTTCACATCATTGATTGGACAAGCAGAAATATTTAGAGGAATGCTATACCTGGCTCAATCTGGGCTCCTCCACATATGGCCTGGAAGGCCCAGGTTGGGCATCAGAAGCCTCAGCCGGGGGGGAAGGTAGCGTGGAAGGAAGACTGGAGAGGAATGGCCTGGGTTCAGTCTGGCCTGCCAGAAAATGCAGCCTGTCGTAGTACAACATCCTGGGGACATAGATGTCATCTGCTGCTCCGGATCTCTGTGAATCCAGGACTTTCTTGCTCTCCCTTAGATATGTGCTCCTCAGGCCACCAATTAATATCTTTAAATAGGTGATGTCTGCCATGGGGATCACCTGCTTCACAATTTCACACAATTGCTCCAGTGCTGCCTTCCTCTTTGCTTGGTTCTTGAAATGGGGGTGGGTAATCTCCCACAGACAGGGCAGCTCCCTTAGCATATCAATGAATAGTGACATGAAGTCAGTATCTCTCATTAAGATATCCATGTTCACTGCAAGACACAACACAAGACAAAGCCTAATGTCAGACCAAACTCTCCTAATCTTGTTACAATATAGGCCTCAATCTAGAAGCAGTATAGGCCCAAGTTTGTCTCTTACCTTCGTTCTTACGATCGGCGCGTCCAATGCTCCTTCCTCCGCTCACAGATCATACGTAATACGCACGCGTGTTACGCTTTATACACACTGCGCATGCGTGTAACTCCGCCTGCCCCTGACATTCTTTCTAGTCTATTCCCCGCCCCTTTTCGTTCGGCGCAGTGGGGGAAGAGCATGATGGCGGAGTTACAACAGGTATAATAACAACGAGGAGGAGGAGGAGGAAAGCCCGGATCCAGGCACGTCCCGATCCAGAAGGAGACGTTTTAAGGCCACAAATATGTCGTTTGGGGAGATGTTGGAGATGGTAGACATCATGAGGAAGTCCGACTATGACGGAAAATATGGGCCTTACCCCCACCCCAACATCAGAAAGGCCAAAATCATTGGTAAAGTGGTCAGGAGTCTTGAGCGGAATTTCGGGGTACGAAGGTCTAAAGATCAGCTCAGGAAGCGGTGGTCGGACCTGAAGTTGAGAGAGCCAGAGCAGTACCGAAAGATCCGGAGAGTGCTGCAAAAAAGTAAGTAGTTGTGCTGTGTTCATATTCTTTCTGTCTTTATTCCATTCGTTCTGCTCCATATGCTTTTAGTAATTGTAACGTTTAAAAAGGTCAACTTTAATGTTCATGGGCCCATTATTCGTTCGTATCAAACATTTTTCTTTCGGCCTCTAGAACACCATTGTTTAGGCCATATGCATTTTCACACATTTTTTTTGGGCCTACTTGGATGCCAAATATTTGTTTGTGTAGATGGGTTTGTTACTAGAATGAAATGCAAACTAGATTGTGTGTAAGGAGAGGACACTGAGCAGCTGTTTTCACATCTGGACACTGGAGCACTATTGTGGGACACAAGAACACCATTTTTATTAGGGGGGGCAAACAGGTGCTCCATTGTATACTATAGGGGGTGCTACATCTGTGAAGCTTGTACTAAACAGGTAAAGTATTGCAGCTTGACAAAGGACAATAAAAAAAAGACATCTTTGAACTCGGCTAAAATAGAAAATTGTACCCCACTTCCAAGCAATGTTTCCTATTTCTAGTTCTGCCATCAAATATCTGTGTGCTAAGTATACCATTTTTGTTTTACATAGGGGAGAAAAGACTCGGAGGACACTCCTCATCCCAGGAGACCAGAGACCCCCCCCTCTGGAAGAAGGGGAAATACCAACCCAAGAAGAAGAGCAGGAGGAAGAAGAAGATGTGGTGGAGATTGGCACCACAACAGGTGAGTGTCTGCGACCACAGGCTCAGGTAAAAGAGATGGATGTTGGCAGATTTTTGAGACCTGTTTTTTTTGTTCTTTATCTCTTTTTAGGTGATCGTGATCCAGAATGCTTTACATCTGAAAGTGCCCAGATACTGATCGGGGAGATCATGGGGTGTAATCTCCAATTGCAAAACATCCAGCAACAAATCAGTGATGTTATTAAAAAAAATAATAACATCATTGATGTTTTGGGGTGAATTTAAACCCCACAAAATCACCTGTTTTATCTTACAAAAATTTTTACAATGTTTAGAAAAGCCAAATTTGGAGGATGCACACAGTGTGCCAACATGTGCTATCTGCCATCACGGGAGATCAATGGACGCGTTTTGGGGGTGCAACCCCTTCCTCAATTATAAAGTAGCGTTGAGGAAGGGCTTGCTCCCCCAAAACACGTCCCTTGATCCCCCCTGATGGCAGATAGCACATGTTGACATTGGGAAATTTGTGTGCATCTTCCAAATTTGGCTTTTCCAGGGGTGATTTCCCCCCATCTGAACGCTATATCAAACCCAGTTCCTAAATACTGATGTCTGATATAGCCTTCAGGTTTTACCATATGTGAACTTTGTAAGTTCAAGTTTTTTGGCTTTCTTGTTGGTTTTACACAGGCCTGTTTTATCTGAAATGGATATTTCGATTTTTGATAATGCCCCCCCAAAAATTGTTATACAACAAACATGTTGTTTTGTTTTAAAAACCTTTGGTAAATGCACATGTGATTGTGCAGGTATAAAAAAGTCCCTTACTCAAGAATGTGTGGATTATTGTCTCAACACTACAACACTTTTGGGGTGATGTAATTGCTGTTTTATGCAAAAATGGGGGTTATTTCCTAAGGGCAAATACACTTTGCACTACAAGTGCAGGTTCAGTGCAGTTGCAAGTGCACTTGTAGTGAAATGTGTTTTTGCATTTAGGAAGTACCAGCCAACACTATTCTTTATAAGGTTACCCAATCACGACATTTTCTGCACTCAACACATTTCTGTCAGGGTCAGCTCAAACAAACACAAGCAGTAAATGTCCACCAAGAATTGCTTTTGGTTGTTTTTTATTGGAAAAAGGTGTCACAGATTGTCTGGCATATTGATAGCCCCCCTACCCGCAAAGAACTCCAGGTATCGTAACCGGACATCACGGGCACTCAGGGAGGGCAAGCCAGGACGGCCGCTTTCAAGCGCCGTCATTGTTGATGTATTTGGTATTCCGGCCTCAGGCCCAACTGAGCCAGCATAGTTGGCTGAATGTTTTCTTAAAAAATTATGGAGAACACAGCACGCCAGTATAATATGGTTCAGTTTATACTCCTCCATATGGATGGGTGTCAGAAATAGTCGGAACCGGCTGGCCAGGATTCCAAATGTGTTCTCCACCACTCTTCGGGCTCTGGCCAGCCGGTAATTAATAACCCTCCGTTCCGGGGTGAGGGTCCTCATCGGGAATGGCCGCATCAGGTGGTCCCCCAGCGCAAACGCTTCATCAGCAACGAACACAAATGGGAGACCTGCAACATTGTCCTCTGGAGGTGGCAAGTCCAAGCTGCCATTCTGGAGACGCCTGTAGAACTCCGTCTGGGCGATGACTCCACCATCGGACATCCGGCCATTCTTCCCCACGTCCACATACAAGAAGTCGTAATTAGCCGACACCACCGCCAACATCACTATACTATTAAACCCCTTGTAATTATAATAGTACGACCCTGAGTTGGGTGGTGGGACGATGTGGACGTGTTTCCCATCAATTGCCCCTCCACAGTTAGGAAAGTCCCACCGCTGGGCAAAGTGGGAGGCCACAGTCTGCCATTCCTGTGGCGTGGAAGGAAACTGTTGAGGAAAAAACAATAAACATTACTATTTTTTCCCAGAAACATGGCAAGCAGATTAGACACAAACATTATGGGTCAACCTCCAGATAGCATTTACTAAGGGGAATTTTACAACAACAAAGTATAAGGTACACCTATCATATTCCCCCTCCCCCCCTCTCATGGGCCATTTCTAACATTATAGGGGGGGAACTCTTGGACAGGTAACCCTCTTCACTTCATTGAGAGATGAATGCCTAAATACAGGGTATTACTTGGAACAGCCCCTCCTTAGTTACACTATTGGCAGACCACTGGACAGGTAAGAAGTGTCATAATACAAAGATATAAATACACACTGTACACATTTGAGGACATTTGAACATTCTGCTATTACCTATCAAGATAATAATAGGATACAAGAACTTTAAACAGTACCATTGGAAAGTAGACAGGCAGGCCCTTGCACTACATGCTTTGGGGAATTCATCCATAAATCTGACCAGTAAAGAGATGGGTATAGTGTGTATGGGTTTGGCAAAGTCAGCAGATAGATGATTGAGGATAATGAATTGGGATCAGCTGACTTAGCAGTTGGGGGGGGGGGGTTACAAAAAATTTGGGGACACCACAAAAAAAAGCCTCTGGCCCTCTGCCTGAATTTAAATCAAAAATAACTTTTCCAAACATTTTAGGGGGTGTTTGGGGTAAAGCACTACTATGGAGCTGATAAAATACATTGTTAAGTGACTACATGAGGTGAATATAGGGCAGGAAACACCATGCTGGGGAGGTTATTGAAGGGCAAATATGTATGAAGGACCTAAAATAATAATGACATAAAAATCCAGCATGCATGAGGACAAAGGGGACATTCACAGCATATTACAATCATGGTAATTAGGGAATGAGGAAAGAAATACAATATATTATCAAACATTCAATACAATAAAATGTGATATAAAAGGATAAAAATCTTACCTTCATATACTCCTTCTGCAGGACCTGGATGATGGCAGAACAGGTCTCTGGGATAATGATACCCAGAGCCTGGGGGGAGATGCCTGTCGAGAACTTCAAGTCCTGCAGACTTCTCCCTGTGGCCAAATACCGCAAGGTAGCGACCAACCTCTGCTCCGGAGTGATGGCTTGCCTCATGCAGGTATCCTGCCTGCTGATATAGGGGGTCAGCGAAGCCAGCAAACGGTGAAACACGGGGTCCGTCATCCTGAGAAAGTTCCTGAAATCATCAGGATTATTCTCACGGATCTCACGGAGCAAAGGCATATGACAGAACTGGTCACGCTGAAGCAACCAATTCTTGGTCCATGAACTCCTCCCCACCCTGTTCATAGACTGGACTTGTGTCAAGGTCAGGACCCCAACACCAAGCCCCCCGCACAGCACGAACTCTACGAGGAGTACACATACGAAACATGGCTAGAAAACGGTCGGCTGCTCAGAACGAAGTAACAGAACGCACTGAAGAACAGCAAGGCCTGTGAAGAGCGACCTGAAAAACAGCAACGAGCAGGCAAGATCACACAGAAAACTCCGATACGAACTGACTGCACGCACTGAAGAGCAGATACAAACCCACAAGCACAAACTGAACGTCAGAAAATGATCTGAAAGCCACGAGTCTGAAAAAGCGCGAATCGTCTCTCACCAAACTTTTACTAACACGAGATTAGCAAAAGGAGCCCAAAGGGTGCCGCGCTTGGTTCTGAACCGGCCTTTTCTAGTCTCGTCGTACGTGGTGTACGTCACCGCGTTGTTGTCGATCGGAAATTCCGACAACTTTGTGCGACCGTGTGTAGGCAAAACAAGTTTGAGCCAACATCCGTCGGAAAAAATCCTAGGATTTTGTTGTCGGAATGTCCGAACAAAGTCCGACCGTGTGTACGCCCTATTACTCTGGTTTTAACTCACCACTTAGACCAGTTCCACTTGGACTAAGTTCCAACAGCCTCACAATGAGCAGGCTCAGGATGAGTCCTACACAAAGTTATATAGGCCGCAAGCACCTGTGAGCAATTAACCACTCCCCTTAATTGACAACCTGAAGGAACCAAAGAAGAAAAAAAAAAAGCTATTTACAAAATGTGACAGAAAAAGGTGATTGAAAAACTAAAAGGAAGGGGGGGGCGGGAGGCGGAGCCTAGCGGAGCAGACATGCATTGTTAGAGCTCCACACCGCTGAGGAGAGAAGAGAAGGACAAAGCGGAGCCTGCAGACTCAAAAGGTATCCATTTGAACCTTTTTGCCCCTGGGAACAAACTGTGAAAGTTTGGGCAGGAAATATGGTACTGGGAGGAAACCGTGGCAGAAATAAAAATCACCTCACAAAGAGCTCACAGGCACTCACTGCAGCTGAAGCAGCTCCAGTCACCTCACAAGATACAGCATCAGGGCGCTCTCACAGACAGAAAATGTCACAGCAAGACTCTCCATTTGAGTCAGATACAGAACAAATCCTCTCACAAACTTCTCCACAAGCCTCCTCAGTATCCCCAGTAATATTATTACAATTTGAAAAGATGCTTCATAAGGCTTTAAAACAAACCTCAGACCAAATAACAAAAAGCCTAACCAAAGAAATAAGAGAGCTGGGAAACCGCACCGCAGCCTTAGAAATAAAATTGGATGAAATTGAAATTACAACCCAAGAAAATATAACAGAATTGGAACAATTAAAAAAAGAGAATTTAATACTTCAAACTAAGCTCGAAGATTACGAAAATAGAGCCAGACGTTCAAACTTGCGCATAAGGGGAATACCTGAAACTGTGACAGACCTGCAATCTACTATTACTGCTCTATTACAAGAACTAAAGCCAGATATCCCTATTGAACGTTTAGAACTGGACAGAGTACACAGAGCCCTCACAGCCAAAAAGAAAGATGGACCCCCACGTGATATAATCACAAAATTTCATTATTACAGAACGAAAGAACAAATACTAATTGCTGCAAGAGAAAAAAAGGAGCTTAATTTTCAAGGACACAATTATCAAATTTTTGCTGACCTATCCCAACTTACTATTACTAAAAGACGATCCATGAAACCCCAACTAATGGAACTGCAACGCCACAATATTATGTATCAATGGAGCTTCCCCTTTTCAGTCAGATTTAACTATCAAGGTACAATTTACAGAAGCAGATTAGCAGATGAACTACAACAAACCCTTTTAAAATTAAATCTGACAGAACCCACAAGCAGCAACACTCCCACACGCAGAAGAATGGCATCATCTTCACCTTCAGGCAGCACCCAGAAAATTTCAGAACAAAATGGGAATCATCATTCTCACAAAAGAGGCCGTTATGCCACATCATCCATGGACCAAGAAGATTCAATGGACTGACATCCTAATTCCTGAATCTCTTCATTTATTATACTAAGAGATGGTTCTCTATAAAAAAAACCTGTATTTATAACTGAATGTAACTGCATTCTGATAGTCACACACTGTGTGGGATCATGTTACATTCCAGTTATATTTCTTATTACTTCTGATTCATATAGCCTTAGAATATATAAGTGAAATAAGGAAATTCTTGTTCAGTTATATATTATCAGGTAATAACAATAGATTTATTACTTTTTAGGACAAATATGTTCAATAATCCAGAAGTAATGGAAGCTTTTTCTTTCTTTTCTTAAAACAAATATATTATTACCTAACTAGTTCCTAGAATTATGTTTTTGTTTATTCTAATCTGAAGCAATACAACCTCAATTTTATGAGTT
Organism: Aquarana catesbeiana; assembly: GCF_042186555.1. Lineage (NCBI taxonomy): Eukaryota > Metazoa > Chordata > Amphibia > Anura > Ranidae > Aquarana > Aquarana catesbeiana. Next base: position 278,602,818 of record NC_133329.1, read on the forward strand.
AACATATCTAAACAGTTACATATGAAGAAAATATGTAATTGTTTACTCTAAAAGGGTTAAAATCCCAAAATAATTCAAACTATCTTCATCAATACAAAAGTTATTAACAGTACCTTTCTAACTGAATTATTTAGCCTAGGGCAAGACTAACCATATACAACCACCCTGGAATAAATAATTTCAACAAAAACTATATTCTGCACTCCAATTAATGAAACATCATTTTGATGTCTTTTGACATAGCATTTCTCTCCTGTAAGCGGAAGATCCGTGTACCCCCATTAGCCCTCCTCATTCTCCCAACCATATTATGTGGGAGTGTGACGAAGGCACTTATTCCCCTGAGAGAGATATTTATTCTCTTTCACGGGTAAATTGTGATTACTTGCAAAAAATAATTTATACAATGTATCATCTAATCTCATATGTTTTTTGTTTACTCTTTACTCCAGAATTCACTGGTTTCTTTTCTATCTATTCATCTCTTCAGTCCACACAGGTTGATCTGCGCAGTCAGCTCTGCATAACAAAAAGTAAGTCAAAACTATTTGATCTATTGCCATGGCACCACTGAATATACTTTCCCTGAATGTTCAGGGAATAAATGTCCCTCAAAAAAGGACCAAAGCCTTCCGTACTTTCCATAACAAGAAGGCTCACATAGTATGCCTCCAAGAAACACACTTCACCAAAGATTCTACTCCAAAATATATTTCTCCTTTTTATCAACAAATTTACACGGCTTCTGCCTGTACCAAGCAAAGGGGAACTCTAATTGCATTTCACCGATCCACACCATTCACCTTATCATCAGAAATTAAAGACCCAGAAGGTAGATACCTGATACTCATGGGTTATATAATGGATACAGCAATCACGGTGATTTCCTACTACGCTCCTAACAAACAACCTACACCATTCCTCTCACATATATTACAAGTGATTAATACACACAAAATAGGAACAGTGATAATGTGTGGGGATTTGAACCAGGTCCTCCTCCCATTTCTAGATAAATCACCTTTTACACCATCCAAAATAACCGCTAGATTACCTTTTTCTCAACTTCTTTCCAAATACAATCTGGTAGATTCATGGAGAGAAAGTAACCCAATGAAAAAGAAATTCACTTATTTCTCGCACCCTCATCAAACTTTCACCAGAATAGATCATATTTTTCTAACAATAGGAATGATACCAGAAATTATTGCATCAGATATAATTCTGATTCCGTGGTCTGACCATAATGCAGTATACACTACTATAACCTCAGCCATACCAAAAGCTCATGACCCAACGTGGTACTTACCGGACATAATGCTCAAACACCCACTACATCAGATGGCCATTGAACAAGCTTTAAAGGAATACATATCAATTAATAATACAACAGACATCTCCCCAATAACACTGTGGGAAGCTCATAAGCCTGTCTTGCGTGGTACAATACAAAGACAAATGGCACTATTTAAACGGGAACGCAAAAATCTAGCAAAAAAACTAGAACTCAATTTTAATGCAGCCTACATATCATTTCAAGATAATCCATCTCAGAGTACAAAATCTCATCTGGAAAAATCTAGATTGGAATACGATCTATTTCTCACTGAGTCAGTTGATAAATCCCTCAAACGCTCCAAACACAATTTCTACATGAATACAAACAAACCAGGTACATATTTGGCTCGGGCATTAAATTCAACTAACAAATCTTTCAAACCAATACGTTTGAAATTATCAAAAAATGTTTACACTTGTAATCCAGTTAAAATAGTCCATAAATTTCACTCACATCTTGCTACTTTATACAAGACAAACAATGAATTTAATCCTACAGAGGCTGAATCCTTCTTCTCAAAAATAACCTTACCTGAGTTATCTCAGAATCAAAAAACCAGTTTGGATGAGCCTATAACTATAGATGAAGTTGCTAACGCCATAAAAGACCTAAAACTTAACAAAAGACCAGGCCCAGACGGCTACTCGGCTTTATACTATAAAACATTCTCAGAAATACTCTCTCCCATTCTCACTGAAACTTTTAACAAACTTCTAGATGGACATTCTTTTCGGCAAGAAACACTAATGGCAATTGTTTGTATGATCCCAAAGCCCCTTTCTGATGATACTTCCTGTGTGAATTATCGGCCTATCTCTCTGTTAAACCTCGATATTAAATTATTAGCAAAAATAATAGCAAAACGCCTCAATAGCATTATAGGAAAATTAATACATAGAGATCAAGTAGGCTTCATACCAAATAGACAGGCAGGCGATAATATACGCAGGGCAGTGTTATTGGCACATATTGCTAAAAAACGGAAAATCCCTTTATGTTTTCTATCTCTCGATATTAAGAGGGCATTTGACACAGTATCCTGGCAATATATGCAATATTCATTACAAAAATGGGGTTTTGGACCCCACTTTTTAACATGGATCAAAGCATTATATAATAAACCCAAAGCCTATATAAAATATGCTGGATACAAATCTGAAGCCTTTAATATCGAAAGAGGTACCCGACAGGGTTGCCCATTATCTCCCTTATTATTTGCCCTTATACTCGAACCCATGGCCCAATACATCAGAACAAACCAAACTATAACTGGCATTGAAGTAGGAGGTATTACACACAAATTATGTATATTTGCAGACGATATATTACTTTTTCTATCATCACCACAGGTCTCTGGTCCTAACTTAATACCAGCTCTTGATGGATTTGCAGCCCTATCCGGCCTTATGATTAATCCTAAGAAATGCCTAGTGCTTAATATTTCACTCACAAACATGGAATTGATCCCGGCTAGGGCTGCACTCCCATTCACATGGGCAGAAAAATCAGTCCCATATCTTGGAATTCATTTAACAGCATCTCATTCTGACTTATTCTCAACCAATTATCCTCCTGTATTAAGACAGATCACAAATCTAATAAAACAATGGTCGCAACTTCCTTTATCCTGGATGGGGAAGATTAATGCAATCAAAATGACTATTCTACCCAAATTGCTTTATCTATTCAGAGTCCTCCCTATTCCAATTCCTTCCTATTTTTTGAGAATAGTACAAAAAAGAGCAACTTCGTTTATATGGGGCTCTTCTAAACCACGTATACCTATACACACACTACATCTTCCCAAAAATAAAGGAGGCCTGGGATACCCTAATTTTACTAACTACTACAGAGCAGCACATTTGGCCAGTCTGTCCAAATACCATGCAAAACAGGAAATCCCATTATGGGTATTTATAGAGGCTTCAGAAAATGACCCTCTATTAATATCAAATTTATTATGGCTTGATCCTAAAGACCGCTTTAAAATTCATAATCCCATAACTAAACACTTCTTATCTCTCTGGGATAAACTAAAAACCAAATATCAGTTACAATCTCCACACAATCCTCTCCTTTCTTTTATCAGAAATCCGGCCTTTTATCCGACATGGATCTACCCAAATTCTTTTAAAGCTTGGACAACATCAGGCATTCAGACACTAAATGACTTCATAGCATCTAAATCATTCCTTTCATTCCCATCGCTTAGAGAAAAATATGATCTACCAAACTCTGAGATATTTAGATATCTCCAAATCAAAAATTTCTATACACCATTCCTAAAGGGGGATACACCATTATCCCAATTATCCATTTTTGAATCAATCTGTACAAAAGATCCATTTGCTAAAGGTACAATTTCATCACTTTATAATCAATTATATGGAGTAGCAAATCTTAATAGACCCTCTTACGTTCAGAGGTGGGAGGAGGACCTGGGACGAACTTTAGAAGACACGGACTGGTCTAACATATGGCTCACATCTAAGTCATCTTCACCCAACATCTTAGCACTGGAGACAAATTATAAAGTCCTAACTCGCTGGTACCTTGTACCCGCTAGAGTGGCAAAATATTCACCTAATACCTCAGCTCTTTGTTTTCGAGGATGCCCAGAAATGGGCACATATTTACACATATGGTGGACGTGCCCAGTAATCCAAACCTTCTGGAAGGAAGTCTTCGTGATTGCATCTAAAATATTTAAAAAAATAATACAACCAGATCCATATTTAACTTTACTTAATCTAAAACCGGAATGGTTAACACTCTCTCAATTCAAACTAATGATCCAACTAATAACGGCTGCAAAACAAACAGTGGCCAAGGCATGGAAATCTCCTACATTGGTACTAGCAGAAACAATTCACAGAATGAATAATACAATGTCCCATGCTAAGATGGTAGCCATCGATCAAAATCAAATTCCAAAATTTGAAAAACTTTGGCATCCTTGGATAAAACAACAGTTCCTGTCAAACTTCAATGACTCTGTCCTGTTGCCATGGTAACAGATTAAATGACTTACAGAGACACCCATTCTAAGGCTTAAAAGAGAACTAAAAAGAATAATAAACTGACGAGCGGGACAACCTTGTGGACCATACCTCTACCTTTCAACCCTTTTTCTTCTTTCTCTTTCCTTTTCTCCACCTTACGATTAAAGCTCATTATCAGAATTTATTTGACCTATATACACTCTACTTGTAAACAATATGTATAGTAGGTATAAATCATTTAAATACCTACAAAAGTAACTAAGGAAATTATATATATCTTTAATTTAGGTTTACGTGAACCCAATGTTTAATATTTGAAATTTCATGATATTTACCTATATAAACCCTACTGTAAAACAATGAGCTTACTTTATAGATCCTTGTAAACTTACTTTATGTATCTTTATAACATTGTATACTCAATAAACTTCTTTTGACAAGAAAAACTAAAAGGAAAAGCCCCAAAAATGCAACCCAGCAAACAAAAAGCAAGACTTGTTCACTCTAACTCTGGTTTTAACTCACCAATTAGACGAGTTCCACTTGGACTAAGTTCCAACAGCCTCACAATGAGCAGGCTCAGGATGAGTCCTACACAAAGTTATATAGGCCACAAGCATCTGTGAGCAATTAACCACCCCCCTTAATTGATAGCCTGAAGTAACCAAAGAAGAAAAAAAAAGAAAAAAAGCTATTTAAAAAGTGACAGAAAAAGGTGATTGAAAAACTAAAAGGTAAAGCCCCAAAAATGCAACCCAGCAAACAAAAAGCAAGACTTGTTTACTCTAACTCTGGTTTTAACTCACCACTTAGACCAGTTCCACTTGGACTAAGTTCCAACAGCCTCACAATGAGCAGGCTCAGGATGAGTCCTACACAAAGTTATATAGGCCGCAAGCACCTGTGAGCAATTAACCACTCCCCTTAATTGATAGCCTGAAGGAACCAAAGAAGAAAAAAAAAAGCTATTTAAAAAGTGACAGAAAAAGGCGATTGAAAAACTAAAAGGAAAAGCCCCAAAAATGCAACCCAGCAAACAAAAAGCAAGACTTGTTCACTCTAAATCTGGTTTTAACTCACCACTTAGACCAGTTCCACTTGAACTAAGTTCCAACAGCCTCACAATGAGCAGGCTCAGGATGAGTCCTACACAAAGTTAAATAGGCCGCAAGCACCTGTGAGCAATTAACCACTCCCCTTAATTGATAGCCCAAAGGAACCAAAAAAAGAAAAAAAAAAAAGCTATTTAAAAAGTGACAGAAAAAGGTGATTGAAAAATTAAAAGGCAAAGTCCCAAAAATGTAACCCAGCAAACAAAAAGCAAGACTTGTTCACTCTAACTCTGGTTTTAACTCACCACTTAGACCAGTTCCACTTGGACTAAGTTCCAACAGCCTCACAATGAGCAGGCTCAGGATGAGTCCTACACAAAGTTATATAGGCCGCAAGCACCTGTGAGCAATTAACCACTCCCCTTAATTGATAGCCTGAAGGAACTAAAGAAGAAAAGAAAAAAAAGCTATTTAAAAAGTGACAGAAAAAGGTGGTTGAAAAACTAAAAGGAAAAGCCCCAAAAATGCAATCCAGCAAACAAGAAGCAAGACTTGTTCACTCTAATGCCCCGTACACACGGTCGGATTTTCCGATGGAAAATGTCCGATCGGACTGTGTTGTCGGATATTCCGACCGTGTGTGGGCTCCATCTGACATTTTCCATCGGATTTTCCGACACACAAAGTTTGAGAGCAGGCTATAAAATTTTCCAACAACAAAATCTGTTGTCGGAAATTCCAAATGTGTGTACACAAATCCGATGCACAAAGTGCCACGCATGCTCAGAATAAATAAAGAGATGAAAGCTATTGGCCACTGCCCCGTTTATTGTCCCAACGTACGTGTTTTACATCACCGCATTTAGAACGCTCGGATTTTCCGACAACTTTGTGTGACCGTGTGTATGCAAGACAAGTTTGAGCCAACATCCGTCGGAAAAAATCCTAGGATTTTGTTGTCGGAATGTTCGAACAAAGTCCGACCGTGTGTACGGGGCATAACTCTGGTTTTAACTCACCACTTAGACCAGTTCCACTTGGACTAAGTTCCAACAGCCTCACAATGAGCAGGCTCAGGTTGAGTCCTACACAAAGTTATATAGGCCGCAAGCACCTGTGAGCAATTAACCACTCCCCTTAACCACTTGCTTACTGGGCACTTCAACCCCCCTCCTGCCCAGACCAATTTTGAGCTTTCAGCACTGTCGCACTTTGAATGACAATTGCGCGGTCATACAACACTGTACCCAAATGAAATTTTTATCATTTTTTTCCCACAAATAGAGCTTTCTTTTGGTGGTATTTGATCACATCTGGGATTTTTATTTTTTGCTAAACAAACAAAAAAAGATGGACATTTTTGAAAAAAAAAAATCATGTTTAATAGTTTGTTATAAAATTTTGCAAACAGGTAATTTTTCTCCTTCATTGATATGCGCTGATGAGGCAGCACTGGTGGGCACTGATAGGCTGCACTGATGGGCACGGATAGGCACAGATAAGGCGGCACTGATGGGCACAGTTAAGGCGGCACTGATGGGGACAGATAAGGCAGCACTGATGGGGACAGATAAGGCGGCACTGATGGCCACGGATGGGTGGCACGGATGGGTGGCACAGATGGGTGGCACAGATGGGTGGCACGGATGGGTGGCACGGATGGGTGGCACGGATGGGTGGCACGAATGGGTGGCACGGATGGGTGGCACGGATAGGTACCACGGATGGGGGGGCACTGATGGGTGGCACTGATGGGCACTTATGGGCACTGGTAGGTGACACTGATGGGCACTGATAGGTTGTACTGATGTGGGTGCTGATGGGTGGCACTGATGTGGGTGCTGATGGGTGGCACTGATGGGTGGTACTGATGGGTGGCACTGTGGGCACTGATGGGTGGCACTGTGGGCACTGATGGGTAGCATTGTGGGCACTGATGGGTAGCACTGTGGGCACTGATGGGTGGCGCTGATTGTTGGCACTGTGGGCACTGATGGGTGACGCTGGTGGGCACTGGTAGGCAGCACTGCTGCCTATTGCCTTGTGTTAGAAGATCGCCATGATCGGGACTGATGTCCCGATCACGGCCGCCGGTGATCGGGTTTTTTTTTTCCTCCTCGCGCTGTCAGCGCGAGGAGGAAAAATAGCCGATTACCGGCTCTGTTTACATCACATGATCAGCTGTCATTGGCTGACAGCTGATCATGTGGTAAGGGGTCGGGACCAACCCCTTACTCTGATCTGTGATCAGGCGAGTCTCATAGACTCGCTGATCACCGAGCGCGCCGCGCGCGCCCTGCAGGGGGCGCGCAGGCCGCTCATGCACGGGACGACGTCAATAGACGTCGTCCCGGCAATTTAGATCCGCGCTGTTGCCGTCATTTGGCAATGGCCCGGATCTGAAGCTGTTAATTGATAGCCCGAAGGAACCAAAGAAGAGAAAAAAAAATATTTAAAAAGTGACAGAAAAAGGTGATTGAAAAACTAAACGGAAAAGCCCCAAAAATGCAACCCAGCAAACAAGAAGCAAGACTTGTTCACTCTAAATCTGGTTTTAACTCACCACTTAGACCAGTTCCACTTGGACTAAGTTCAAACAGCCTCACAATGAGCAGGCTCAGGATGAGTCCTACACAAAGTTATATAGGCCGCAAGCACCTGTGAGCAATTAACCACTCCTTTAATTGATAGCCTGAAGGAACTAAAGGAAAAAAAAAAAAAAAAAAAGCTATTTAAAAAGTGACAGAAAAAAGGTGGTTGAAAAACTAAAAGGAAAAGCCCCAAAAATGCAACCCAGCAAACAAAAAGCAAGACTTGTTCACTCTAACTCTGGTTTTAACTCACCACTTAGACCAGTTCCACTTGGACTAAGTTCCAACAGCCTCACAATGAGCAGGCTCAGGATGAGTCCTACGCAAAGTTATATAGGCCACAAGCACCTGTGAGCAATTAACCACTCCCCTTAATTGATAGCCTGACGGAACCAAAGAAGAGAAAAAAACTATTTAAAAAGTGACAGAAAAAGGTGATTGAAAAACTAAAAGGAAAAGCCCCAAAAATGCAAGACAGCAAACAAAAAGCAAGACTTGTTCACTCTAACTCTGTTTTTAACTCACCACTTAGACCAGTTCCACTTGGACTAAGTTCCAACAGCCTCACAATGAGCAGGCTCAGGATGAGTCCTACACAAAGTTATATAGGCCGCAAGCACCTGTGAGCAATTAACCACTCCCCTTAATTGATAGCCTGAAGGAACCGAAGAAGAGAAAAAAAAAACTATTTAAAAAGTGACAGAAAAAGGTGATTGAAAAACTAAAAGCCCCAAAAATGCAACCCAGCAAACAAAAAGCAAGACTTGTTCACTTTAACTCTGGTTTTAACTCACCACTTAGACCAGTTCCACTTGGACTAAGTTCCAACAGCCTCTCAATGAGCAGGCTCAGGATGAGTCCTACACAAAGTTATACAGACCGCAAGCACCTGTGAGCAATTGACCACTCCCCTTAATTGATAGCCTGAAGGAACCGAAGAAGAGAAAAAAAAAACTATTTAAAAAGTGACAGAAAAAGGTGATTGAAAAACTAAAAGGAAAAGCCCCAAAAATGCAACCCAGCAAACAAAAAGCAAGACTTGTTCACTCTAACTCTGTTTTTTTTTTTTGTTTCAAATATTTTATTGAAGATTATAAAGTCTTTACAGCCATTGTGTTACATACAACAGTAAACATAGATCATGAAATTTATTATAGTGTGTATTTATATCTTGAGAGAAATCCCAGCCGGGCTTGAAGATCGCATACATATTATTTTAGTTGATAAGGGGTTATGAACCCAACATGTGTCTGTGAGTAGGTCTTAACAGCCCTAAAACTAAGACTCCCTTAGCGGTGCTTTCTGCTCACCATCATAGATTCAGTGTGGAGTAAAGTGTTGGTTTACTATTCATGGAAAAACTCAATCAGAGGGATACTACGTTTGTCGAATATTGTGTGGGGGGCTTCACGTTATTCATATCAGAATCTCTCATATATCTCTGGATTGTATTTCATAAGTTGGGCATTTAATTAGTATGTGGCGTGGGTGACCTACTAGCTCGTATTGGTTATGAGAAAACCTGGCGTAGGAAAGGATGAGGCTGGGGGAGGACGGAAGTGTGGGCGGTGTAGGGGCGGATAAGGGGGTAGGTGGGAAATAGGGGGGGCAGGGAGGGCGGGAAAGGCAGGACGGGGGTGTCTCTGACTCCTCTAGGTAGTTGTAGAATTGTCTAGCTATTTCCAGAGAACTTAAGTCTTTTTATGTAAGGGGATAAATCTTTGGCGAGGTGGGGAGTGAAGGTGACTATATCTTGTTTGTGTGTGGGTGATGACCACTGTTGATCATCTCCTATTATGTGGGAAGATTCAAGATGGCCTTGTATTCAGACCGAGTCTGGAAATGAGTCCAGCATGCCCATTTGTGGCTAAATTTTGTTGGTGTATCTTTAGCGATATGTATTAATTTTTCCATTTCTGCTATTTTGTTTATTCTGATGAACCATTCTGCCAGGGTGGGTGGCTTATTTGATTTCCAATGTATGGGGATGCACTTTTTTGCTGCATTGATCAAATGCATCATTAATGATTTGTGGTAGGTATTGTGTGGTAAAGGAGATAGGTGTAGGAGAAATTGAGCTGGGGTGAAGTCTGGATTGTATGTGGTGACCTGTCCGATTATTCTGTGGACCTCCGACCAAAAGGCCTGGAGGGGGGTGCAGGACCACCAAATGTGGAGTAATGTGCCCCTTTCTTGATGGCACCTCCAGCATGTTTCAGGGATGTTGGCTTTAAATTTGTGTAATAATGCTGGGGTATGGTACCATCTCGACTGGATTTCGAACCCATTTTCTTGAGTGGAGACATTAATTGAGCCTTTGTGTATGTGTGAGAATATTCGCCCCCAACTCTCTTCCGTAATTTGTAGTGATAAGTCCTTTTCCCATTTCCTGCAGAACTGACTGTCATTAGCTTTAAGGTCAGCGAAAAGCATATAATGTATTTGAGAGATAAGGTGTGTTTGTGATGTTGTTTTGGTACATAGTGTTTCGAAGGGTGTGAGCTGTCTAGAACAATGACCCTTTTTGTCCAGTGTTTGGAGGTAATGTGCTATCATTAGAAATGTCCATTGTGGGATGGGTGTTTTTTCAAAACGTGCTGCGATTTGCGTTGCGGGGAGTATTTTGCCCTGTTGGAAGAATTGGTGGGCTCTGGTTTGTCCTTGAGGTAGGTTACCCTCTAGAAACTGATGATGCATACCTGGTGGGAAGTCCGGGTTCAGTTTTATTGGTGTCAATGGACTGGGGGTGGAGGAGATTGGGACAGTTTTACAAATCAGGTGAAAACGTGGGGCCTATCGTCGGATGTGTTAGGATGTCTTGTGGGATTTGGTTAATGGGAATCCAAGGAAATGATTTCAACTCTAATTTTGTGAAGGAAGCTTCGAGGGATACCCAATATTTCTGGTGGGTATGGACATTCCAATCCACTATCCTGGCAAGGTGGGTAGCTGTATGATAATTGTTAATGTTCGGAAGGCCTATTCCTCCTAGGTTTTTTGGGCGAGAGAGCATGTTGTGGCTAATTCTGTGTGTGTGTTTACCCCACAAGAACTTAGAACTAATCTGTCTATATGTTTTAAAAAACAGGGGAGGGATCTGTATCGGGATCGTCTGTAGGAGATATAGTATTCGGGGGAGAGCGTTCATCTTTAGAATGGCCGCTCGGCCGAACCATGAAAATGTCGGTTTGTTCCATGCTTCGAAGTCGGAGGATAGTCTGTTTAGGAGAGGAAGAAAATTTTTAAAATATAGATCAGAGAGTGTGGAGGGGATCTGAATCCCTAAGTATGTTATCGAGTCTTGTTTCCATTGAAACGGAAAGTTATGCTTACACTGGTTCACTGTACTTTGGGTTACAGATATGTTAAGAGCAAAAGATTTAGTGAAATTAATCTTCAGGTTAGATAGGGTTTGGAAGAGCTTAAATTCCGCTAATAAAATTGGTAAGGTGGTTAGTGGCTGTGAGAGGAATAATAGTATATTGTCCGCGTAAGCCGCGTATTTGTATTCCTTTTCAGGTGAATGAATTCCCTTTATGTCTGGGTTAAGTTTAAGTTTTCGTAGAAAGGGTTCTAGGGTTAATACAAATAGGAGGGGTGACAAAGGGCACCCCTGTCTCGTTCCATTACGGATCGGGATGGCGTTCGACAGAGTACCATTGACCCTCACTTTCGCGGAGGGAGTGCTGTATAACGACATAATAAGTCCAATCATCTGAGGACCAAGTCCTATGGCTTGTAAGACTGCCGACATATAATCCCAAGATACTCTGTCGAACGCCTTCTCCGCATCCAGTGACAGGAAGAAACCTTTTTGTTTAGTATGTGTGATCAGGTGATGTAGGTTAATTGCTTTGCTCGTGTTATCCCTGGCTTCACGCCCAGGGATAAAACCTACTTGATCGTGGGATATGATGGAGGGCAGAAGGGTTAGTAATCTGTTGGCTAATATTTTTGAGAAGATTTTTATGTCTACATTTAACAAAGAGATCGGTCTATAATTACTCGTGTGGGATGGGTCCTTCCCTTCTTTGGGGATGACTACTATGTGGGCTTCTAACATTCCACCTGTGAGAGGATTTGTAGGGGAGAGAGAGTTAAAGGTCCTAAGTAGGGATGAGCTTCGAGTTCGAGTCAAACTCATGTTCGACTCGAACATTGGCTGTTCGCAAGTTCGCCAAACAGCGAACAATTTGGGGTGTTCGCGGCAAATTCGAATGCCGCGGAACACCCTTTAAAAGTCTATGGGAGAAAGTGCTAATTTTAAAGGCTTATATGCAAGTTATTGTCATAAAAAGTGTTTGGGGACCCGGGTCCTGCCCCAGGGGACATGGATCAATGCAAAAAAAAAGTTTTAAAAATGACCGTTTTTTCAGGAGCAGTGATTTTAATAATGCTTAAAGTCAAACAATAAAAGTGTAATATCCCTTTAAATTTCATAGCTGGGGGGTGTCTATAGTATGCCTGTAAAGGGGCACATGTTTCCGGTGTTTAGAACAGTCTGACAGCAAAATGACATTTCGAAGGAAAAAACCCATTTAAAACTACTCGCGGCTATTGCATTGCCGACAATACACATAGAAGTTCATTGATAAAAACGGCATGGGAATTCCCCACAGGGGAACCCCGAACCAAAATTTAAAAAAAAAAAGACGTGGGAGTCCCCCTAAACTCCATACCAGACCTGGTATGGATTTTAAGGGGAACCCCGCGCCAAAAAAAAAAAAAAACGGCGTGGGGTCCCCCCAAAAATCCATACCAGACCCTTATCCAAGCACGCAACCTGGCAGGCCACAGGAAAAGAGGGGGGGATGAGAGTGCGGCCCCCCCCTCCTGAACCGTACCAGGCCACATGTCCTCAACATTGGGAGGGTGCTTTGGGGTAGCCCCCCAAAACACCTTGTCCCCATGTTGATGAGGACAAGGGCCTCATCCCCACAACCCTGGCCGGTGGTTGTGGGGGTCTGCGGGCGGGAGGCTTATCGGAATCTGGAAGCCCCCTTTAACAAGGGGACCCCCAGATCCCGGCCCCCCCCCTGTGTGAAATGGTAAGGGGGTACTTACCCCTACCATTTCACTAAAAAACTGTCAAAAATTTTAAAAATGATAAGAGACAGTTTTTGACAGTTCCTTTATTTAAATGCTTCTTCTTTCTTCTATCTTCCTTCATCTTCTTCTTCTTCTGGTTCTTCCTCCGGCGTTCTCGTCCAGCATCTCCTCCGTGGCGTCTTCTATCTTCTTCTCCTCGGGCCTCTCCGCACCCATGGCATGGGGGGAGGCTCCCGTTTTTATCAATGAACTTCTATGTGTATTGTCGGCAATGCAATAGCCGCGAGTAGTTTTAAATGGGTTTTTTCCTTCGAAATGTCATTTTGCTGTCAGACTGTTCTAAACACAGGAAACATGTTTTGTAGTAAACTGCCGGGAGGCCGTCTGGGCCTGGGCTTTTCCCAGGTTTAAGCTGCTTAAGTGCTTGTGACCATTCTGTGGAAGTGATTGGTGCTTCCAGAGATGCTGCAACCTCCGGCGTTATTTTCCCGGGGGCATATTGGTCTAAGAATGATTTAATGTTTTGGGCTCTTAATGAAGCTGGGGTATGTGTGGGCTCAGATGTGCGTAGATCGTAGAGGGAGGAATAATATTTAGCAAATTCCTTTGCTATGTCTTCATTGTGTGTGAGGGCCGTTCCGGACGCGGATTGTAATTTGTGTATTGTATTATTAGCTTTTTGTTTGCGTAAGGCCTTTGCCAAGAGTTTGCCACTCTTGTTGCCGAACTCATAAAATAACTTGTGCGAAAGAATGAATTTTTTCATAAGATTGGAGTATATTTCTTCTTTGATAAGTGTGCGGACCTCCGTAAGTTCTGCGTGGGTGTGTTGCGCTAAAGTTTGTTTATGGGAAGCTTCAAGTTTCTTCAGTTTCGTGAATAGGTTGTGTAGAGTAGCTTTCTTGGCTTTTTTAATGGAAGCTGTGAGGGATATCAATTTCCCTCTTATGACACATTTGTGCGCTTCCCATTGTGTTAGGAGGGACGTGTCTGGGGTGTTATTTTCTGTGAAGTAATCCTTCAAACAGGATCGGATTTCTTCAACCTGCAGTTTGTCCTTTAGGAATGTATGGTCTAGTTTCCAAATGTAGGACCTGTGGGGGGTGTCTGAAAGATTGAGCGATATGGAAATGGGATGGTGGTCTGAAAATGTCATGGGGTCTATGGTCGCTGTCGAGAGGGTGGAGAGGTCTTGTTGTGAGAGGAATAAGTAGTCAATACGGGAGTATTTATTGTGGGGGGCAGAGAAGAAGGTGTAATCTTTGTCTTTTGGGTGGAGGGTACGCCACGAGTCATGTAAGGATAGTTCTTGTAGGCAATTTTTGATCTGTTTTAGGGCTCTGTAAGGTAGGTGGGATTTTCCTGTAGAGGAGTCTACTATGGGGTCTAGGGGGACGTTAAAATCCCCTCCTAAGATCAATAGACCTTCTTGAAAGGTTGTTAGTTCCCTTGTTATTGTTCGAAAGAAGGGTACTTGGGAGGTGTTAGGGCTGTAAATGTTTGCTAGGGTAATTGATCTGTTTTTGAATGTGCCTTTAAGGAAGATGAATCTACCCTGTTCATCTATCAGTGTGTCTGTTATTTGCAGAGGTACATTTTTGGAAAGGAGTATAGAAAACCCTTTCGTCTTTGAGGTTGGTGAGGTGGTCTGGTAGCAATGGGGGAAGAAATGGTTAGTCAGTTTAGGGGTATTTGTGCTGAAAAAGTGAGTCTCTTGTATGTAGATCACGTCCGCTTTCGCACTACGCATCTGAGCAAGTAGCTGCGATCGCTTTTCCGGGATGTTTAAACCTTTTGCGTTGAGAGATATGACTTTCAGTGAACGGGTAGCGGGTGGTACATGGCGAAGAGCCATTGTTATCTTATTAAGGTGTTGTTATCAAAGAATTGTGGTTTTTGTCTTAGAGGAGTCAGAGACTAGGTATTAATTGTAGTGGGATTGAGGGTAGAGAGTAATCAGGGGAGGAGGGAGGGGGTGATGCTTGGAAGTTGGAGGTGGGGATTGGTGTAGGGATGGGAAAGGGTGTATGAAGGTGTAACGGTAAGGGGAGTACACTGGGAAAACCGGATGTGTGGGCTGGCCTGCAGACCCACTTAACAACTTTGTGGGGGACCGGTGTGAGTCAGCGGGAACCACTTGATTCCGCTGGTTGTGGGAGTGGAAGGTGACGTTGGACAGAAGGTGGATATCCTGTGTCCCAAAGAAGTCATAAAAAGCTATCGATGTAATTGCTTGATTTGCAGCTCAGGGCTCTGCTATGTGTGCTATAAGAGCCTATCTGTGAGCCCAGTTAAAAACTAATATGTTTTCTAACTATGGTATTATAAAATTAATATTGCATCCTTAATGTAGGAGGTCTATGTGTTGTGAAGGGTATTCTGGGTCCTACGTCTCGGAGAGGTGCTGGTTAAAATGGTATTTTTTAGGGGGTTGTCAGTGCCTGATATAGGTACTATATGTCTGTAGAATGGTATCAGTGTCATCCCACTTCCTATATAAGATGGAATGTGACTAGCGGGTGTCAAAGTAACTATTATAACATACGTTTAGATGTGTACAAAAGCGTGGTGTAAAATTCGTGGGTGTATAGACATCCTGACCCAGTTTAACCAAGAAACATATATTGCATAGAGCTAACATACTCAACTTCAAATTAGGCGAACTAAACTAAACAACAAGTTAGCATTGATATCCGTACCTGTAAAAGAGAAGGTGAGTCCTCAGCAAACTCTTTCTGGTGTTGAGGGGGGCGTGCTCAGTTGTGGTCTCGGGGTGTTTACCCTGTGTTTTGTCCTCCCCGGGTGAGGTGTTATACGTACAATAAGTTCTGAGTGGGAGGGTCAAATTGGTCATATGGGTAATATGTGTGTGAACAAATATATTATTATGATGTAGTTCGCTTACCTGAGCCCGCCCCTATCGACTTCCAAACAGTCTAGAGCATTCCGTATTTCCTATGGTTCAAATTTTAAAATTATTAAAGGAAAAGGAACCTGAAGGGGGGTTAAGCTATATGGCATAGTGAGTAAACATAAACTTAATAGCAATGTCTCCTTTTATCAAGTAAATAGTTGATAGGGTGAGAGACCAGTATTTGAGAGTACAGGCAGTATGGTGACTCATTGAGATATTTCACGGAGGGAAAGAATTAGGGAGGGTACCCTGAGAGAAGAGGATAGGTAGGGGGAGGAAAGCAAGGGTGTGCAGAGGGAAGGAAGGAGTTAAAGAAGAATATATATTTACTGCCTGAGTCCTTAATAAAGTATCAGAAAAGCTTTCCTTGACCCTCTGTTGGAGCGGTTATGTATTCCGGATCTGTGTATCTGATCGAAGTAAGCGCTATCGACTGTTAAAGATGATCCGACCTTTAAATTCAGCACAAATAGGGGTTTGTTTTGGATTCTGCTGGAGTAAGCTGGGATAGTATGTGGAAACCATCAGTAACTTCTATCCTGTTAGAGGGGTAGTGAAGGTATTGCATATCGAAAGGCAAAGGAGTCATTATCCATGTCGTTGTAGGTCTATATTCGGTTTAGAGTAATGACATAGTCTCCCATTGGTATTACCATGGAGGTAGTGATGTAGACACATATGTTCTATTCACCAATGGGTTGAGCATAGGAACTGTCTGAGATCACGATGATGTACCAGAGAGGACATTGGCATGTTGTTATAACTTTTACAGGTACTTGTAGCCATGTAACGGGAAAGGATGCCAACTAAGGCTACTTTCAAACTGTATCCTGGGTCATATATAGGGATGAAAACATCATTACCGTTCCTTTAAGTGATCCGGGCTCTGCGATGTGCAGGGGAGGCCGTGGGGCTGCCGTTCCTTGGCATGCCTGGATCTCTTAGTGGTACTTGGTGATGTCTGCGACGACAAAGGTGGAAGTTGCCTGCTTCTGCGATGCCGTCCATTGACGTAGCTCTGTGCATCTGTGGAAGACGGAAATCACTGTACCAATCCGGTAAAGCAACAATTGGAATGTCTAGTGTAGAACAGAAGTGTTCCAGGTCTTCTGGGACCCGGAGGAGTGCCGTTCGACCTTGGTGTGTCGCTGACAGGCCAAAAGGAAATTTCCAGAAGAACACGATAGATCTGGCTCTAAGAATGTTGATGTTTGAGCCCTGAAAGATTATCTGATTGCGATTTCTGGATGTTCTCAAAATATCTTCCTTGAGAGAGAAGTCTATAAGGCAGCATACTGTATCCCTAGGGGGATCTGTGTCTCTCCTTCTCGGCCTTAGTGCTCTATAGATGCGCTCAAAGGCGACCGGAGCATCTTGGGGTCTGTCTAGTAGTTCATTCACAATGGTGGCAACCGATTGAGATAACTGATGAGATTCAATCGATTCTGGTATCCCCCTAAATCGGAGGTTGTGGCGTCTCCCGCGATTGTCGAGGTCTTCCTTATGGCGATTGATGTCTCTCAGGTGTATAGAGTGGGACTCTGTAAGCTGCTGTACATGGCAGAGGGAGGCCTCATGGCGCGTCTGTGTTGTTTCTACCTCCTCCACTCTGATCGATATTGCTTACAAATCCGACCTCATATCTGATATAGCTGCCATCAGGGTGTTCTTTATGTCCGCAGCAACGCTGTGGAGGTCCTCCAAATTGACTGCGGGCGAGTGCCTCTGCTCCGTCCCCATGCTTGATTGGCCCTGGTTTCCCGAACTGAGGGGGCTGGTGCTCTGGGGTTGTGACCTACTCGAGACGGCTGGCTGAGCGGCCTGCATGGCGCCTCTGGGCCGGGATCGGAAGATCTCGGGGATGTGCCCTTCCCGCGTGGGATCTTGGTTCCGAGGGGACCTGGAACTAGATGCTGAGGTGCTGCGGGCTGTCCTTACCATAGCAGAGTGGTGTCAGGTGTCGATTCACTTAAGAAGCTAGACCTCATGGACGGGAGCCTCAGCACAACACGTCCATCTTAGAGTGGCTCCAAACCACGCCCCCTACCTCTGGTTTTAACTCACCACTTAGACCAGTTCCACTTGGACTAAGTTCCAACAGCCTCACAATGAGTAGGCTCAGGATGAGTCCTTCACAAAGTTATATAGGCCGCAAGCACCTGTGAGCAATTAACCACTCCCCTTAATTGATAGCCTGAAGGAACCAAAGAAGAAGAAAAAAAAAAAGCTATTTAAAAAGTGACAGAAGAAGGTGATTGAAAAACTAAAAGGAAAAGCCCCAAAAATGCAACCCAGCAAACAAAAAGCAAGACTTGTTTACTCTAATGCCCCATACACACGGTCTCTTCTTCTTTATAATGTGACAAGAATTATGTAGTTTTGCTGCTCATATTCACACAGACTTCTCACAAACTTATTTTTTATTTTTTCTTGGGATTCCCTGAATAAAGTGTTATTTGTCACATCTGACAAATTTTTTTTTTTTTTTTAAAGCCATTTTTCTTTTAGATTTTATGTTTGTATTTTTTCAAAGGCTGATCTTTGTTTAATGTTATTTTTAGTTTTACTCCAGACTATTTGTGTGTGTTTTGTGTGTCAAGTTACCACAACACCATTGATATCTTTTATTATTTAATCTCAAGGAGATTGTTTGTTGATGAGTTGTTGTCCCTCCTCCATCCTCTGCATTTTAGAGGCAATGATGGCAGCGAAATCCTCCACGGTGTGTGGTGCTCCCAGGGCCTCTGTAGCCCTCCAAAAGAGGCCTGTGGCAGCCTCCTCTAGGGCACTCCTCCTCCTGCCACTTTCTCTTTCCAGATGTAGGGGAGGGATCTGCAGATCAGGCAGCCGGCTCGGCCCGGCCACCTCCTGGCTGAGACTTCCCTGTGTATGAAAAGGGCATGGTTTTAGTTTTTGCATCATCAATCACAATCATAAATTAGTACTCCAAACTAACATCTAGTTAACATCATTGATTGGACAACCAGCAATATTTAGAGGAATGCTATACCTGGCTCAATCTGGGCTCCTCCAGATGTTGCTGCCTGGAAGGCCCAGGTTGGGCATCAGAAGTCTCAGCTGGGGGGGAAGGAAGCATGGAAGGAAGACTGAAGAGTGATGACCTGGGTTCCGTCTGGCCTGCCAGAAAATGCAGCCTGTCATAGTACCACATCCTGGGGACATAGATGTCATCTGCTGCTCCGGATCTCTGCGAATCCTGGACTTTCTGGCGCTCCCTTACATATGTGCTCCTCAGGCCACCAATTAGGATCTTCAAATATGTGATGTCTGCCGTGGGGATCACCTGCTTCACAATTTCCAACAATTGATCCAGCGCTGCCTTCCTCTTTGTTTGGTTCCTGTAATGTGGGTGGTTGATCTCCCACAGACAGGGCAGCTC
Organism: Aquarana catesbeiana; assembly: GCF_042186555.1. Lineage (NCBI taxonomy): Eukaryota > Metazoa > Chordata > Amphibia > Anura > Ranidae > Aquarana > Aquarana catesbeiana. The sequence continues at coordinate 278,622,165 of NC_133329.1, forward strand.
CCTGAACATGTCAATGAATATTGCCATGAAGTCATTATCTTGTAAGATATCCATTTTCACTGCAAGACACAAGACAAACCCTAATGTCAGGCCAAACTCTACTAATCTTGTTACAATATAGGCCTCAATGTAGAAGCAGTATAGGCACAAGTATGTCTCTTACCTTCGTTCTTACGATCGGCGCCTCCAATGCTCCTTCCTCCGTTCACAGATAGTATGTAATACGCACGTGTGGTACGCTTTATACACACTGCGCATGCGTGTAACTCCGCCCGCCCCTGACGTTCTTTCTAGTCTATTCCCTGCCTCTTTTCGTTCTGCGCAGTGGGGGGAAGAGCACATGGCGGATACACAGCAGGTGCGTGCTAATTACAGGAACGAGGAGGAGGAGGAAAGCCCGGATCCGGACACGTCCCGATCCAGAAGGAGAAAATTTAAGGCCACAAATATGTCCTTTGGGGAGATGTTGGAGATGGTGGACATCCTGAAGAAGGCCTACTATGATGGAAAGTATGGCCCTTACCACAACCCCAATATCAGAAAGGCCAAGATCATTGCGAAAGTAGTCAAAAGTCTGCAACGGAATTTCAGGGTACGACGATCGAAAGATCAGCTCAGGAAGCAGTGGTCGGACCTGAAATTAAGAGAGCCCGAGCAGTACAGAAAGATCCGGAGAGTGCTGCAAAAAAGTAAGTAGTTGTGCTGTGTTCCTATTCTTTTTGTCTTTATTACGTTCGTGCTGCTCCATATGCTTTTCTTAATTGTTGTACAGTTTAAAATGGCAATTTCAATGTTCATGGGACCATTATTCATTCGTATCAAACATTTTTATTTCGGCCTCTAAAACACCATTGTTTAGGCCATATGCATTTTCCTACATTTTTTAGGGCCTACTTGTATGAAAAATATTTGGTTGTGTAGCTGGCTTTGTTACTAGAATGAAATGCAAACTAGATTCTGTGTAAGGAGAAGACACTCAGTAGCTGTTTTCACATCTGGACACTGGAGCACTAGTGTGGGACACAAGAACACAATTTTTATTAGGGGGGGCACACAGGTGCTCCAGTGTATACTATAGGGGGGGTCTCCATCTGTGAAGCTTGTACAAAACAGGTAAAGTATTGCAGGTTGACAAAGGACAATAAAAAAGCTACATCTTGGAACTCTGCTAAAATTGACAATTGTACCCCACTTCCAAGCAATGTTTCCTATTTATAGTTCTACCATCAAATATCTGTGTGCTAATTAGACCATTTTTGTTTTACATAGGGGAGAAAAGACTCGGAGGACACCCCTCATCCGAGGAGACCAGAGACCCCCCACCTCTGGAAGAAGGGGAAATACCCCAAACACAAGCTGAGCAGGAGGAGGAAGAAGATGTGGTGGAAATTGGCACCACAACAGGTGAGTGTCTGCGACCACAGACTCAGGTAAGAGATGGATGCTGGCAGATTTTTGATACCTGTTTTTGTTTGGTTACTCTCTTTTTAGGTGATCGTGATGTTATGGATCGAGATCCTTTCACATCAGAAAGTGCCCAGATCCTGATCGGGGAGATCATGGGGTGTAATTTTGAATTGGAAAACCTCAAGAAAAAAAAAAAATCAATGATGTTATTCAAAAAAATAACAACATCATTGATGCGAATTTAAAACCCCACAAAATCACTTTCTTTTTTTGTGTGCTACAATCTTTAAAATTTTTGAGCGATGTTTCGAAAATCCAAATTTGGAGGATGCACACAGTGTGCCAACATGTGCTATCTGCCATCACGGGAGATCAATGGACGCGTTTTGGGGGTGCAACCCCTCCCTCAATAATAAAGTAGCGGTGAGGAAGGGGTTGCTCCCACAAAACACGTCCCTTGATCCCCCGTGATGGCAGCTAGCACATGTTGACATTAGTAAATTGGTGTGCATCTTCCAAATTTGGCTTTTCAAGGGGTGACTTCATCCCATCTGAACACAATATCAAACACAGTTCCTAAATACTCATGTCTGATATTGCCTTCAAGTTTTACCATATGTGAACTTTGTAAGTTCAAGATTTTTGTCTTTCTTGTTGGTTTTACACAGGCCTGTTTTATCGTAAATGGACATTTCTATTTTTGATAATGCCACCCCAAAAATTGTTATACAACAAACATGTTGGTTTGTTTTAAAAACCTTTTCTAAATGCACATGTGATTGTGCAGGCATTAAAAAGTTTGTTAATCAAGAATGTGTGGATTATTGTCTCAATGCTACAACACTTTTGTGGTGATGTAATTGCTGTTTTCTGAGAAAATGGTGGTTATTTCCTAAGGGCAAATCCTCTTTGCACTACAAGTGCAGTTTCAGTGCAGTTTCAAGTGCACTTGTAGTATAAAAACTGTCTACGCCTTTAGTAAATAACACCCAACAGTGCTTTGTACAAGGTTACACAATCACGCCATTTTCAGGACTCCCCACATTGCTGTCAGGGTCAGCTAAAACAAACACAAGCAGTAAATGTCACCAAAGATTAGCTTTTTTTATTATTTGATAAATGCTTCACAAATTGTCTGGCATATTGATGGCCCCCCTACCCGCAAAGAACTCAAGGTATCTTAACCGGACATCACGGGCACTCAGGGAGGGCAAGCCAGGATGGCCACTTTCAAGCGCCGTCAGGGTTGGATCATGTAGAATTCCGGACTCAGGCCCAACTGAGCCAGCATAGTTGGCAGAATGTTTGCGTAAAAAGTTATGGAGAACACAGCACGCCAGGATTAGATGATTAAGTTTATACTCTGCCATATGGATGGGTGTCAGAAATAGGCGGAACCGGCTGGCCATGATTCCAAATGTGTTCTCCACCACTCTTCTGGCTCTGGCCAGCCGGTAATTAAAAACCCTCTGTTCCGGGGTGAGGGTCCTCATCGGGAGTGGCCACATAAGATGGTCCCCCAGCGCAAATGCTTCATCCGCAACGAAGACGAATGGAAGTCCTTCCACATTGTCCTCTGGAGGTGGCAAGTCCAAGCTGCCATTCTGGAGACGCCTGTAGAACTCTGTCTGGGCGATGACTGTACCATCGGACATCCGGCCATTCTTCCCCACGTCCACATACAAGAAGTTGTAATTAGCTGACACCACCGCCAACATCACAATACTATTGAACCCCTTATAGTTGAAATAGTATGACCCCGAGTTGGGTGGTGGGACGATGTGGACGTGTTTTCCCATCAATTGCCCCTCCGCAGTTAGGAAAGTCCCACCGCTGGGCAAAGTGGGAGGCCACAGTCTGCCATTTCTGTGGCGTGGAAGGAAACTGTTGAGGAAAACAAAAATAATTACTATTTTTGCACATAAACATGGCAAGCAGATTAGGCACAAACATTCTTGGCCAACCTCCAGATAACATTTATTAAGGGGAAATTAACACCAAAGTATAAGGTACACCTATCATATTCAACCTCCCCCCCTCTCATGGGCCATTTCTAACATTATGGGGGGGGGTGGAATCGTGGACAGGTAACCCTCTTCACTTCATTGAGAGATGAATGCCTAAATACGGGGTATTACTTGGAACAGCCCCTCCTTAGTTACACTATTGGCAGCCCACTGGACAGGTAAGAAGTGTCATAATACAAAGATATAAATACACACTGTACACATTTGAGGACATTTGGACATTCTGATATTACCTATCAAGATAATAATAGAATACAAAAACTTTAAACAGTACCATTGGAAAGTATACAGGCAGGCCCTTGCACTACATGCTTTGGGGAATTCATCCATAAATCTGACCAGTAAAGAGATGGGTATAGTGTGTATGTGTTTGGCAAAGTCAGCAGATAGATGATTGAGGATAGATAGAGAATTGGGATCAGCTGACTTAGCAGTTGGGGGGAGGGAGGGTTTAGAAAAATGATTTGGGGACACTACAAAAAAGCCTCTGGCACTCTGCCTGAATTTAAAGCACAAATCACATTTCTAAACATTTTAGGGGGTGTTTGGGGTAAAGCACTACTATGGAGCTGATAAAATACATTGTTAAGTGACTACATGAGGTGAATATAGGGGCAGGAGAGCATGTTGGGGAGGTAAGTGAAGGCAAATATGTATGAAGGACTAAAAAAATAATTACATAAAAATCCAGCATGAATGAGGACAAAGGGGACATTCACAGCATATTACAATCATGGTAATTAGGGAATGAGGAAAGAAATACATTAAAGAAATACATGAAAGAAATTATCAAACATTAAATACAATAAAATGTGATATTAAAGGATAAAAATCTTACCTTCATATTCTCCTTCTGCAGGACCTGGATGATGGCAGAACAGGTCTCTGGGATGATGATCCCCAGAGCCTGGGGGGAGATACCTGTCGAGAACTTGAGGTCCTGCAGGCTTCTCCCTGTTGCAAAGTACCACAGGGTAGCGACCAGCCTCTGCTCCGGAGTGATGGCTTGCCTCGTGCAGGTATCCTGCCTGCTGATATAGGGGGTCAGCGAAGCCAGCAGACGGTGAAATACGGGGTCCGTCATCCTGAGAAAGTTCCTGAAATCATCAGGATTATTCTCACGGATCTCACAGAGCAAAGGCATATGAGAGAACTGGTCACGCTGAAGCAACCAATTCTTGGTCCATGAACTCCTCCCCACCCTGTTCATGGACTGGACTTGTGTCAAGGTCAGGACCCCAACACCAAGCCCCCACACAGCACGAACTCTACGAGGAGTACGTATACGAAACATGGCTAGAAAACGGTCAGCTGCTCAGAACTAAGTAACAGAACGCACTAAAGAACAGCAAGGCCTGTGAAGAGCGACCTGAAAAACAGTAACGAACGAACAAGAACACAATGACTAATTAAAGTCACGCGGAACTTGCTTGCACGCACTGAAGAGCAGATACAAACCCACAAGCACAAACTGAACCGCAGAAAACAATCTGAAAGTCACAAGTCTGAAAAAGCACGAATCGTCTCTCAAACTTTTACTAACACGAGATTAGCAAAAGGAGCCCAAAGGGTGCCACGCTTGGTTCTGAAATGGCCTTTTCTAGTCTCGTCGTACGTGGTTGACGTCACCGCGTTGTTGGCGATCGTAAATTCCGACAACTTTGTGCGACCGTGTGTACGCAAAACAAGTTTGAGCCAACATCCGTCGGAAAAAATCCTAGGATTTTGTTGTCGGAATGTCCGAACAAAGTCCGACCGTGTGTAGGGGGCATAACTCTGGTTTTAACTCGCCACTTAGACCAGTTCCACTTGGACTAAGTTCCAACAGCCTCACAATGAGCAGGCTCAGGATGAGTCCTACACAAAGTTAAATAGGCCGCAAGCACCTGTGAGCAATTAACCACTCCCCTTAATTGATAGCCTGAAGGAACCAAAGAAGAGAAAAAAAAAAAAAAAGCTATTTAAAAAGTGACAGAAAAAGATTGAAAAACTAAAAGGAAAAGCCCCAAAAATGCAACCCAGCATTTTTGGGGCTTTTCCAATCAATTTTCTAAACATATGCAAACTAGAACCATTCTCAAAAAATTTTGGCCCTTGTTGATGGCGGATCCCACCGTCAACAAGTATGTCAAAGCTTATCCTGAGATCACCTATCGACGGGCCCCCTCTATGAGGGACCGATTAGTCAAGAGTAATTTTACACCTAAACAATCAACTAATGCCTCCAACGCTGGCACTTTCTCTTGTGGGCGTTGTGACATCTGCCCATTTATCAAGAACTCTAAAAGAGTAATTCTCCCCAATGGTCAAATTCTTTCTATAAAATATCACATTACGTGCAACACCATTGGAGTGGTTTATTTGGCCCTGTGCGTCTGTGGATGTTTTTACGTCGGTAAGACGAAACGTCCATTCTTCAGACGCATTAGTGACCATATTATGCCACTCCATAAGCAATTGGCCACTACGGCCTTAAACAGACACATTGTTATTCAACACAATTGTGATCCTAATGTTGTGCGATTTGCAGCGCTTGAGCATGTGCCCGCACATGTTCGAGGTGGTAGTATTGATATCGCTCTCTTGCAACTAGAAACCAGGTGGATACAATGCCTAGATGCTACCAAATATCCTGGTTTGAATGAATACATTAGTTTCAAACCCTTTTTGTAAAGAGATATAGTATTATTTCTTCAAAAAAAAAAAATCTTTTTAATCCAATTGGCCCCCTGGTTCGATTTGGCTCTCATGATTGGTCTTTTCCCTCTTTTCCATCCCTCTCTTCACTTTTCCGTCATGACTGCCACTGCTGTATTGGCCTCTTCCATTCTACAGGCCCAAGGCACGTGTTAATGCCCTTCCTTCCCTATATTTATTCCTGTGGAAAAATTATTCAATTTCTTGGCTTTATTTTTATTTCTTTACATCCCCTTGTAGTGATGTAGTCTATTAATGTATATTGGGTGATATGATAATTAATAAGTACTCTTCCGCAGCAACCCAATTCTTCCAGAGAGATGCACTTTATTGACTTCCAACACAGAATAAAGTCCAAAGTCCACAGATGACAAAGAAATCCGACAGAGGAAATATAATTCAGAGACCCATATTATTCAGTCTTCCCAGCCATGCACAGACAAGCCTCCCCTACACACAGACTAGCCCCACTCTTAAAACTTATATACTGAATGCCGTGTTATATTCACTAAATATTGAATGGCTGAGCAATTTGATTGGCCTTTCAATTTAGCTTTAGTCTTTCAAACAGACAACAACCCCCAGCCGTGAACAGTTGCAGTTATAAACCGCCCCAATTTGCACTCCCGCATATCAACATCAACAAGTCCTCTTTAGATATATGTAATTAGATTAGATTAACATACCACCTGAATACCCTTTGAAATGTTCAAATAGACTTGCATATGATTAACACATCAAAGAGTCTTCAGCTTGTTCCCTTGCTATGTTAAAATTCAGTTGGACAAATCAACCATTCGGTCAACATTGACTGCATGTGTACATACACACAACAATGTCCCACATAAATCGGTGAACATATTACAACATATACCCCCACTTGGGTCGGTTCTAACTACTAGAACTGACCCATAAATCAAACAACAAAAAATATCAGTACGATTTAAGGTACTGGATGCTTTACAATGGCTCATATAAAATATGAAGTTGAAACTGGTTACATCTCTCTTCGCCAGCCTCTAAAATATCCCCATGAAACAGTTATTAGATAATATAACTTTTAGACCATGACTGGAAAAGGATTTGGTAAACGTCAGTGGCCCATATAGCTGTTAGGCCTTATTATATCACATCAAGATCTTGAATATTGCGCAAAGATGAGCTGATGTCACAGTCCATTCTTCGGTCTGACTTCCTCGCATCTCTCACCATCTCATTGAACGTAAACTTGGTATGCTCTGGGAACTCCAATCCACATGTCCAGGATTCTCTCATCTCCAGGCTCAAGCTTTTCATTTTTAAAGATGCTTTTACGCAAACACTCTACTTTCATCTTTATAGTAAGAAGAACTATCAATGTACCAGCACTCACTTTCAAGGTCAAAAAGGTTTGGATATGGCAGTAAAACTATTTCCTTGCACTTGACATTCATGAGTCCATCTTTGTTGATTGCCAGCCACAATTTGCTTTTGTAATTTGCTGTAGGCCGACCCCTCATTGTCTTCAATAAAGCAGTTACTTGGATCATTCAGTCCACAATTACACTTGAATGGTATACCAACATATACATATAGATATACCCCCACAATGGTTCAGATAGAGTCATCAGTGTTTATCAGATCTTCTATCCAGACAAAGCGGCAGTGGAAATTCTTGCCAGTATCTCCACCATGAAAGGTAGAAAGGTCTTTTTCATCCATATATGTCATAGCCTTTAGCATATTATAAACAACTGAATCAACAAATTTTCAAATCATGACTAGAGTGATGAATTTCACTCACCCCTCTTATAAATTTAGGAAAACCACCCAACATACTAAAATTTATGCTATGCCAAGCCATTGTGCAGCATCTCACCTTAGATGTCAAATATATTGATCAATACGCATTATGTAATATGTACAGATGTTATGAAAATTATTTTAGGTTAAAATGCTTCTCTTTGGTTTTAAGATAAAGTTCAGGAAATAAAACATAAAGAAAATTAAAAAAAAAATGAAAAGCAAAATATATCAGGAAAAAGGGAGAAAAATTAAAAATTAGGGCGTTGAAGAAAAAAAGAAAAAAGGTCCATTGCTTGATGAATTTCGAGAGAGTCCATGAATGCTTTATAATTCCTTGTTGTCTTTTCAGCATTTCTCCCATAATTCTCCCTCACCAGCCAGCAATTTCAGACTTCTGCTATTCACCGTCATTTAAATGTCAATATCTGAAAGACAAAAAAACTCTCCAACAAAACTCATTAGCGAGGTCCTTAAACATTGTTTGAAGTTAAAACAAAACACTATTTACACGTTTACAGTTTGGAGCTAATTCACCCCCACTGCTAGAGAAGTGTCATCTGCATTCAAAAACAGATCTGGAGAATATACATCTTGTACATTCATGACACCCTGTACCCCCTTCAACTGCTCTAATAATGTATCACGCTCCTCTCTCATCTTGTCATACTCAATTTTCAGGTGGTCATATTTCTGTTTTAACTGAGAAAACGGTATCCAAGTCGTGGATCTTTTCTTATTATTATTTTGGTCAGCTCTGTTTTTCATATTAATATCACCTATGTTTGACCCGGAGTGTCCTCTCTGGGTGTTATCATAGGATATTATCTTCTGATCTTTATGCTCAGTATTTGTCCTAAACAATGTGGCTAAATCAATTTTGACAGCCTGCTCATTTGACTTTCTCCATAAATGGTCTGCTCTCAACAATATGTCTTTTAAATCATGAGGATTTGGGGTAACTAATAAAATATTTTGTTTGATATCTTCATGCAACGCATCTAGAAACATACTTATATGTATCAAGCCACCACGCTCAAATGCAAGATTATTACCGACCAATAATTCCATAATAGTTGCTATCCTGTGTGACAATTCATAGGGAGATTCATTTTGCATTTGTTGGATCTTCCCATGAATGGTAACATCAGAACGTACACCATACAAAACACATAATAATTCCAGTAATATGTCCCTTGTCCTCAGAGGCTGAATACAGATTTGTTTAATTCTCATCCAAAGACCACTTCCTACAGAATGTTGCAAAACTCTTTCTAAGTCAGATGGGTTGAGATTGTACATATCTCTGACTTGCTGCACGTCACAAAACCATTTTAAAAATCTGTTTAAATCATGGTATGGAACCATTCCTATTTCTTTAAGAATTGCGTCTAATTCTTTTGGTTTTAATGGCTTCATTACAAGCTGAACTTCACCTGTATTATTATTATTGTTATAAACTGTGGTAGTCACAGTGGGGGCAGCTGGTAATGAATTATCAGATTTAATATGAGGTTCTGTTTGCTGCAGATTGCTGAATCCAAGATTTGATGCATATCTGCATTCCTGAGATCTCTTCTCTAATTCCATAATTCTTAATTTTAATCTCTCATTTTCCTCTGATAATTCATCACAACGTTTAGATTTCTCAAGTAAAGCTTCTCCAATGGTAACCGCATGCAATTTTAAATTTACTGTCTCAGTGTCTGATTGGTTTTGTAACCTCTCACAAACACTGTTGCTATTATCAACTGCCTTCTGTAACTGGGTAATTTCCTCAACCTTATAATTCAAAGAACTTTCCATTGTTAAACAGCAAGATAATAAGCCCTGTATAATGCAACCTTTTCTTTTACTTTCTGAAATTTTGCTATCAAAAACATTTTTCTCTAAAAATTCCTTCATCATCGTCCATGTCTGCTTAAATTTTTCTGGAATTTCATAAGGACCGCCATGGCGCTTAATACATTTTAATACCCATCTGTTAACTTTATCAGAACTGACACTAGCTTCACACTGAGTAAGCATTTTGACTATATTACTAATAATTAAAAAAAAGAAAATATTTTACTCACCGCATTAGTTACTCCTTTGGCTTCCACTTCAGGTCTTCTGGTACACGACACAGTCCTTTTTTTGTTGTTGTTTCCGGTCTCCAGAGAATAATTCTGGGGTTCCCAACTTGTTTAAATTTGTAGATCAGACTCTCTTATGTCACAACCAGACATTCCAGACATTAGAGTCACAGCACAGCTCTTGGTTCTTCATCAGACTTCTGTCCACCTCATAGGATTGTTGTCACCACCGACTTCTGTTACTAAGTCCGAAAATGCTCTTCTGGTCACATGAACGGCACCAGTGTAGTGATTTAGTCTAATATTAATGTATATTGGGTGATATGATGTAGAGTGGGTATGATAATTAATATTTAGGTATTATTATAATGATGATGATGTAAGTACTCTTCCGCAGCAACCCAATTCTTCCAGAGAGATGCACTTTATTGACTTCCAACACAGAACAAAGTCCAAAGTCCACAGATGACAAAGAAATCCGACAGAGGAAATATAATTCAGAGACCCATATTATTCAGTCTTCCCAGCCATGCACAGACAAGCCTCCCCTACACACAGACTAGCCCCACTCTTAAAACTTATATACTGAATGCCGTGTTATATTCACTAAATATTGAATGGCTGAGCAATTTGATTGGCCTTTCAATTTAGCTTTAGTCTTTCAAACAGACAACAACCCCCAGCCGTGAACAGTTGCAGTTATAAACCGCCCCAATTTGCACTCCCGCATATCAACATCAACAAGTCCTCTTTAGATATATGTAATTAGATTAGATTAACATACCACCTGAATACCCTTTGAAATGTTCAAATAGACTTGCATATGATTAACACATCAAAGAGTCTTCAGCTTGTTCCCTTGCTATGTTAAAATTCAGTTGGACAAATCAACCATTCGGTCAACATTGACTGCATGTGTACATACACACAACAATGTCCCACATAAATCGGTGAACATATTACAACACCCCTTTCATCAATTTTGCATTTTTTTCATTATTTCTCCTTTTTACTTCCCAGTATTTTGGTTTGAATACAATTTAATATGGCTATAAATACATGTCTGCTTATTCCTTCAATGTGATTCTGTATTATTATTATTATTATTATTATTATTATTATTTATGTTTAATTCTATTTTTTGCTTTACAGCGTTGTGCATTGTACTGCTTCGCAACTGCATGGTTGACTGAACTGCTTGGCTCTGGAGCATGCCTTGTATTTCCCTATTCGATCTCGCCCTCCCAATGCTTCTCAACTTTCTCTTCTCATTGGTTCCCTGCATGGCCTGCTCTCCACTCGGCCCATAGCCCCTCCCTCGTGCCGGGTTAGTTTCTTATCACAGCCTGTGGCTGTATGGACACCCAAGGGCTGGCCCTCTTCGTCGGCCAGCCCACCCCTCGGCCTGTCTTCGCCCCCTACCCTCCGCCTACTCCATCTGCCACAACACCTTTTCCATCTTCAGCCCCACCCCTGATTGCGTGTGTTGGACGATCGCCATCCTCCCACGCTCTCAGAGGACACTAGGCATTATGGGTACTATAGGCGCTCACGGTGGCTAGTGCGCAGGCGCACGGGCCGCTTTTTGTCCGCTCCTGATTGGCTGAATCCGTTCGCCAATCAGGTGGGGGTTTTAAATAGGTGAGTCACTCATCCGTAATTGCGGACATACCGAGACGCTGCACAAGCTGTATTGACTGCAAAGGTAAATCTGCTCTTCGGGTGATCATACCACTGATAGAATGCTGTGATAATATATCACAGCATTTATCCCCTTACTATCTAGCTTAATTGAGGCTTTTTATTTACCGTATTTATCGGCGTATAACACGCACCGGCGTATAACACGCACCTCAATTTAGGAGGGAATTTTAAGGAAAAAAAACTTTTAGGAGGGAACTTGAAGGGAAAAAAACTTACATTTAAATGCCCATCATTGCAGCCTTCTCAGTGCAGCCATGTCAGTGCAGCCTTGCCAGTGCAGCCTTGCTAGTGCAGCCATGTCAGTGCAGCCTTGCTAGTGCAGCCATGTCAGTGCAGCCTTGTCAGTGCAGCCTTGTCAGTGCAGCCTTGCTAGTGCAGCCATGTCAGTGCAGCCATGTCAGTGCAGCCATGTCAGTGCAGCCTTCCCCAGTGTCCAGTCCAGCCTTGCCCCAGTCCAGCCTTGCCCCAGTGCAGTCTTGCTGAAGCCTCTGAGCTTCAAAATCGCTAACCGCGATTTGAAAATGGCGCCGCCGGCACCGATTCTCGGCGGCTCTCGTTTACTTTCGGTTCCACTCGGACGGTGAGCGGAGCTATCCGAAACTAGCCGAGTATACTCGGCTAGGTTCGGGCGGCGCTCGAGTGAAACCGAAAGCCGCCGAGAAGAGCCGAGGACCGGCACTGTGTATTTTGGCGCCGGCGGCGCCATTTTCAAATCGCGGTCAGCGATTTTTTCGTTCTGGATCGCAGGGGATCGGCGTATAACACGCACCCGCGATTTTCCCCTGATTTTAAGGGGAAAAAAGTGCGTGTTATACGCCGATAAATACGGTATATTTATTAGGCTCTTGCACCACACTTGAAACGGACACCATATGCATCCACTCCAGCTAGTGCTTTACTTTATTTTGAAGCGATTAGGCTGTTTTTGCTTGTAGCGCAGCATGATCATTTTTCTCAGTAGGTATGATTTTCTAGTTAACTTCAGTATTTTGTTATATATCATAAAACATTCTCATTATTAGCATCTTATATCTTCCTTTTTAATTTTGTCTAGCGCAGTCTATCCATACAACTTACCAGCTGCTTTGTTTGATCAATTAGCATTGATCCTCCCAGCGTCCCGGGTTTCTTATTAGTATACCTTGTTTTTGGTGAGTATTGAGCATTCTTTTGTCCCTTCTCCATTTATTATAGTTAATTGAGCTCTTCAGCCTTATATATGTGTATTTCCACAGCTACTTTCAAGGTTTTTTATCAAGCCCCCTGCAGTCACATTAAGGCAGTGAAGAACAACCCCCACTTTGGAGGTGGTCCATCCGGCCCCTTGGGGTTCAGTGGGTATGTTGTGTTGATCCTTGATTGATGTTAATTCCATCCTTGTTGGGACCCACTGGCTGGGTGACATTGCATTTGTCTAGTCCCCCTGCATGCATGTAGCCTGGACAACGCTGTTTTTCATTATAATCAATATATTTTGCTATACTAATATGAGATTTTCTTTTTATAGAATTACAACCTATTATATCCCTTGAGAAAGCCAATGTATTGGCGAAACTAGTAGGGACTATTTGGTTGATTCTCCCCATTAACTGGTTGTAAACCCCCGCCTATGCTCCACTATGTAACTTATATTTTGTATGAAATGTATCCCCTTTTTTAATACTTGTAATAAACTGTTTCTATCTTTACCTTGCTGGGATGAGGTGCCTTATCTAATCTGGGACACACACACTACCACACTCTTTTTTCATTGTTTGACAAGTTTACAAGACTAATGCCCTGTACACATGGTCGGACATTGAACGGACATTCCGACAACAAAATCCATGGATTTTTTCTGACGGATGTTGGCTCAAACTTGTCTTGCATACACACGGTCGCACAAAGTTGTCGGAAAATTTGATCGTTTTGAACGCAGTAACGTAAAACACGTACGTCGAGACTATAAACGGGGCAGTAGCCAATAGCTTTCGTCTCTTAATTTATTCTGAGTATGCATGGCACTTTGTGCATCAGATTTGTGTACACACGATCGGAATTTAACCGATCAGATTTTGTTGTTGGAAAATATTATATCCTGCTCTCAAACTTTGTGTGTCGGAAATTCCGATGGAAAAAGTCTGATGGAGCCCACACACGATCGGAATTTCCGACAATACAATCCGATCGCACTTTTTCGTGTGTACAGGGCATATCCCTTCACAGATGAACAACAGATCACCATAAGGTAAACAATAGAGTTCCATCTCAGCTACATTGTATCAATTCTGTATAGCAATTCATTCTGCACAGTAGCTGATTCTTTACACTGTTGGTAGTAAGCTTAGGAATCACCTTATACTTTGTAAACCGTAGGTTTCCCTCATATTATTTCAGCTTCTGGTTGAATGATTTTAGTCTATAGTGTAAGGCTATTTTCTTATTTCTATTTGAATGTTCTTCAACTCTTGTGGTTGACTGTTGCTAAAGTTATCCTAAAGCCTTAAAGCGTTGCTCCACCCAAAAGCGGAAGCTCCACTTATCTGTTTCCTCCCCCCTCCAGTGCCACATTTGGCACCTTTCTGGGGGAGGGGGGAGTGGGTACCTGGTTTTGACAGGTACCAACTCCCACTTTTCTCCCCCCTCCTCCTTCCCCTGCTACCAGACCATTGAGAAAGGGCAGCCCAGGCATAGTAGGGAACCGGCTGTGAAGCAATGGCAGTGGCAGCACCTGAGAGCCGATGGAAAAATTGGCTGGAGTGCTGGCATCGCTGGATTCCTGGACAGGTAAGTGTCCTAATATTCAAAGTCAGCAGTTTCAGGATTTGTAGATGCTGACTTTTATTTTTTTCTGAAGAAGTCTGGATCTTAATGCATATTATGGGTTATCGGTAGGAAGACACGGTTTAGCATTATTCAATGTACCTCATGTTGCGGCCTAGTTGAGGTACATTGATGATATTCTGATATTGTGGACAGGGACTACTGAACAACTTGCCACCTTCTTTGGAGATCTTTGTTCCAATAATCAGAACATAAAACATAAAAAGTCATAAAAAGATATTTCCTTTCTGGATCTGTTTGTTTCAATAGGAGAGACCAACTTAAGTATTAGAACATTTAGGAAAAATACAGCTGCCAATATGCTACTTCATGTGGATAGCCACCACCCAAGGTCCCTTTTACAAGTAATTCCAAAAGGTCATTTCCTGTGAAAAAACAGGAATTGCACCCAGAGCCATCAATACCAGGAAGAATCACTTCAAATGTAAAAAAGGTTCCATGAATAGAGCTACCTGCATGCACTGATAAGGAAAGCTAAATCTAGAGCCACCAGAACAGAAAGGGGTTCTCTGCTTCAACCGAGGGAGAAAAAAAAGAACAGAGGTCCTTCTACAGCACCCCAGTGATACATTACTAAATACAGAGCACAATGGAAGGGGGTTAAAAAAACCTTAGAAAATCATTGGCATGTATTAACCTCTAATCCTACATTAGCTAACATTGTGGGCTCTTGACCCATTAAGACTGCTTGTCGAGCAATGAACATTTAAACAACATTTTGGTTCATTCAGAATTTAGTAAGAAATCCAGAGGTAACTGGTTCACGGACCAGCTTAAAATCACAGGAATATACACCTGCAGCCATTGCCAAATCTGTCCCCTAGTTGAGGATCACAGCCTCCTCTATCTTCAATAACTTATGCTACAACTATAGCTAACTAATGGGAGTTTGGGTCCCTGGCGACTGTGATCTTTCTAAATAGGGATTGGGTTTACTCCCTGTCTGGACTATGATCATCAAGGTGTATTGACAATGTTGTCAATTTTAGTGGTAAGAGGTGGAGGTATTTAATTATTTTTACATTTTTTTATCAATATTTACATTTTGCTATTATATTCATTATGCTTCAATACAGACTTTTTTGTAGTGAAATTACACCTCTTTTCGAGGGCCCTGGCGCTGGATTTATTACTTTGTGTTACAAAGGACAGCCTACCTGTAATCCAATGGTCAGACTTGTGCTGATACACACCCCTACACAACCCTCCGTTGGGAACATCAGCGTACTACTGTTTCTTTGTCTCTGCTAATATGCCCCCTGCAGTCTCTGCCCCCACCTCTCTAAGCCCCTTATGCAACTGAGAACAGAGGTAATGTGATTACTTATATAAGTGGTTCTCAACTCCTATCCTCAGGACCCATCAACAGGCCAGATTTTAAGTATTACCTTGGGGAGATGCAGACTAGAATACTGCAATCACTGTGCAGCAAATTATATCACCTGTGATGCATTTCAGTTATCTTGCAAACCTGGCCTGTTAGTGGATCCTGAGGAAATATATATATATATATATACTTAAATTTCTATTTTAACTACTTAACGACCGTGCTATAGCTGAATGGCTACATCGCGGCTCGATAACTCTGGGAGGGTGTACATTGACGCTCTCCCAGAATCTTGCTCCCGCGTGCCCCCTGGGGTGCGCACCTGGGCCTTCAAAATTGTAAGAGATAGTCAAGAAATTATATGTATAATTTACGCCTGACAGTGCTCCCTGCATGTTGCGCCTCTGTATGTGGCCAGGCTGTGTAAAAGTCTCACACATGTGGTATCGCTGTACTCAGGAGGAGTAGTAGAATGTGCCTCACGACGATATACGTCAGCAGAATCGCACGGGCAGGCAGAATCACGTACCCGTACGTGATCTGCCTCCCGCGGGCGGGGGGTCCAATCGGAGGCGGTCGGCTTTTGTCCAGCGGCGATCGGAGGTGAGGGGGAGGCCATCCATTCGTGGCCCCCCCTCGTGATCGCCGCCGGCCAATGAAATAATTCCTATGCTGCTGTATGGTAAACAGCAGCAAAGGAAATGATGTCATTTCTCCTCGACTCGGCAGTTTACGTTCCGGCGCCGAGGAGAGAAGACTGTAATGTGAGTGAAAACACACACACACAGTAGAACATGCCAGGCACACAAAACACCCCCGACCCCCCCCGATCACCCCCCAATACCCCTCCCCCCCGTCACACTGACACCAAGCAGTTTTTTTTTTCTGATTACTGCATGGTGTCAGTTTGTGACAGTTAGTGTGTTAGGGCAGTTAGGGTTAGCCCCCTTTAGGTCTAAGGTACCCCACTAACCCCCCCTAATAAAGTTTTAACCCCTTGATCACCCCCTGTCACCAGTGTCACTAAGCGATCATTTTTCTGATCGCTGTATTAGTGTCGCTGGTGACGCTAGATAGGGAGGTAAATATTTAGGTTCGCCGTCAGCGTTTTATAGTGTCAGGGACCCCCATATACTACCTAATAAATGTTTTAACCCCTTGATTGCCCCCTAGTTAACCCTTTCACCACTGATCACCGTATAACTGTTACGGGTGACGCTGGTTAGTTTGTTTATTTTTTAAAGTGTCAGGGCACCCGCCGTTTATTACCGATAAAAGTTTAGCCCCCTGATCGCCCGGCGGTGATATGCGTCGCCCCAGGCAGCGTCAGATTAGCGCCAGTACCGCTAACACCCACACACACAGCATACGCCTCCCTTAGTGGTATAGTATCTGAACGGATCAATATCTGATCCGATCAGATCTATACTAGCGTCCCCAACAGTTTAGGGTTCCCAAAAATGCAGTGTTAGCGGGATCAGCCCAGATACCTGCTAGCACCTGCGTTTTTCCCCTCCGCCCAGCCCAGCCCACCCAAGTGCAGTATCGATTGATCACTGTCACTTACAAAACACTAAACACATAACTGCAGCGTTCGTAGAGTCAGGCCTGATCCCTGCGATCGCTAACATTTTTGTGGTAGCGTTTTGGTGAACTGGCAAGCACCAGCCCCAGGCAGCGTCAGGTTAGCGGCAGTACCGCTAACACCCATGCACGTACCGTACACCTCCCTTAGTGGTATAGTATCTGAACGGATCAATATCTGATCCGATCAGATCTATACTAGCATCCCCAGCAGTTTAGGGTTCCCAAAAACGCAGTGTTAGCGGGATCAGCCCAGATACCTGCTAGCACCTGCATTTTGCCCCTCCGCCCGGCCCAGCCCAGCCCACCCAAGTGCAGTATCGATCGATCACTGACACTTACAAAACACTAAACGCATAACTGCAACGTTCGCAGAGTCAGGCCTGATCCCTGCGATCGCTAACAGTTTTTTGGTAGCGTTTTGGTGAACTGGCAAGCACCAGCGGCCTAGTACACCCCGGTCATAGTCAAACCAGCACTGCAGTAACACTTGGTGACGTGGCGAGTCCCATAAGTGCAGTTCAAGCTGGTAAGCACAAGTAGTGTCCCGCTGCCACCAAGAAGAAGACAAACAGGCCCGTCGTGCCCATAATGCCCTTCCTGCTGCATTCGCCAATCCTAATTGGGAACCCACCACTTCTGCAGCACCCGTACTTCCCCCATTCACATCCCCAACCAAATGCAGTCAGCTGCATGAGAGGCATTTTCTTTATGTCCTCCGGAGTACCCCTACCCAACGAACCCCTCCAAAAAAGATGTCGTGTCTGCAGCAAGCGCGGATATAGGCGTGACACCCGCTATTATTGTCCCTCCTGTCCTGATAATCCTGGTTTTTGCATTGGTGAATGTTTTGAACGCTACCATTCACTAGTTGAGTATTAGCGTAGGGTACAGCATTGCACAGACTCGGCACACTTTCACAGGGTCTCCCAAGATGCCATCGCATTTTGAGAGACCCGAACCTGGAACCGGTTACAGTTATAAAAGTTAGTTACAAAAAAAGTGTAAAAAAAAAATATATAGAATTTTAAAAAATAGTTGTCGTTTTATTGTTCTCTCTCTCTCTATTCTCTCTCTATTGTTCTGCTCTTTTTTACTGTATTTTATTCTGCAATGTTTTATTGTTATTATGTTTTATCATGTTTGCTTTTCAGGTATGCAATTTTTTATACTTTACCGTTTACTGTGTTTTATTGTTAACCATTTTTTTGTCTTCAGGTACGCCATTCACAACTTTGAGTGGTTATACCAGAATGATGCCTGCAGGTGTAGGTATCATCTTGGTATCATTCTTTTCAGCCAGCGGTCGGCTTTCATGTAAAAGCAATCCTAGCGGATAATTAGCCTCTAGACTGCTTTTACAAGCAGTGGGGGGAATGCCCCCCCCACCGTCTTCCGTGTTTTTCTCTGGCTCTCCTGTCTCAACAGGGAACCTGAGAATGCAGCTGGTGATTCAGCCAGCTGACCATAGAGCTGATCAGAGACCAGAGTGGCTGCAAACATCTCTATGGCCTAAGAAACCGGAAGCTACGAGCATTTCAGGACTTAGATTTAGCCGGATGTAAACAGCGCCATTGGGAAATTGGGAAAGCATTTTATCACACCGATCTTGGTGTCGTCAGATGCTTTGAGGGCAGAGGAGAGATCTAGGGTCTAATAGACCCAAATTTTTTCAAAAAAGAGTACCTGTCACTACCTATTGCTATCATAGGGGATATTTACATTCCCTGAGATAACAATAAAAATGATTAAAAAAAAAAAAATGAAAGGAACAGTTTAAAAATAAGATAAAAAAGCAAAAAAATAATAAAGAAAAAATAAAGCACCCCTGTTGCCCCCTGCTCTCGCGCTAAGGCGAACGCAAGCGTCGGTCTGGCGTCAAATGTAAACAGCAATTGCACCATGCATGTGAGGTATCACCGCGAAGGTCAGATCGAGGGCAGTAATTTTAGCAGTAGACCTCTGTAAATCTAAAGTGGTAACCTGTAAAGGCTTTTTAAAATGTACTTATTTTGTTGCCACTGCACGTTTGTGCGCAATTGTAAAGTATGTCATATTTGGTACCCATGTACTCGGCCTAAGATCATCTTTTTTATTTCATCAAACATTTGGGCAATATAGTGTGTTTTAGTGCATTAAAATTTAAAAAAAAAGTATGTTTTTTCCCCAAAAAATGCATTTGAAAAATCGCTGCGCAAATACTGTGTGGAAAAAAAAAATTTAACACCCACCATTTTAATCTGTAGGGCATTTGCTTTAAAAAATATATAATGTTTGGGGGTTCAAAGTAATTTTCTTGCAAAAAAAAATAATTTTTTCATGTAAACAAAAAGTGTCAGAAAGGGCTTTGTCTTCAAGTGGTTAGAAGAGTGGGTGATGTGTGACATAAGCTTCTAAATGTTGTGCATAAAATGCCAGGACAGTTCAAACCCCCTCCCAAATGACCCCATTTTGGAAAGTAGACACCCCAAGGCATGTCGAGTCCATGGAATATTTTATATTGTGACACAAGTTGCAGGAAAGAGACAAATTTTTTTTTTTTTTTTTGCACAAAGTTGTCACTAAATGATATATTGCTCAAACATGCCATGGGAATATGTGAAATTACACCCCAAAATACATTCTGTTGCTTCTCCTGAGTACGGGGATACCACATGTGTGAGACTCTTTGGGAGCCTAGCCGCGTACGGGACCCCGAAAACCAAGCACTGCCTTCAGGCTTTCTAAGAGCGTAAATTTTTGATTTCACTCTTCACTGCCTATCACAGTTTCGGAGGCCATGGAATGCCCAGGTGGCACAAAACCCCCCCAAATGACCCCATTTTGGAAAGTAGACACCCCAAGCTATTTGCTGAGAGGTATAGTGAGTATTTTGCAGACCTCACTTTTTGTCACAAAGTTTTGAAAATTGAAAAAAAAAAAAATGTTTTTTCTTGTCTTTCTTCATTTTCAAAAACAAATGAGAGCTGCAAAATACTCACCATGCCTCTCAGCAAATAGCTTGGGGTGTCTACTTTCCAAAATGGGGTCATTTGGGGGGGGTTTTGTGCCACCTGGGCATTCCATGGCCTCCGAAACTGTGATAAGCAGTGAAGAGTGAAATCAAAAATTTACACCCTTAGAAATCCTGAAGGCAGTGATTGGTTTTCGGGGCCCCGTACGCGGCTAGGCTCCCAAAAAGTCCCACACATGTAGTATCCCCATACTCAGGAGAAGCAGCTAAATGTATTTTGGGGTGCAATTCCACATATGCCCATGGCCTGTGTGAGCAATATATCATTTAGTGACAACTTTGTGCAAAAAAAAAAAAAAAAAATTGTCACTTTCCCGCAACTTGTGTCAAAATATAAAATATTCCATGGACTCAACATGCCTCTCAGCAAATAGCTTGGGGTGTCTACTTTCCAAAATGAAAGAAGAAAAATATTACAGCGCACACATGCAAAAAAACATTCACCTCCAGCAAGGCTAGTTAAAAACACCTAAACATTCTCAAAAAGACATTTTCAAAAATATGGGGATTTGGTCACACCATATTGCTATATGGTGCTAAGCCCACTTACTGCGACAAAGTACCCCATGATTAGTGGGTCCTACACTTTCCATAGATTTGTGAGATCCTGTTTCTCTGAACCAGGAGAGCTACACTCTTCTAAATGGGAGAATTTAAAGGTCTCCACCTATGACACAAGTGGACACTAATGAGAGGTACTTAATGAGGGAATAGGGTGCTCCTATCCCAAAAGGATTTGGTCAGATTCCATACAATACACAAACAAGATATTCCCTCATTAAGTACCTCTCATTAGTGTCCACTTGTGTCATAGGTGGAGACCTTTAAATTCTCCCATTTAGAAGAGTGTAGCTCTCATGGTTCAGAGAAACAGGATCTCACAAATCTATGGAAAGTGTAGGACCCACTAATCATGGGGTACTTTGTCGCAGTAAGTGGGCTTAGCACCATATAGCAATATGGTGTGACCAAATCCCCATATTTTTGAAAATGTCTTTTTGAGAATGTTTAGGTGTTTTTAACTAACCTTGCTGGAGGTGAATGTTTTTTTTTGCATGTGTGCGCTGTAATATTTTTCTTCTATTGTATGGTCTTATGGCTGCACCAGCTTTAATGTGAAGGTGTGCCCCCCAAATATCTTGTTTGTGTTTGTACTTTCCGAAATGGGGTCATTTGGGGGGGTTTTGTGCCATCTGGGCATTTTATGGCCTTCAAAACTGTCATAGGTAGTGAGGAGTGAAATCAAAAATTTACGCCCTTAGAAATCCTGGAAGCGGTGATTGGTTTTCGGGGCCCCGTACGCGGCTAGGCTCCCAAAAAGTCCCACACATGTGGTATCCCCGTACTCAGGAGAAGCAGCTGAATGTATTTTGGGGTGCAATTCCACATATGCCCATGGCCTGTGTGAGCAATATATCATTTAGTGACAACTTTTTGTAATTTTTTTTTTTTTTTTTTTGTCATTATTCAATCACTTGGGACAAAAAAATTAATATTCAATGGGCTCAACATGCCTCTCAGCAACTTCCTTGGGGTATCTACTTTCCAAAATGAGGTCATTTGGAGGGGTTTTGTACTGCCCTGCCATTTTAGCATAGGCAGTCATAAACTAAAAGCTGTGTAAATTCCAGAAAATGTACCCTAGTTTTTAGACGCTATAACTTTTGCGCAAACCAATAAATATACGCTTATTGACATTTTTTTTACCAAAGACATGTGGCTGAATACATTTTGGCCTAAATGTATGACTAAAATTGAGTTTATTGGATTTTTTTTTATAACAAAAAGTAGAAAATATCATTTTTTTTTCAAAATTTTCGGTCTTTTTCCGTTTATAGCGCAAAAAATAAAAACCGCAGAGGTGATCGAATACCATCAAAAGAAAGCTCTATTTGTGGGAAGAAAAGGTGCCAAATTGTAAAAAGTGCTCTGGTCAAGAAGGGGGTAAATCCTTCCGGGGCTGAAGTGGTTAAACAAAATGGGCCTCAAGAGTGCATTTTTATTTAAGAAAAGAGGAATAGTTCCCCTGGCTGTATTCTATGATTTATAATATTTATACTTCCCTCTCCAGTTATTCTCAGGAAGATCATGTGACACAATGAGCCCTGTACTGATCTTCTCCAGTGATGTGCAGTTCTTGGTGATGCAGAGACCAGCACCGGCTTTGACATGTAATAATGTCTGCACCACTCTCTGCATCAATACACTGGGAGTGCAGGTTCATGACTCCCTACACTCACTGGATGTCATTTAACCCAGAAGACTGAGGACATCTAGTGGATCTAGTGACAGAAACTGTTTAATGGCAGGAATAGTGCTGGTGAAGGTGAGTATTGCAGGCGAAGATGCATTTTTTATATTCAGTATTCATGGGGAACCTTTTTTAAAATAACAAAATAGCTTGATGATGGGCTTTTAATAACTTTCTTAAAAAGTATTTCTATGATATCAGTATAACCATGTTATTTTTTTTTACTTTGAGTCCAATTTTATCTCCAGTTTATAAACTATTCAAAGTGCAAAATTTATGGATTTGAGAAAAGCATGCATACATTTGTGCATGCGTGGCTTTGGCCCAAATTATTTGTGAATTAATTATACCGAATGGTTTTCATAGCTGCTTGTAGATGAAGAATGCTATGACCCCTTCACTTCGAGTTAGTCCAGCGGCTTAACATTTCCTCATTAAATTAAAGCAAGTGCTTAGAGATTACAATTTATCATTGGCACACACAAACCATCTTGCCAGCATGACTAGGATAAACAGTTGGGGAATTCCTTAACTCCAGATGCAGCAGTAGCAGAGTTACTGCTCGGTAATTTATTCCCATCTCATCTGAGAATGGTTGCAAGCTTGGATTTTCATTACCTCTTTTCCTGCTCTTGCTTGTGTGTAAATCTGTGTAAATCTTGAGAGCTAATCGTCGTCCTTTTTCAGGAGATTGCAAAGAAGAAAATTGCCTATGATTATTAGATACCCTTTTCTGCGAGTAAATAATCTTATTTATGTACATCTTTCATGCCGCACACAAAGTCCCAAAAATACAAACATGAGAGCTTGTGTTTTGTCATATCAGAGAATATTTCAAACTGCTGCCCGTACAAACGTTTTTCTGTACCAAAAATATGATATATATATTTTTTTTATCACAGCCATTTGTATTAACAGCAATTTCTGTATGGTGTCTTTTATTCTAGGTTTCCCTATTCAGCATGCACCTTTTACGGTTCTGGCTGAGTAAAATGGAAGTAGAGGCAAAATAACAAATTTAATTTTTATCCCTAGGTAATATTGTCCAAAGTTCCTTGACATAGTCCAACTCCCTACAAGCCTGTATGAGTAACAGTATAATAGCAGCACTACCACAGATGGTAGTATATTATTGATTGTTGTATACATCATGCAAATTAGCTGATTAAATACATTTAGAATTTAAATTGAGTGAATATTCACATCAATTATCCAACCAAATTATTATCTGAAAAACAAATTCCTGTTTAATCTGAATTTCCAATCATGTGCAAATGAAATAAGTGCACAAAGCGTGGCTTGGCCCCACCCCTCCCCCCCACTCTCTCCTTGCTGGCTGTGATGGCTCTCTGCCCAATGAGGAAGAGAGCCGAGAGAGCCACTGCTTTTATGCACATTGCTGAATTGAGATTGGCTCAAGTAAGTATTTAGGGGAGTTGGTGGGGGGTAGCTGCATGGAGAAGTTTTTTACCTTAATACATAGAATACATTAAGATAAAAAACCTTGTACCTTTTAGAACTACTTTTAAAATACAATTAAATAGGAACGGGTTTGGAAGACCCTGCTCGTTAAAGCTTACAATCTAAAAGTGTGGGTCAAGTAATACAAAAGGTAATAGCTGCGTGGGGTGAGCTTATTGAGAAACTAAAAGTACAGTTATTTAGGTGGAGGTGGAATAGGCTTCCCTGAAGAGATGAATTTTCAGGGATTGCCTAAAGGTGGAAAGAGTAGAAGACAGATTTTGATAGAAAGTACCAGAGGATGGAAGAATCTGAAGAAGTCCTGGAGATGAGCATTGGAGGAAATATTGGGAAGAGTGGAATGGACAGTTTGGGTGATATTTTGAGATGAAGATGGTGATGTAATTCAGGGAGGTGTGGGTGGCTTTGCATGTTGTTAGAATTTTGAATATAATTCTTTGTGGAATTGGAAGCCATTGGAATGATTGGCAGAGGGGGGTGGCTATTGTGTTATTGATCTTGATTGAAAAGTTGGGGAGGTGAATATTATGTTTTACAGTATATGGTATATTATTGTACTAGCCAGGGTGGCAAGTGCCCCCTACCCCCAAGCCCAGGATCCCCTCTGGAGACAGCTGGGGGGACAAACATTGTTTTGTTTAGCTCCTTAACCATTTTAGACTTAGACTTTAGACTTTTCTCTCTTTCCCCACTTGAGTCCCAGACTGAAGGTAAGGCTAGAGTTCAGCTTTAAAACAACAACTTAAATTCAGGCTGTTAAAGAACATAAAACAGTATAAACACATGACTTTGTTATCATCTTTGTTAAATTGGGTGCAAATGCTTGTGTTTAGGGCTTTGAACCAGTCTATAGGACCTACTTTGATTATACTGAAAGCATAAATATAGTTTCTGTGTTTTTATGAAATCATTTTAAAAGCGCTAGGAAAAAATGAATTCATGCATAACTGCAAAGCTTTCTAACTTGTGGCTGTATCAAAAACACACAATTGCAGAAACTTTGTCTATTACTTTTCCTCTGAGCTGATAAAGGAGGTGCCCACATCAGAGGGCAGTGATGTAATTTTTGCCTTACAGGAAGTTATATGCAGCAACTACTGTAAATGTCTTTGTTATTGACTGTTTCAGGGCTGGCCCCAGCCCTTCCTTCTCTGAGCTGGCCACTCAGCTGTCGGCTAATTGCCAGCTCCTATCTCTCCACAGTGACTCACCTGTTGATGATCCTGCTCGTCGGTCCTCCCTACTTAAGCCGTCCAGTCCAGATGATTTCTGACTTCGCCTTGGTCACATCTCTAGAGAGGCTCTCCTGTGTTCCTGTTAAAGACTTGCTTGGCTGACATTCCTTCTGGCTCCCTGACGTTTTGGCTTACCTGACTATCTGTTCCGGTTCCTGAACTCTAGCTATGTTTTGACTACGTTTACTCTGTTTACCTTTTTTTTTTATTAATATTAAACTAGTGTGATTTAACTGTACTTCTGTCTCAGTCTGATTCATGGTTTCTGACAGTAGACAAAGGCCATGAATTCAGAAGATACAATCAATCCACTTGTTGGTAATATTTTTTCCAGATTGGATGAGCCGGATCACCGCATGGATCAGTTTGCCATAGCGTTACAAATGCTCCTGAGTTGCACGGCTCACCTGGAATCTATCCACTGTGGCTGCTCTGGTTCAACCTGCGTTGCAGACTGTTCCTGCTGCATCTCCAGTCTCTGAGCAGGCACCCTCCTTGAGTATTACCTCAATAAGAGGTATGTCTGGTTCCACTCCGCTTCCCCAGCGATTTGGGGGCGATCCAGTCCAATGCAGAGAATTTCTCAAACAGGTTAAGATCAACATTGAGATGCTGCCCCAGGTGTTTCCCACGGACAGAATCAAAGTAGGTTTTGTGATATCTTTGCTTTCTGAGAGAGCCTTGGCCTGGGCAAACCTTCTATGGGAGACGCAAAAACCTGTTGTCTTGAGTTACAGTGAGTTTGCGGTTTCTTTTAAAAGGGTATTTGACATTCCCGAAAATGTCTCATTGTGTTCCACTTAAGTTGCCCACTTCTAAGGAACTGGCTTCCATTTTTGCTCGGGAGATCTTTTGCTTACATGGGCTACCCAAGGTTATTGTCTTGGACAGGGGTAGTCAGTTTGTGTCCTGGTTCTGGCGAGCCTTTTGTGCACAGTTGGGAATTCAGCTTGCTTTCTCCTCTGCGTATGACCTTCAGTCTAATGGGGCCACAGAAGGAGCCAATCAGTCCTTGGAGCAATTCCTACGTTGCTATATTTCTGACCATCATAACAACTGGTCAGACCTCTTTCCGTGGGCAGAGTTGGCTCACAATAGTGCCTTGAATTCTGCTTCCTGATTGTCCCAGTTTATGGTGAACTATGGTTTCCAACGTTCCACGTTGCCTGACTCTTTTGTTCCGCAGAGTATTCCTGCATTAGAGGAGCATCTCCGTTGCCATAGTTCCACTTGGGCACAAGTCCAGGAGGCTTTGTGCCATGCTAATGACAGGTACAGACTCCATGCTGACCGCAGACGCCTGCCTGTGCCTTCCTACCAAATTGGGGACAGGGTCTGGCTGTCATCTCGCAACCTCTGACTTTGTGTTCCCTCTCTGAAGTTCGCTCCTCGGTTTATTGGGCCTTTCCGTATTCTTCACAGGATTAACCCAGTGGCTTACGCATTAGACCTTCCTTCTAATATGCGTATTTCAAATGTACTTCATGTCTCCTTATTAAAACCTTTGGTCTGCAACCGCTTTACCACCTCGGTGCCACATCCTCACCCTGTTCAGGTTGAGAACCATGAGGAGTAGGAAGTACAGTCCATTGTTGACTCCCGTAGGCGCATAGAGTATGTGGTGCATTGGAAAGGGTATGGTCCAGAGGAACGCTCTTGGGTGCAATAATCAGACAGACATTCCCCTGTCCTCCTCCATGGTTTCCATAGACAATTTCCCCTCAAGCCTGGTGGTCCTCCGAGGGGGAGGGGTCATTGAGGAGGGGGTACTGTCAGGGCTGGGCCCAGCTCTTCCTTTTTTTTGAGCTGGACGCTCAGCTGTCGGCTAATTGCCAGCTCCTATCTCTCCACAGTGAGTCACCTGTTGATGATCCTGCTCGTCGGTCCTGCCTACTTAAGCTATCCAGTCCAGATGATCTCTGCCTTCACCTTGGTCACATCTTTAGAGACGCTTTCCTGTGTTCCTGTTAAAGACTTGCTTGGCTGACATTCCTTCTGGCTCCCTGATGTTTTGGCTTGTCTGACTATCCGTTCTGGTTCCTGAACTCTGGCTATGTTTTGACTACGTTTACTCTGTTTACGTTTTTTTTTTAATTATTATTAAACTAGTGTGATTTAACTGTTTCTGTCTCAGTCTGATTCATGGTTTCTGACAGACTGATTGTGAATTAGGGAGGTTCCACCACTATACTAATCCTCCTTCTTTCTATATAGTCTTATTTAAAACTTTTGGATAGCTATCAAACCAACGCCTTGGGTATTTATTGAACATTTTATAAATGCCTTGTCACAGAAATTATATCTATTGAACAGGGAAGAGATATATCCATAGAGCATGCCAGCCTTAAAAAAAGAAAATGATCAGAAAAGGGAGATACTGAAAGAGGGAGATTCTGGGAACATTTGAGTTGAAAATAAACCTTTTAGCTCTAGCTGCAGGCTTCATAGGAGTGCTGTTAGTTCCTACATTGTGATTTGTAAAGAAATAAAGAGAGGCCCAGAAGCTACAGGGAAGGAGTAGAAGGTGCTCCCCCTTTTCTAGGCTCTGATATACTCAGAAAGAGGAGAAGAAAAGTCTACAACTTGTGGAGATTTGATGTCAGTGATGTTCAAACCAGTAGTCTTAAAGAATATTTAGTCCTTCTTCTGCATTTGCCAAGCATATTTATAACTTCTGAAAAACGCAAATGAGAGAGGCATATGCAGTTTGTATCAAATATTGCATAAAAAAAGTTTAGTTCTGATTTAATTATTAATATGGTTAAAATAAAATTTAAAAAATCTAGCAGGGGCATACAGTACTTGCAGTTTATACAGCAGGATGGTAGTCTGTGTCTTGGATGATCATCTGAAATGTGGTTGGTCATCAAGCAATTAGCTGAAGGTTGGTCCTCGGTGGTACAATTTTTTTGTGAGTTCTCCCAAGGCCAGAGCCCATTTATGCTCAGTAATGCGCTTACCATGTGTTACAACATTGCAGGGCCATTCATTTTGAATGGCACCTCAATGTACTAAGGCAATGCACCAGCGTCGCTGCGTGTCGCTAAGAATGGCAGTGAGATGTGGCGTGTTGTATTACAACAAATGGTCACATGCATAATTTCAATGGGCTGCCCTAACGCAATGCCTGTTAACATGTGATATAAGGTGCATTAAACACCCTGTGAATGGGCTCTCATGGTTCTTTACCTCAGTCTTGCAATTCTTTTGCTGCCTCTGCAAAATCTTTCCACTATTTTTCTGCTAGTGCATGTGCCAACACTCCCTTTACATGGTTAAGAAACCTGTCCATTTTGGAGGGATGGACTGTGATTGGTCAGGTTCTCTTTTTAAGAGCATCTTTCAAGTTGACTATCATAGAGCTTGGTAGTTAATGAGTGCAACTGTTTCCTATTCTTGGTTTAACTTTTCTGGCTCTGTTTGTAATCCACCTGTCATAGCCTTGTTGTGATCCATATGGGTTTGCTTTCTGATACAATTTAACACTCTGCTCTGGACCTTTATGCTCTGAACAGATTTATGCTATGCTGACAGTCACATGGCCTATAAGTTGTGTAAACCTCTGCATTAAGTTCCAGTATGAGCCCGAGTTCAAGTGCAAATATATAAAGCATCCATGAAAAATGGCTTCTAAAAAAAAAGGTGACAAGCAAATCATCAATGGTTACAGATCCTGGGCTAATGTCTGCATCATACAATTCTTATGTTTATTTTTCATTTTGTCCTTCATCATTGTTCCTTGTTTTAAAAGGTATGAACAATTCAAGATCAAGAAGCAAATTAATGGAGGAAAGGAGGTCTTAAGAGGAGGAACTATAAAGCTGATAGCTGTTTCAAAAAAGGTAGAAAAGTTTATTTACCTTGAAGCTACTAAAGGTGCCACTATCAGTTAATGGTGTCTGCAGAAAAGACTAGGCTGGTTAAAATAGATTTCTAGGGTTATAAAAATTGATGTGATACATTAACCACTAGGTAAACTGAAATAATAAGCATATCTTAATGTAATATTTTGCTAAATTCTGAAGTTCTAAACACACTCTGATGAATGCATTAAAATCCCACTGCGTGCAGTAATACCTGGAAACAATACATTACATAGAAAAACAAATATGTTTTACATCTGCTCTATAGAAATACACACATCTCCTGGTAGTTCATAGCTGTTCTCATGTGCAACATCATGACAACTGAATAAATAGAAGTTAAGATGGCACCATCTTGGACAGATAGGAATATTTTGTTCCAGTTTAAGTACTGCCTATTCCGTCTAAAATGCTGCAGTGGGTGCAATACGCTTTCCTGACATCAAATATCACTAAATTCTGTATGTCTTATCAGGAAAGCTTATTTCAGACCTAAAAACTTTTCAACGTATTTAAGTTAAAAAAAATAAAATAAACACAATGCATGTTTGATTGCTAGCCATTCTATATTTTACTTGAAGTAAATAACATGAACCTGTGCTCACTTCCAAAATAAACTGTAAGCAGACACCTATTATTATTATTATTATTATTATTATTATTATTATTATACAGGATTTATATAGCGCCGACAGTTTGCGCTGCACTTTACAACAGTAGGGTAGACACTATAATTAAAATACAATTTAATACAGAAGAAATCCGAGGGCCCTGCTCGTTAGAGCTTACAATCTAAGAGGGAGGGTCAAGTGATACAAAGTACAGATTTTTTAATTCAGCCTTTCTGTTGGGGCGCTACCTGAGTTTTCATGGGTAAAGTCATCGGTTGCTAAGGAGCAGGTAGTCAACTCACACATCTTCGTAGCTGCTTGCCTCAGCCCCCCACAAACCTCTTCTCCTTTCATACCTCCTGGACAGCTCTCATAGAAGGCAGCAAGAGAAACATATAGAAGTTTGTTGTAGAAAAATGTTATTCTTTAATCATTCCCATCCAATTTTATCCACCTTACCTCCATTTAAGGTTGTTATGCCTAGCAGAAAGCTTTGATATATCTTCTGTGGGACATACTATATATGGTTGTTATTGAATAGGGAACAGAATAACCCATTGGGCTGCATTTCAAGCTGGATTGGTCCGAACGTGGCACCTCCTCTCTGTGACGGGTTTCTAAGCATTGAACTAAGCATTTTGCAAGTTTGGTACTGGCTTTTTTCTGTGTATATGTAACATAGTTACATAGTTAGTGAGGTTGAAAAAAGACACAAGTCCATCAAGTCCAACCTGTGTGTGTGCTTTTATGTCAGTATTACATTGTATATCCCTGTATGTTGTGGTCATTCATTTGCCTATCTAATGGTTTTCTGAAATTATTGATGCTCCCCGATGAAACCACTGCTTGTGGAAGAGAATTCCACATCCTTACCGCTCTTACAGTAAAGAACCCTCTACGCAGTTTAAGTTTAAACCGCTTCTCTTCTAATTTTAGTGAATGGTCGCGTGTCTTTTTAAATTCCCTTTCGCAGAAAAGTTTTATTCCTATTGTTGGGTCACAGTATGGTATTTGTACATTGAAATCATTTCCCCTCTCAGCGTCTTTTCTCCAGAGAGACTAAGTTCAGTGCTCATAATAAGTTCCTCATAACTAAGGTCCTCAAGTCCCTTTATTAGCTTTGTTGCCCTTCTCTTTAGTTCCAGTACATCCTTCCTTAAGGACTGGTGCCCAGAACTGGACAGCATACTCTAGGTGCGGCCGGACCAGAGTCTTGTAGAGTGGGAGAATTATCAGTTTATCTCTGGAGTTAATCCCCTTTTTAATGCATGCCAATATTCTGTTGGCTTTGCTTGCAGCAGCTTGGCATTGCATGTCATTGCTGAGCCTGTCATCTACTAGGACCCCTAGGTCCTTTTCCATCCTAGATTCCCCCAGAGATTCTCCCCCTAGAGAGTAGATTGCATTCATATTTTTGCCCCCCCAAATGCATAATTTAAAATGTCTCTACATTAAATCTCATTTGCTGTGTAGTTGCCCACCACATTAATTTGTTCAGATCTTCTTGCAAGGTTTCCACATCCTGCAGAGAAATTATTGCCCTACTTAGCTTAGTATTGTCCATGTAGTAATCGATATAATTATTAATATTATATCTGCGTATTAATTTGTCTAGTCCCTATCATTGGTTGGTCTATTAAACTCTGAGCACATGCTATTGTTAATATCACAATAATACCAGGTTAACTATGAAACCAAACACACGGTGCTGCTAGTAAAACAATATCTTATTTTATTTCCCAAGGAGTTAGGAAACTATCATAAAAGTACTAAAAGGGTATTACAATGTTACATAGCTCACAATCAGAACACACTTTACTAACAGCAGGTCTCTACAACATATAACAACAATGAAATATCAAAGATACTTATCACACATGGTTTCCTCTGCGGGTTCTGGATGATAAAAGGGGTTTGGGCCTCATGGAATATAGGCCCAAGCCCTCGGTCAGAGCAAGGTCCCAAGATAGCATAGGGAGACCCTTACAGCAGGCTTCTCAGCAACCAAGAGGGAGAACAAAAGCCTGTGTGTCCCTTACATTCAAACATACACGCCCACTCGTAGCCACCCCCATTTGCCTTTTATCCAATATACATTGCCGAGAGGTATCCCTTCGTCTCTATTAGTCCTGTGTCAAATCTTCAATAGACATCTTGGCAGCAGTGGTCTCTTTGAAACTTTGTACTCACACATGTCACAGCAGGTGGGCTCGAGCCAAGGCATTGTTCTTCTGATCACAAAGCTTTGATGTGTTTCATTCCTACCTGGCTGTGTCAAACAGGAAGTGAAATACCAGAAGTAAGATATTAAACCATGTTGCTATCCAACAGTCCGCAAATACTGAGATTGAGCTGTTTATCCCATCCTCCAGGTCTTTTATGAATAAATTAAATAGGATTGGTCCCAGGACAGAACCCTGGGGAACCCTGTTTTCCACACTGGACCATATTGAGTACTCCCCATTTATCACTACCCTCTGAACCTACCTCTGTAGCCAGTTTTCAATCCATGTACTCACCTTTTGGTCCATGCCAACAGACCCTAGTCTATACAGTAAACATTTATAGGGAACTGTATCAAATGACTTTGCAAAATCCACACCACATCTACGGGCCTTCCTTTATCTAGACAGCAGCTCGCCTCCTCATAGAAGGTTAGTAGGTTGGTTTGGTAAGAACGATTCTTCATGAATCCATGCTGATTACCAGTAATAAAACCGTTTTTTATGACTAAAATCTTGTATATGTGAGTACTCACTGTTGAATATATTCTTTCTGTTTGGTTTTTGCAACTGCGAAAATAATAGAAAATAACTGTAATGCATTCCCCAGCACTAATAGGAACCCCTGAAGAAGCCTGTTGGTGAAATGCGTAGAGGTGAAATGCATAGAGATCCTTACCAGTGAATATCAACTGATTCCTGTGTCTGGCCTTATACAGTAGATGAAAGATTCCTACTGTTATCATCTTCTTGTGTAATAGAAATATATGGAGCTGACATATACAGCTCTCAGTTTATGCAGATACTTGTTTTGTACATAGGTGGAAAATGCAATATTTACAGTCAAATACATTTTGCACATGTTTTTATGAAATCAATTTTAACTTATTGATGTTGTTAATAAACTTTTGTATTTTCTTATTTTTGAAGTACTTATTTCTTTGATTTTGGGGAAATGGATGGCAACCACTAAAGTCCTATATTTTTTTCCCCTTCTTTTTTTCTAAATATAGAAGTTTGTTCTCTCCCTGTTTCTATGATTTACCTCTTGTGACTGTCCACAACCCTCTGATCTGACTATCTGTGTACCTGCTGCCAATACTGTACCCTGCTTACCACACTGACATTTCAATTCAGGAGGAGAGAGCTGGAGGAGCCCAAGCAGGCAGGGCTGCTAATAGAAATCATCATGGGGACCCGTACAGCATAACTGATGGTTCCCCCTTCAGCCCCACTCTCAGCCCCGCCTCTGGCCCTGCCCCTGGCCTGCAGGTGTCACCCTGCCACAGTAAATGTACTGAAGGAGGGCGACAAGAGGTTAAAGGGCAAAGGTTGGGGGTGGGTTCATACAACAGGTCTGATCGGATCCACCTGTCCATTTTTCAGGCGGACCTGATCTGACCCTCCATTCACTCCTATAGAGCAATGGATGTAGACCATTTACACCCATCTACCTTCAATCCGAAACAAAATGGAAAGGGATCTGTTCCCCTCAATCTAAAGGATCGGATTGGAGGGCAGTCAGGTGTAAACGGATAACTGGTTTGTTTACACCAGCCATCCTTAGAGCAGAGCAGGCTGTATCCATGTCCGCTCTGCATAAGCTAAGCGGACACGTCATCTGCCCACTCTGCTCAGTGGGGGATTAGGGGACAGACCCCCCATTGAACAAGTGGATTCCGCCCAATGTGAAGGCAGCCTTGATAACAAACAGCAACACAGGCAGGTTAACATCTTCCCGTCCAGCCTACAGCAGAATGATGGCCAGACAGGGGCTTTATTGTTCTGAAAGGATGTCATATAACATCCTTCAGAATGGACCACTGTATAACAGAAACTAAGAAAACCTTTTTTTTTTTTTTTTTTTTTTTTTTTTTTTCCTAAATATTTTATTTTTTTGTTTGTTTAGCAAAAAATAAAAAAACTCAGTGGTGATTAAATACCACCAAAAAAGCTCTATCTGTCTTAAAAAATGCCATTTGGGTACAGTGTTGCATGACCGTGCAATTGTCATTCAAAGTGTGAGAGCGCTTTCAGTGCTCTCACACTTTGAATGACAATTACTCAGTCATATAATACTGTACTCAAATGAATTTTTTTTTCATACAAATAGAGCTTTCTTTTGGTGGTATTTGATCACCTCTGGGTTTTTTATTTTGTGCGCTATAAATAAAAAAAAGACCGAAAGTTTTGAAAAAAAACACATTTTTCTTTGTTTCTGTGATAAAATTTTGCAAATTAGTAATTTTTTTAAATAAATTTTGGCCACAATTTATACTGCTACATATCTTTGGTAAAAATAACCCAAATTAGTGGATATTATTTGGTCTGTGTGAAAGTCTACAAGCTGTGGTGCAAATCATAAAAAAATGATCACACCTGATGTACTGGTGGCCTATCTCATTTCTTGCGACCCCAACAAGCCAGGAAAGTACAAATTCCCCCCCCCAAATGACCCCTTTTTTTGAAAGTAGACATTCCAAGGTATTTAGGAGGATGCATGGTGAGGTTTTTGATGTTGTCATTTTTTTCCCACAATTCTTTGCAAAATTAGGATTTTTTAAATTTTTTTATTTTTTTCACAAAATTGTCATTGTAATAGGTTATTTCTCTCACATGGCATGTGTATACCACAAATGACACCCCAAAATACATTCTGCTACTCCTCCTGAGTATGGCAATACCACACGTGTGGGACTTTTTCACAGCCTAGCCACATAGAGAGGCCCAACATGCAGGAAGCACCATCAGGTGTTCTAGGAGCATAAACTACACTTCTAACTTGTTGACTACCTATTACACTTTTGAAGGCCCTGGAGCACCAGGACAATGGAAACGCTGACAAAATGACCCCATTTTGAAAAGCTAACACAGCAACGTATAATCTATGAGGCATAATGAGTCTTTTGAATGGTTCATTTTTTTCCAGAAGTTTTTGGAAAATGTGGGAAAAAAATGAAAATGCATTTTTTTTTACACAAAGTTGTCCATTTATAAGATATTTCCAACGCATAGCATGTACATATCAAAAATGACACCCCAAAATACATTCTGCTACTCCACCTGTGTATGGCGATACCACATGTGTGGGACTTTTTCACAGCCTAGCCACATAGAGAGGCCCAACATGCAGGGAGCACCATCAGGTGTTCTAGGAGCATAAATTGCACATCTAACGTGTTGACTACCTATTACAATTTTGAAGGCCCTGGAGCACCAGGACAATGGAAAAACCCACAAAATTACCCCATTTTGGAAAGCTAACACCCAACATATAATCTATGAGGCATAATGAGTCTTTTGAATGGTTCATTTTTTTCCAGAAGTTTTTGGAAGATGTGGGAAAAAAATGAAAACGCATTTTTTTTACACAAAGTTGTCCATTTATAAGATATTTCCAACGCATAGCATGTACATAGCAAATATGACACCCCAAAATACATTCTGCTACTCCTCCTGAGTATGGCGATACCATATGTGTGAGATTTTTACACAGCCTGGCCACATACAGAGGCCCAATGTCAGGTCACCTGAGACCAGGTGACAGATGCACTCTGTAGGAGTCGGAAGTCCACCGCTAAGGTAGTGGACCCTAGGACTGACTGCTGCAGATTGAACCCTGGGAGGTTCAGGAAGCAAGTCTACTGGATCACTAACACAGATCCCACTGGGAGCTAGTGCATAGATTCCCCAGGGCACGAAGTCTAAGAGCCAGCAGGTGTTCACCAGAGCCTCTAGTGCTGAGGATGGTCTGCGCTGCAGTCTGGCTCCAGGTCGCGGCCCCAAGGGTATCACAGCTCACGCTCACGGTAGACTACAGGAGAAGAAGGGATAAGCCAAGGTCAGGGCCACAAGCGGACAAGGACAACCGAGTTCACACCAAGGTTCAGGGTCACAGGCAAACAGGGATGGTTGGGGACACGCCAAAGGTCAGGGTCACGAGCAGACAGGAATAGTTGAGAACAGGCCAAAGTCGGTAACTGGAATCAGACGTAGGAAACACAGCAAGTACACAAGAAAGCTAACACACAATGGTTGATCAGCACCGCTGGCTTGCAGTGTACAGGTTAATATAGGGTTCCCTGATAGGGCCTGCAGTGGGGCCATGCTTAGAGGAGAGGTTATAAAACCAGCCAGGTGTGAGAGGCTGGCCTCTTAGTCCGAACACATGAGGAGAAGGTAAGCTGACAGAAAAAGATTACTGCATAACCATGACAGTACCCCCCTCTTATGAGGCCTCCCCTCCACCGCATGGGCCAGGCTTAAAGGGAAACTCCAGATGAAACCTCCTCAACAGATGCGGTGCAAAGATCTCAGATGCAGTGATCCAAGACCTCTCCTCAGGACCAAACCCTTCCCATTGTATGAGGTACCGAAGAATGCCTCTACAGCACAGGGAATCCAGAACTTGACTAACCTCGTATTTTAGATTATCCTCAGAGACTGAAACCGAGGTAGGGAGAGGACGAGAGGACTTATTGAGAGCTAAAGGCTTCTTAGGAATGGGTAAGGGCATAAGAAGACCATCAGGAGTCTGAGCAGGGTCCCCCAAAACCTTAAAGATGAGCTGGACATCTAGCACAG
Organism: Aquarana catesbeiana; assembly: GCF_042186555.1. Taxonomy (NCBI): domain Eukaryota; kingdom Metazoa; phylum Chordata; class Amphibia; order Anura; family Ranidae; genus Aquarana; species Aquarana catesbeiana. The sequence goes on from NC_133329.1 coordinate 278,658,852, forward strand.
GATCATCAGACTGGGCAGAAGTCAGTGGATCCCTGAGACCAGGTTGGTTAGAAAGTGATGTATCACAGAAGTCAAGCTGGATAGCTGAAACACAAGCAGAATGCAGAGAGCCCAGAAAGAAAGTTTGAAAACCCCACCTGGCCGAATGCAGCAGTTTATCCAAAGGATGGATTGAGCCTCTTAGACAAGTTTGAATGGACATAGTATTAGTAGGGTGAGGCCAGGTTACAGAAAGTCCTGAATAAGAAGCAGGAAGCTCACTGGGCATAGGCTGAACTGGTGCAGAGGCGGACTGAACAGCATTGCCAGGTGCAGCGACCACCAGAATCACATCACAGGGCGTAGCGACCACGGAACTGGTGGACGAGACAGCCTGGGTGTGCGTCCAAGGGGGTCAAGGGACAGGCAAAGGTAAATGGTCATGCAAACTGGAGTGAATGATCAACTCAAGTTCACAGGTGGGTTCCTCATCCAGAGTGCCACACGACCCAGAGAGTGCCTCAGCCCGACTATTGCAGGAGACATTCCAGAAATCGCTATATGCAGAGAGAAGAGCAGAAGATACTGGGATGGTGGCAACAGGAAGTTTCTCTTTTGGGGTAACCTTGAGTAGCCAGGAGGAGGAACAGGAGGAACCCCAAGTCAAGATCTGTCCAGCAGTCCAGTCAACATGTGGAGAATGGAGTCGTAACCATGGGAGACCTAATATGGCCTTAGGTAAGACAAGGAAGGATATCCACTCCTGGTGGAGTGTCCCTACCGACATCTTAACAGGGAGGGTCTGGAAGCGGGTAGGGCCCCCTGGGAGAACAGTGCCATCAATCGCCAAGACCACCAATGGCATTGTAAGGGGCAAAAGGGTAAGTCTCATGGAAGACGCAGTTCCCCAGTCCATGAAATTGCCAGCGGCTCCGGAATCCAGATATGCCGAGACCGAACGAGGGGAAGCGCCAACATGAAGGAACACAGAAAGGAGAAGACGACAAGGTGAAGGTGATATTTCAGGGTCCAATACTCCACCTTCCAGATGTATTAGCCCTGAGCGTTTTTCGGGATGAAGAGAACAAGTATCACGAAAATGACCTTTGACACCACAGTAGAGGCACAGGCCCAGAGTTCTGCGCCTAGTGCGTTCTTTTGGAGATAACTAGGTCCGGCCCAGCTGCATAGGTTCCTCAGCAGGCAGGAGGTGCTCCTCGGAATAAAGAGAAGGGACATGGAGCTCAGGCTGCCTAAAGAACGGGGAGTGCTGGTGTCTTTTTTCCAGGAGAAAATATAAAAATATATAGTGTGGCGCTAGAAGTGATATTCCATAGAAAGTAATAATAACCCTATAGGGTGCATATACATAAGGAAGAAATAGAGGGGTTCGGAGAGAGGGAGATATCACCTTCCCTACTCACACTTCCCCATAAGTGAATGTAACCTGAAAAGAAAAAGGTTCCTGTGGATTTTACCCTTACCATCACCTACTGCGCATACTTTTAACCTTGTGACTTTTTTATTTTTTTTGAGCCTAGTTTTTACTGCCCAAATAATTTTTTGTATCCTGTCGCAAAAAAAAATTTTTTTATCTAATAAATGTCGTCACGTTTGTGAAAGATTTACACCATGTGGAAGTTTCTCTTTTTTTCTGGTTCCACCTACCCAAATGGTGTTGGCTACTGAGAAACAGGCTTCCTTTACTTGAAGACTTCGGGTGACCCCGGCTCCCAGCTGCCTCCTACCAAGGACGTACCATCAGATGACTTCTGGGATAACCGACTGACGTGCCTCCTAGGGATACTCCACCCGGGAACAACACACGGCTTCACAGCTCCATACCGTTTGACGGTACAAAGCTCGTTAGACTCACCGCCAAGGGCCTGTGAGTCCACCTGATCCGGTAAGGGCATTATATACCTGTTTTCTTTGGGCCAAAGTCACCACTCCAAGGGAAGAACCCTATTTTTGAATACAGATACGTCCAACAGTCCCGGTTTACCACTGCCTGTTGATTTCTTGCACCATGATCGATATTTAGCAACCCTATACTTAAGATAGTGGACTCCAAATATATGTACATCTATGATTATGATGGACTTTTTTTCATATGTATTTGTTTCAGTTCCCTCCAAATAATTTAATATTTGGGACACATCATTGCACTAACCTTGATAATATCTTGTTCTTTTATATTTTGTTGATGTATAACTAGAATCCGAAGCTTCACCTCCAGAGACCAGCCTGATAGGTGTTCCTCATTTTTTCACGTTATACAACACTTACTCTCTATATTTGTTATTTAGTACACGTACACAGATATATTGCTGTACTTTTTTCTTTTCAGGTTACATTCACTTATGGGGAAGTGTGAGTAGGGAAGGTGATATCTCCCTCTCCCCGAACCCCTCTATTTCTTCCTTATGTATATGCACCCTATAGGGTTATTATTACTTTCTATGGAATATCAATTCTAGCGCCACACTATATATTTTTATATTTTCTCACATTTACACAGGTCAAGTTGTTGTGTTGGCTGCTTTTTCTTCTAAGAGTTGGCGCAAATCTTTTCTGTATATACAGTCTTTTTTCCAGGGCCCTCTCCTGAAAGCGAATATCGATCTGGTTACACAAGGTGATGACACCATCCAGATCAGCAGGGAGAGATCTTCCTGCTAATTCATCCTTCACTCTATCAGAGAGGCGACGTAAAAAGGTTGCAACTAGGGCCTCATTATTCCAACTCAGCTCAGCAGTCAAAGTACGAAAATGAACAGCGTACTGTCCTACAGAAGCAGACTCTTGACGGAGATGTAAAAGGGCGCTGGCCCTGAGGAGACACGACCCGGTTCCTCAAAGATATTCAAGAAATCAAACAGGCTAGAACCCACTGGATCATTTAGTTCCCACAGAGGGGCAGCCCAGGCTAATGCCTCGCCGGAGAGGAGGGATACAATATAGGCTACCTTTGCCCAATCAGACAGGAAGTTTTGGGGCTGAAGCTCAAAATGAATTGTGCACTGGCTAAGGAACCCCCTGCAGGCCTTGGAGTCCCCAGAGAAATGGGCCGGAGCTGACAGATGTAATGAATGTGTGGCTGCGACTGGTGCGATAGGTGCAGCAGCAGATAGTGGTTGAGGTTGTTGAGGGGGTCCTAATGAGGCCTGAACCTGTTCAAAACGGAATGCCAAATCCTGAAGGAATCGCATCACCTGGGTCTGATACGATTCCTGGGTCTCAAGTCTGCAAACTAAGCCCTGCAACGGATCATCTGCGGGTAGCGGCACATCAGCCGGGTCCATGGCTGATCAAACTGTCAGGTCACCTGAGACCAGGTGACAGATGCACTCTGTAGGAGTCGGAAATGTACCGCTAAGGTAGTGTACCCTTGGACTGACTGCTGTGGATTGAACCCTGGGAGGTTCAGGAAGCAGGTCTACTGGATCACTAACACAGATCCCACTGGGAGCTAGAGCATAGATTCCCCAGGGCGCGGAGTCTAAGAGCCTAGCAGGTGTTCACCAGAGCCTCTAGTGGTGAGGATGGACTGTGATGCAGTCTGGCTCCAGGTCGCGGCCCCAAGGGTCTCACAGCTCATGCTCACGGTAGACTACAGGAGAAGAAGGGATAAGCCAAGGTCGGGGCCACAGGCGGACAAGGACAACTGAGTTTGCGCCAAGGTTCAGGGTCACAGGCAAACAGGGATGGTCAGGGACACGCCAAAGGTCAGGGTCACGAGCAGACAGGAATAGTTGAGAACAGGCCAAAGTTGGTAACTGAAATCAGACATAGGAAACACAGCAAGTACACACGAAAGCTATCACACAATGGTTGATCAGCACCGCTGGCTTGCAGTGCACAGGTTAATATAGGGTTCCCTGATAGGGCCTGGGGTGGGGCCATGCTTAGAGGAGAGGTTATAAAACCAGCCAGGTGTGAGAGGCTGGCCTCTTAGTCTGAACACATGAGGAGAAGGTAAGCTGACAGAGAAAGATTACTGCATAACTATGACACCCAATATGCAAGGAATATCGTCAGGCATTCTAGGAGCATAAATTACACATCTCATTTCTCAACCACCTATTACACTTTTGAAGACCCTGGACCACCAGGCCAATGGCCACATACAGAGGCCCAACATGCAAGGAACACCGTCAGGTGTTCTAGGGACACATAGCATTTCCCTTTCCAAGAATGACACCCCAAAATACATTCTGCTGAGTAAAGGGTAAACAAAAGATTACCTGTGGTTTTAGTAGCACAGTTGTCCACAGGAGGAAAGCACTGGTCCAGGCAGCAGGCAGGGACTTGGTCAGCAAAAGTGAATGCAATTGTCCAGGCAACAGGCAGGGATACTGTCCATATACAGTCCAGGGTCATTGCAGGCAGAGATTGTAAGCAGTGCCAAAATATTGGTCCTGGTAGTAGGCAGGAACATGGTCCATGTGGTGTGGTCATTTCATGCGACAGGCAGAGGCATGATGGCAGAAGTCTTACAGGCAGAAGCAGGGCCTCGTTCAGGACAGAATGGGGACAGGGGTAGAGGCTTCTCCCACCCAAATCTCTTTGAAGCCTCCAAGTCTCCAGACCCTAATCTAGGAATGAGAAAACAAAAAAAATGTTTTCTTCATCCAGAAAAACATTTCTGGAGCCCCTTACATATGTGAGACCCCTGTGTTATGAATCCCACTAGTCCAGTAGCAGGGTACAAGATCAGTCCAAGAGGCAGACAAGAGGCATGGTCAAACAATCCAGGGTCAGTGCCAGATCAAGCAAAGGTATGTACAGAATCGGTAGACAGAAGTGGTCGAATAACAAGCCAGGGTCAGTTCCATATCAGGCAGAGGTATGTACAGAATCGGTAGACAGAAGCATGGTCGAATAACAAGCCAGGGTCAGTTCCTGATCAGGCAGAGGTATGTACAGGATCGGTAGGCAGAAGTGTGGTCGAATAACAAGCCAGGGTCAGTTACAGAGCAAGCAGAGGCATAAGGGGTGTAAAGGTAAATGACAGGAAGTGAGGGTTATGGTTAACATACTTCACTAATAATTTACTGAAGTATGGTAACGACAGAAACAGTCAACATTGCAGAGGCCTGGTTCTGAAGGACACTGGGGACAATAATAAATGGTGTCTCTTCTCACTCCTCCTTTGGCGCACACCCGGCATTTTTTCTGACATTTTTGCCCTTTTGGTCTGGGAGGGATTTTTTCGGGAAAGTGGTGTTCGGAGAGTCGGCTAATCACATCGGATTGAATGTTTTCTGGTAGGCCGTTCGGGAATATAAGGGCAGTGGTGATTTCCTCCTGGTAGCCAAGGAAGGGTTTGGGGCTTTCAGTGGAGTTGCGATAGATTATATAGGTGTTGTATATGGCCAAATTAAACAAATAAATTGATACTTTTTTATACCACTGGTATGTTCATCTTGTGGCTAGGTAGGGTTCGAGCATTTGGTCGTTGAAGTCGACACCACCTATGAACATATTGTATTCATGGATACATGTTGAATTTGGATTCGGCCATTCCTCCTGGTGATCTCCACAAAGGTATTATTGTGGATCGAAGACAAAATATAGACATGCCTTCTGTCCCTCCACTTCACAGCCAGAATTTCCTTATTCTGTAAACTCGCCATCTCCCCTCTTCTTAACTTCTGGTTGGTGAGCCTTTGAGGAAAGCCCTTCCGGTTCTTCCTTACGATGCCACATGCTGGAATGTTCTTCCTGTGAATGTTGCGAAACAGGGGCAAACTAGTATAAAAGTTGTCCACATACAAATGGTAGCCTTTCTCCAGGAGTGGGTTTATGAGTTCCCAAATGACTTTCCCGCTGGTTCCTATGTAGTCTGGGCAATTAGGGGGATGCAGCTGGGTGTCCTTCCCTTCGTATACCATGAAGGCATATGTATATCCTGTTGCTTGGTGGCACAATTTATACAGCTTCACCTCATGCCGGGCCCTTTTGGTGGGAATAAATTGTTTTATGCCCAGCCTGTCAGTAAATTTGACAAGGGACTCATCCACGCATATGTGTTGGTCTGGGGTAAACAACTGGGGGAAGATTTCAGAAAAATAATTTAGTAGTGGCTGAATTTTATAGAGCTTATCATAATTTTGGTCATTTCGGGGAGGGCACTGGGTATTATCATTATAGTGTAGAAATCTCATAATCATGAGATATCTGGTTCTGGGCATTACTGAGGAAAAGATGGGCATGTGATGGATGGGGAGGGTTGACCAGTATGAATGTAATTCATTTTTTTTGGTTAGTCCCATACAGAATGTGAGGCCCAAAAAAATCTTAAACTCCTTCACTGTTAGGGCTCTCCACTCGTAGGGACGGGCATAATAGGACGTTGGGTTACTTGTTATGAATTGTTGGGCATATAGGCTGCACTGGGCTACAATTGATGCAAGCATGTCCTCAGTAAAAATTAGGGCTGCTGAAATTAATCGCAGCATCGATGCATCGCGATTCGGGTGTCCCCGATGCGGCATCGATGCATGCGACCCGAATAATCGATTTCTGGCCCCGCCCCCTCCCGGGAGAGCGCTCCGTGCGTAGAGTTGTTATTAGTGTGTGTGTATATTCCGCTCATGTGACTCTCGGCCGCGCCTCCCTCCTCTCAGTCTCTCCTGATGTCAGCTCCGCCACTGACTGGAGCTATCAGGTCAGAAGAGAGGCGGGCGGGGCTGACATCAGGAGAGACGTGAGAGGAGGGAGGCGCGGCCGAGAGTCACATGACCGGAATATACACACACTAATAACAGCTTTACGCACGGAGCGCTGTCCCGGGAGAATTCACTGCTGACCTCAGGAGAGATACGATGGAAAGAATGTGATAGTCATGCCAAGTATCGACAACCGGCGGCTGGAATGGAGATCGGGGGGAGATGGTGAGCAGGAAGATCGCCCTGCTCATTACAGGCTGCCACCGGCAGAGCAGCATGTGAGTACAGAGGGGGAGGGGGGCGCTGTGACACAAGTCCATATCATAAATTGTCTTCTGTGTGCCTTCATCACACCACAACTCTGCATTATTGTCCGCAGTCTGTGCCCATCTCCTGTGCCATGTCCACCGCAATCTTTGCCCATCTCCTGTGCCATGTCCGCCGCAGTCTGTGCCCATCTCCTGTGCCATGTCCGCCGCAGTCTGTGCCCATCTCCTGTGCCATGTCCGCCGCAGTCTGTGACCATCTCCTATGCCATGTCCGCCGCAGTCTGTGACCCTCTCCTGTACCATGTCTGCAGTCTCTGACCATCTCCTGTAACATGTCCGCAGTCTCTGACCATCTCCTGTAGCATGTCTGCAGTCTCTGGCTATCTCCTGTAGCATGTCTGCAGTCTCTGACCATCTCCTGTAGCATGTCCGCAGTCTCTGACTATCTCCTGTAGCATGTCCGCAGTCTCTGACCATCTCCTGTAGTATGTCTGCAGTCTCTGACCATCTCCTGTAGCATGTCCGCAGTCTCTGACCATCTCCTGTAGCATGTCCGCAGTCTCTGACCATCTCCTGTAGCATGTCCGCAGTCTCTGACTATATCCTGTAGCATGTCCGCAGTCTCTGACCATCTCCTGTAGCATGTCCGCAGTCTCTGACCATCTCCTGTAGCATGTCTGCAGTCTCTGACTATCTCCTGTAGCATGTCTGCAGTCTCTGACCATCTCCTTTAGTATTTTGGAAGAGAGCCTGGAGCTCCTCTGCTG